>NC_092709.1:217250634-217561206 GCF_047496885.1 Scyliorhinus torazame | reverse complement strand
GCAACGAGACAGATGGGAAAAGTGTAGGCTGGAGTCCTGCAACGTTAGATGGGGATGAAGTGTGGGATGCGTGGGATGTGAGGGGCGGGCATTTGAGGAGCACCTGAGCTACTGGGGGGATTATTGGTAGAGGTGCGGCCTATGACCAGTGCTGTGACCCCACAAAGCGGGTGGGATTGAGATCGCCGGGGAGGTATGAGGTCTGTGTTAAGGGGTGCTGAGAGAGACCTGAGGAGACGGACTTAATCTGGCTGCACGAAGAAGGTGATGCACGATCAATTGCACAAAGACGAGAGTTGAATACAACTGAGGCTTTATTACACTAAGATGTGTGGCCTCCTACAGCAGCTGGCGAAATGGCTGCTGTATGGGGAGCACACATATTTATACTCCGCCTACTGGGCAGAGCCAGCAGGCATGGACTACCCCCGTACCTGTAGTATAGGGTCTTACCACACATCTAATATATACAACTGTGGTGATTACCACATTCACCCTCTGTTAAAATTGAGTCCGGCGGGGGTGGGGGAGAACTATATACAGAACAAGTTTTAATATACAGAGGCAAAAAAAATTTGGGAGTCCAGTACATGGTGCTTAACAGTCCTGAACCAATTACAGGTTTGGCCGGTCCGGGGCCTTGATCTGACGTTGGGACCGACGCAGTGGTGGCGGCGATTCCGGTGTTGTTCCGGTCCTCGGTGACTCCGGGAGCATGCCGAAATTCTCTTCATCCTCGGCGTGGGCGGGGGAGGACTGATGGTGCTGGGGGGGGTTGCTGCTGGGTGTGCCAGGGGAGGGGAGGGTGGCGCCGGGCCGGAGGGGTGTGTGTGTGGGGAACCTGCTGGTGCCAGGTCCCTGAGGGAGACAGTATCCTGGCGGCCATCGGGGTGCGCTACGTAGGCATACTGGGGGTTAGCGTGGAGTAACTGCACCCTTCCAACCAACGGGTCCGCCTTGTGGAGTCATACGTGCTTACTGAGGAGTACGGGTCCTGGAGCTGTGAGCCAAGTCGGGAGCGACACCCCGGATGTGGACTTCCTGGGGAAGGCGAAGAGACGTTCATGGCGTGTGTTATTAGTCGCGATGTACAGGAGCGACCGAATGGAGTGAAGTGCATCGGAGAGGACCTCCTGCCAGTGGGAGGCCGGGAGATTTCTGGACCGTAGGGCCAGCTGGACGGCCCTCCAGACCGTCCCATTCTCCCTCTCCACCTGCCCGTTTCCCCGGGGGTAATAGCTGGTTGTCCTGCTGGGGGCGATACCCCTGCTGAGCAGGAACTGACGCAGCTCATCACTCATGAATGAGGATCCCCTGTCGCTGTGGATGTAGGCGGGGAAGCCGAACAGAGTGAGGATAGAATGAAGGGCTTTATTGACCGTGGCAGACGTCATGTCGGGGCATGGGACGGCGAAGGGAAACCGGGAGTATTCATCGTTCACACTGAGGAAATATGTGTGTCGATTGGAGGAGGGGAGGGGGCTTTTGAAATCCACGCTGTGGCGTTCAAAGGGGCGGGAGGCCTTCACCAGGCATGCGCGGTTTGCACTCTGCACAGACCTGGCAGTCTCTGGTGATTGCCCGTACACCCTCGACGGAGTAGGGCAGATTGCGGGCCTTGATGAAGTGGTACAACCGTGTGACTCCCGGGTGACAAAGGTTGTCGTGCAGAGTCCGGAGACAGTCCACCTGTGTGCTGGCACATGTACCTCGGGATAGGGCAGCGGGGGGCTCGTTGAGCTTACTGGGGCGATACAAAATCTCGTAGTTGTAGGTGGAGAGCTCGATCCTCCACCGCAACATTTTATCGTTTTTGATCTTGCGTGTGTCAGTGAGGAGAGTGAATCTCCTGCCGGCCAGGTAATGCCTCCAATGCCGCACGGCTTCAACGATAGCCTGGGCCTCTTTTTCGACAGAGGAGTGTCGAATTTCGGAGGTATGAAGGGTTCGTGAAAAGAATGCCACGGGTCTGCCTGCCTGGTTGAGGGTGGCGGCTAGAGCGACGTCTGATGCGTCGCTCTCCACTTGAAAGGGTAACATCTTGTCGACTGCGTGCATCGCGGCCTTGGCAATGACGGTCCTAATACGGTTGAAGGCCTGTTGAGCCTCGGCTGTCAGGGGGAAAGAGTGGACCGGATGAGTTGGCGGGCCTTGTCCGCATAGTTTGGGACCCACTGGGCGTAGTAAGAAAAGAGGGCCTTGGGGAAGGGGGAGTTCCATGAGGGGGCGCATGGGGTCGGGCCCCAGAACTCTGTTCTGGATCACATAGCCGAGGATGGCTAAGAGGTTTGTGCTGAATACGCACTTCTCCTTGTTATAGGTGAGGTTTAGGAGAGTGGCGGTGTGGAGAAATTTGGCAAGGTTGGCATCATGGTCCTGCTGATTGTGGCCGCAGATGGTGACGTTGTCTAGGTACGGAAAGGTGGCCGGCAAACTGTACCGGTCGACCATCCGGTCCACCTCCCTTTGGAAGACCGAGACCCCGTTGGTGACGCTGAAGGGAATCCTAAGAAAATGGTAGAGGCGGCCATCTGCCTCGAAGGCAGTGTATGGGCGGTCTGCCTTACGGATGGGGAGCTGGTGGTAGGCGGACTTTAGGTCTACAGTTGAGAAGACCCGGTACTGTGCAATCTGATTGACCATGTCAGATATGCATGGGAGGGGGTACGCATCAAGCTGCGTGGACTGATTGATGGTCTGGCTGTAGTCCACGACCATTCGGTGTTTCTCCCCAGCTTTCACCACTACCACTTGGGCTCTCCAGGGGCTGTTGCTGGCCTCGATGATGCCTTCCCGAAGCAGCCGCTGGACCTCGGACCTGATGAAGGTCCTGTCCTGGGTGCTGTACCGTCTGCTCCTGGTGGCGACGCGTTTGCAATCCGGTGTTAGGTTTGCGAATAGGGAAGGTGGGTCGACCTTTAGGATCGCGAGGCCGCACACAGTAAGGGGTGGTAGGGGCCCGCCGAATTTCAATGTTAGGCTCTGGAGGTTACACTGGAAGTCCAGGCCGAGTAGCAGGGCAGCGCAGAGGTTGGGGAGGACGTAGAGGCGGAAGCTGCTGAATTCTACGCCCTGGATCGTGAGCGTGGCTATTCAGTACCCCGGGATTGCCATGGAGTGGGACCCGGAGGCCAGGGAGATTGTCTGATTGGTGGGGTGTACCGCGAGAGAGCAGCGCCTTACCGTATCGGGATGGATGAAGTTTCTGGTGCTCCCGGAGTCCAGGAGACAGGAGATCTCGTGCCCATCGATCTTCACGCTTGTCGAGGCGGTGGCTAGACTGTGCAGGCGAGATTGGTCAATCGTGACCGAGGCGAGTCGCGGCTGGTTGTCACTGGTGTCGGACGATGGGGTGCCTGGGGGGCACGGGTCCTGGTACGATGGTGGCGCCCATGTGCCATGGGGGAGACAAGATGGCGGCGCCTGAAGATCCTGAGGTGGACAAGATGGCGGCACCCATGGGCCGCATGTATCGGGGGTTGAAAAACATGGCGGCGCCCATGGGCCGCATGTGGTCCGAGGAGGGGAAGATGGTGGCGCCCACTGGCCGCGCGTGGTCCGAGGAGGGGAAGAAGGCGGCACCACTGTCCGTACGCAGGGGGGGGGGGGGGTCGGGGCGATCGTGGCGACTGAGCAGGCCTGGCACACCGCGGCAAAGTGCCCCTTCTTGCCGCAGGTCGTGCAAAGGGCGTTGCGGGCCGGGCAGCGTTGGCGGGGGTGTTTTTGCTGCCCACAGAAGTAACATCTGGGGCCCCCGGGGTTGGCTGACTGGCGCGTGGTACAGGCATAGGATTGGCTGAGTGGGATCCCCGGTGGGGCAGCCGTCTGCCGAGTCCACGATGCGTAGGAGGATTGGGCCGCGCGGCCGGGGGTGTAGGCCTGGCTATTGCGCGAGGCGATTGTCATCGATTGCGCCAGCTTTTTGGTTTCCGCGAGGTCGAGCGTGGCCCCCTCTAAAAGTCACTGGCGGATGTGGTCTGACCCTATCCCCGTGACGAAAGCGGCCCGCATGAGGAGGTTCGAATGTTCCGTTGCCGTGACGGCCTGACAGTCACAGTCTCTGACCAGGGGAATTAAAGCACACCAGAAATCTTCTACGGACTCACCAGGGATCTGACTACGAGTAGAGAGTACGTGTCTGGCGAAGACCGTGTTCGTCTGCTGGGCGAAGTTCTCTTTCAGTAACGCCATGGCTTCATCATAGGTCGGCGCATCCTGGATAAGAGGAAAAACGTTGGAGCTCAGCCGCGAGTAGAGGATCTGGATCTTCTGAGCTTCCGGAACTGGGTCTGGTGCAGACCTGATGTAAGCTTCGAAACAAGCTAGCCAATGTTCAAAGTCCTTTTTGGCGTTGCTTGATTGCAGATCCAGCTGCAGGCGGTCCGGCTTGATGCAGAGGTCCATCTTCTGAAAACTTTAGTGTCATAAATTGATGCATGATCAATTGCACAAAGCCGAGAGTTGAATACAACTGAGGCTTTATTACACGAAGATGTGTGGCCTACAGCAGCTGGCGAAATGGCTGCTGTACGGGGAGCATACATATTTATACTCCGCCTACTGGGCGGAGCCAGCAGGCAGGGACTACCCCCGTACCTGTAGTACAGGGCCTCACCACACATTTCCTAATATATACAACAGTGGTGATTACCACAGAAGGTCATTCATCCTCTTACGACACTGCAGGCCTGTCCTCCTTTGGAGCGAGTTGACAATCGTGGCCATAGCCTCCCAGAGGGGCTTGGTCACTTTGCTGGATGGGTGTCTGCCCAATCGTGGATAGATGTTTTCCCACCTCTGCTCGACCCCACCGAGAAGTTTGCTGAGGGCTCTCTCTCCAAAACATGATGCAGTTTTCTGGCAGCCACCCCCCCAATTGTACTTGGGGAAGCATTTAAAAAGAGTTCCCCACTGGTTACAGAGATTAAGTTTCCCCAGGATAAGCGTATCAGAGGCAAGCTACCACAAGCGCGGCGTGAATCATGTTTGTTAAAGAGGCTGAATATACGGTGAGATTTCCTGAAGTTGCTGGGATTCCCCCTGGTTTTCTCACTGGAGCTAGGGTAAGATTCCGTCCAGTGTCTATCTGAACCTTGCACTCCAGTAAACACTCTTGGAGCTGCAGGGAATGATTCACTCTGTTTGGTCGCTGCCTCGAAAAGCAACACAAACAAGACAGCAACATTCCTCTCAAGGAATTATCAGTACTTTGGGGAGAGACAGAACTGCCCTGTGTTGTTTTTGTTCTCATGATGAGCAAGTCAAGGAAAGTAGTCTGTTAGCCTCTTCCATGTCGCGGCATTTTGTAGCCTACTGTTGTTTCCTCTGTGCTGCTACATATCTTGAGCATCAGAGGTGGCAGCACAGTGGTATACAGTTGGGAGGGAATTTCTCTGTGGGTTCCAACATCAACTCTCGACCTCACAAAGTCTCCTGGCTTCAGGTCAGACATTGGCAAGAAACCTCCTGCTGATGCATCTATCCATGACTGTATTGCGTTGGTGGTATTGCAGTGATTTTCTGGGCAGCACGGTAGCACAGTGGTTAGCACTGTTGCTTCACAGCTCCAGCATCCCAGGTTTGATTCCTGGCTTGAGTCGCTGTCTGTGTGGAGTCTGCACGTTTTCCCTGTGTCTGCGTGGGTTGCCTCCGAGTGCTCCCACATGTCCCGAAAGACATGCTGTTAGGTAATTTGGACATTCTGAATTCTCCCTGTGTGTACACAAACAGGCGCTGGGTTATGGCGACTCGGGGCTTTTCACAGTAACTTCATTGCAGTGTTAATGTAAGCCTACTTGTGACAATAAAGATTATTATTATGAATTTACTGTGAAAATCCCCTAGCCACCCAACTCCGGCACCTCTTCGGGTTCACAGAGGCAGAATTCAGAATGTTCAGTTCACCTAACAGCACGTCTTTCAGGACTTGTGGGAGGAAACCCACGCACCCGGAGGAAACCCACGCAGACACAGGGAGAACGTGCAGACTCCGCACAGACCGTGACCCAAGCTGGGAATCGAACCTGGGACCCTGGCGCTGTGAAGAAACAGTGCTAACCACTGTGTTACCGTGCCGCCCATAAGATCATAGAATTTACAGTGCAGAAGTAGGCCATTTGGCCCATCGAGTCTCTACCGGCTCTTGGAAAGAGCACCCCACCCAAGGTCAACACCTCCACCCTATCCCCATAACCCAGTAACCCCACCCAACACTAAGGGCAATTTTGGACACGAAGGGCAATTTAGCATGGCCAATCCACCTAACCTGCACATCTTTGGACTGTGGGAGGAAACCGGAGCACCTGGAGGAAACCCACGCTATCATGAACGAAGATGAATTCATTTACGTATTTACAATTACAGCCTTAGTACAGCATCTCACTCCCAGTGCAGAGCTTGCTGGGAGGATATATCTGGTCAGGCCCTGAATTGGGCCTGCTTTTATCCCCTGCCTTAACGAGCCTCTGGTGGTTACCTCCGCCCCCATATCTTTGGAACTCGTATTCCATGGCCGGGATTCTCTGAAATCCCGGCCAAGTGTTGACACCGGTGTCAAACCGGCGCGAGCGACTCCGGGGTCAACGGGCCTCCAGGCCCAGGCATTCACCCCTTCCTAAGGGGCTAGTACAGCGCCAGAGTGGTGTCCATTGTTCCGGCGCTCAAAAGCCGGCGCGCCACGGCCGGTGCGGGTCCACGCATGCGCGTGGGTTGCCGTTTCTGCACCGGCCCCCGGGCAATATGGCGGAGCCCTACAGGCGCCTGGCGCGGAGGAATAGAGACCCCCCCCGGAATTAGCCCGCCCGCTGATCGGTAGGCCCTGATCGTGGGCCTGGCCACCGTAGAGGCGCCCCTAGAGTCGGATCCCCCGCAGCCAGAACTCCGAGGTCCCGCCGTGTAGGACCATGCGTAACCCACGTATATTCGGCGGGCACTCGGCCCGTCGAGGCGCGGAGAATCGCCGGGTGGGGGGGGGACGCTTTCAATGGCCCCCGACCGGCGCGCCGGCGATTCTCCAGTCGCCGGAGAATCGGCGGCCCGGCATCAGAGCGGCCTGACGCAATTCTCGCACCCCCCCCCCCCAGCGATTCTCCGACCCGCCGCGGACCATGAGTCCCACAGATTATTTTCCCATGGCTCTCACGGGGGTTACAATACTGACAATAAACACAATAGCAAAGAGTTTCTTGCCCTTTACAGCACTGCAATGTTCCTATTTTGGCACGATCAGTGAATACATTTTGCAGCACACATCAACACAAATTGTGTTTAATTTGTTGTTTTTACCTGTGACATGATATGGCACCATTCCTTTTCCAGACGTCAATACAGTCTGCTCTTGATATGTTTTATTATTTCTGTATGAAAGTTGACAGTTCAGTACTTTGAATTAATGCAAATAACAGGGGAAAATAGGAATTTAGTTTAAATGAGACCACTTGGCTGCCACCTTTCCCTACATTACAACATTGAGAACACTTTGAAAACACTCAGTTGTATGTAACACAGTTGTAATGCTGTGAGGGTGTGAAAGGCACTGTATTAATGCATGCTTTTTTAAAAATGTTCTTAAATTGGAATTTCTTTGATTTCAGAGGGGCAAAGTCCATTTCAAATTTCCTATTCAGAACACATTTCTGAACAGATTTATTTCCATCTACTTGATAATTTCCAAGGGTAATTTGAGCCCAGGAATACTTCATGGCCGATTCTCATGAAGGTCTACATTCTGAACGACTTTCTTCTTGAATTCTGCAGGCACCTGTTGACTGTCAACAGGAACAAGAACGACTAAGGGCACAGGTGAAAGCTCTGGAACTTCGGATCAAACAGCAGCAACTGCAGATCGAGGGCATCCTAAGGGAAAATATGCTCGATGTTGGAGCCTCTGAAGTTGAAGAAACTGCAAACGAACTGGGAGGAAGAAAACTCTTTGCAGGTTGCACATAATTTAAATTTTACACTAAAATTTCTACAGGCATGAAACTACAAAGTCCCCAAGATTAAAAAACACACGTTGAAAGTCACTGCATTTGAAAATAAACAAACTGTAAAATAGTAGAAATGCACAAAACAGTCAGCAGATTAAAGAGAAAAGCGGACTGCTGGAGCTGAATTGCACAGGTTTTACAATGCCCTTGCGGGGCCTCCCGATATCAAGCTGCCATCTTGAGCGGGCAGCCTGATAGCGAGGTCCCACAGCACCGCACTGCAAATCAGAATCACCCCCCCACCACAAATCGGCCCAGACTTCCCCACCGCACAGCAGCCCCCCCACCCGAGATTGACTGATTGTCCCCTTACTCCCAAAACCGGGGTTACCTGACCTGCCCCTCCCAGGGACCCCTGTAATAGGGGGACTTCCCACAGGGACTCCTGTAATAGGGTTACCCCCCCAGGGGTCCCTGTAATAGGAGGACCCCCCAGGGATCCCCTGTAATAGGGCGACCCCCCATGAGATGGGAATCACAGAAGGGCGGAGCGTAGGACGTTGGCCCGCTAAATAGGTGCGGATGGGTCATTACGACCCATTTGCATTTATGTCCATGCTCCCGGTGGCATGCAGAGTGGAACACCTTCACGCTGCCAGTGGGGGGTTGGAGCATGGCATTCGGTCAGGACTTTGCCCCAAATGCCCGATTCTCCGTCCCAATGGAGGAATGCATTCAGAACATCCCAGGGACGGAGAATCCTGCCCAGAATGTTTCAGTTCAAACTCTTTTTCAGCTCATCACCATCTAGGCACAGAATTAACAATCCATTTAATGCCTGGATGGAGAAAGTTTGATGTGATAATTGTGTTAAAATTGAAGAGCGGTTCATGACATTACCTTTCAAAATGTATTGAAACACTTACATAAAATCCATTGTACGAGTAAGTACTTGGTGGCAGAGCAGATGGATAAGCTGGTTCAGAATGTATTTACTTGTTACTTACAAGCTGAGGCTCATAAGAGCAAGGAAGTTATGTGAGAACAGTATAAAACACTAGTTAATTCACAGCTACAGAACTGTGTACAGTTCTGGTCGCCACATTACAGGAAGGATGTGATCACACAAGATAGAGTAGAGAGAGATTTTGATATTGCTGCAATGGCTGGAATATGTTAGTTTTGAGAAAGATTGAAAAGGCTGTGGTTTTCTTTAGATTAGAGGAGACTGAAGGGAGATGTAATTGAGGTGTACAGTAAGTTTTCACTTTGAGACATTTTGTTTAATGATGTTTCAATTTCAAGTTGTTTATTCTTTTGGGCCTGTTTCTCCAACCTGTCCTAATTTCTGTTTATATGTCACCATTGCGTGCGTTGCGTGTTGTTATCGCTGTGGGAATGGAAGGAGGTTTTGTCTGGAACCTCAGGAGTTGGCTTCGTAGATTTCAAGATCAGTTCTGCCTCGGTCCTGCGTGCCACCTCACTCATTGCGCCGCCCAATGGCCCGCTGGCTGGGGGTGCAGGGCAAGGGACTGGCTGGGGGCGAAGGGTGAGGGACTGATGGGGGGGGGGGGCAGGGGGAGGGACTGAATGGGGGGCATGGCACAGCAGGGGAGGGGCAGGGTTGGGGAGGCAGGGTGGGGACTGGCTGGGGAACCTACCTTCATTTTACACATGAATTCTTAAGAGAAAATCTGATTTGTTTAATATTGTTCCACTTTAAAAGGATGCAACTAGGTTAATTGAAACTATGATTTTGCACATTCTCCCCGTGTCTGCGTGGGTCTCACCTCCACAAGCCAAAGATGTACAGGCTAGGTGGATTGGCCATGCTAAATTGACCCTTAATTATTAAAATAATATAATTAATTAGGTACTTTAAATTTATTTAAAATAATTGAAACTTTAAAGTAAACATTCAAAGGCTTTCAGGGGAGTTGAGGATATTTTTTGTTCACCCTGACTATAGGTCTGGAACTTGCTACCTGAGAGGGTAGAGGCAGAAACACACATTGCATTAAAAAAATACTTGGATGTGCCAAAATCATCAAAGCCACAGACCAAGAGCTGGAAAGTGGGATTAGGCTGGAAAGCTCTCCCGATGGCACAGACAAGATTGGTCTACCTTTCTGCACGTTAACCTGGCACTTAATGTTAGCTGAAAGAGTAAACTGGACATTCTGATTACGAGTCAGCTTGCAGTTTCCCATCCTGCCAACCAATATCCTACCAGCACCATTCTTCTGTTCTTGAGACACTGGGGCCAGATTTTAATGTTCTTGTCGTCGTAATTCAACGGATGTGAAAGATTAAATTCCAATTATAAAGAAAAATTAAATATAGAACCATATAAGATATATCCGATACTATTTAGGAATGGCAATGTGATTAGTAATCCAGATACCCAGGCTGATGCTTCAAAAACAGGAGTTCAAATCTCACCCTGACAGCTGGTGGAATTCAAACTCTGGAAAAGAAAGCCAGTAATAACCATGAAACTATTGGATTGTGAGGGAATGAAGATAGCTATCCTTCCTGATCTGGCCTACACGTGACTCCAGACCACAACAATGCGGTGCATTCTCAATTGTCCTTTGAAATGGGCTGCAAAGTCTTCCTCTGCAAAAGGCGGGAGAGCTGTCTCATACACTTGTTCAGCAACAGCCTGTTATCAAACTCACTGAATCATACGAAATAGCCAATGTCTGAGACTACTCCTTCACAATCCCTGGGTGGGCCATGCCACACCAGCAGACCAGACCCACTAAAGGTTGCTGCACTGTGGAATAGTTGGAAGGAGTCACCTGCGTCCTAATCATTGACTGTCACGGCATCAGGTCAAGGAAACCTCCTACTGATTATCAGTGTTGCACACCATTTGAAAGAAGAACTGAGGGTAGCACCACTACTGACCAAACTGACAAAGACCTGAAGGACTTATCTGCCAGAATCAAGAGGCCTGCAGCAGGTGTTGAGGGAAACACCTATTTGACCTCCGTCTCACCAATCTGCCTGCCCATGGCAGTATTGCAGGAGTGGCTACTGCATAGTCTTTGTGCAGTTGAAATCCCATGTTCACACTGAGGATATTGTTCATCGTGTTGTGTGGCACTACCTGAATGATTCAGAACAGATCTAGCAGCCAAAATCCTCTCACCCCCAGGACATTGCTGCAGGGTGGTGTCCCAAGACCAACTATCTTTGTGTGCTTCATCAATGACCTCCTCTTCAACATAAAGTCCGAAGTGGGAATTTTAGCTGATTCAGCACCATTCAGAACTCCTCAGATACTGAAGCAATCCATGTCCAAATACAGAAAGACCTGGATATTCAGGCTTGGGCTGATAAGTGGTAAATAACACTCGCATTACAGAAATTCCAGGCAATGACCATCTCCAACATGAGAGAATCTGACCACCTCCCCATGACATTCAATGACATTGCCATCGCTAAATTCCCCCATCGTCAATATCCTGGGAGTTAACATTGATCAAAAGCCTAATTAGACATGCCATGTAAACACTTTGGCGGCAAAGCAAGTCATATGTTGGGAATTCTGGGCAAGTAACTCAACTCTTGAATCCCCAAAGCCTGTCTATCATCTAAAAGGCACACGTCAGGACTATGATACTGCCCACTTGCTTGGATGAGTGCAGCTCCAACAACACCCTAGAAGGTCAATATCATTCAGAATCGGCACCCTATTCACCACCTTAAACATTCATTCTCTCTACCATGGAGGACAATGGATGTAGTGTGTACCATCTAAAAGATGCACTGCAACAACTTTCCAAGCCTCCTTCAACAGTATCTTCCAACACTACCACCCAGAAGGACAAGGTTATTGGATGCATGGGAACATCATTTCCTGAAAGTTCCTCTCCAAGCCACACACCATCCTGACTTGGAACAATACCACCATCCCTTCACTGTCGCTGGGTCAAAGTCCCTTCCTTCCTAACAGTACACTGTGACTGGGCCGACACCAAGTGGACTGCAAAGTTTAAGATGACGACTCTTCATCGCCTTCTCGAGGGAAATTAGGGATGGGCAATAAATGCTGGCCTTCTCGGTGACACTCGTATCCCACAAATGAATTAAGAACAAAATAAGACCTTGAATTTGTACCAGGTATCATCCCTAACATTGTTGTCTGGTTCATGATCCGAAGAATCCGAGACCTCTGCAGGCAAATATGCTAAATCAAGTTATATGGTTCAAGCTTTGGGTTTCCCCGTCATTCAGGAAATCCAAAGTTATATTGACAACAGGAGTACCACACAATTCCTTGCTGTGTGCCCCACTTCAGCGTGTTACAGACTACGCTGATGTTAAATGTGAGGGTATCCCAAAACAAGGAAGGGTAACTTGGAACACCGGTTTATAGTAGTGTATGTGTTTTTTCTGGTATAATGTGAGGAACGTTGTACAACCCAGTGAGGAACAGTCCAGTCGTTGTATGAACAATTAATAAAGAATATTTATCAACTCAAAAGGAAGATAAACCACAGCTGACGAGAAGGAATATAATACATTTTTTTTTTGGAAATCTTTTTATTGGCATTTCTCATATTTATAAACAGCTGTGTATATACATTACATTTTTCTTGCCCGTGCTAATTTACTTTATTTTATGATGTGGAGATGCCTGCGTTGGACTGGGGTGAGCACAGTAAGAAGTCTTACAACACCAGGTTAAAGTCCAACAGGTTTGTTTCAAACACGAGCTTTCGGGGCACTGCTCCTTCCTCAGGTGAATGAAGAGGTATGTTCCAGAAACATATATATAGACAAATTCAAAGATGCAAGACAATGCTTTGAATGTGCGCATTTGCAGTTAATTAAGTGTTTACAGATCCAGAGATGGGGTAACCCCAGGTTAAAGAGGTGTGAATTGTCTCAAGCCAGGACAGTTGGTAGGATTTCACAAGCCCTGGCCAGATAGTGGGGGATGAATGTAATGCGACATGAATCCCAGGTCCCGGTTGAGGCCGCACTCATGTGTGCGGAACTTGGCTACAAGTTTCTGCTCGGCGATTCTGAGTTGTCGCGCGTCCTGAAGGCCGCCTTGGAGAACGCTTACCCGGAGATCAGAGGCTGAATGCCCTTGACTGCTGAAGTGTTCCCCGACTGGAAGGGAACATTCCTGCCTGGTGATTGTCGCACGATGTCCGTTCATTCGTCCTTTGAGCAGTCCTTTGGTTCCTCATCTATCTGTTTTTTTTAATTCTTAGCTTACTCCTCGTTGCTGGCCTCGAACAGATTTTGGAACAGGCCGACAAACTGCCCCCATGTATCCAGGAAGCTTTACTCCGACTCCCGGATGGCGCGCTTAATCTTCTCCAGGTGGAGAAATTCCCAGAGGTCAGCGAGCCAGTCTGCAGCCGTGGGTGGTGCTGCTGATCACCAGCCGAGCAGGATTGTCCGGTGTGCGATTTGGGAAGCGAAAGCAAGGGCCCCCTTCCCCATGTGTATCTCTGGCTGCTCCAATACCCTGAAGATACCCTGAAGATTGCCACTATTGGGCATGGCTTCACCCTCACCCCCACAACCTTGGGCATTGCCTCTGAGAAGGCTGACCAGAACTCAGCAAGTTTAGGACAAGCCCAAAACATGTTGGTGTGGTTGGCCGGGCCCCTCTGGCACCGCTCACATTTGTCCTCCACCTCTAGGAAGAACCTGCTCATTCGGGTTCTGGTCAGGTGTGCTCTGTGCACCACTTTGAGCTGCATTAGGCTTAGCCTTGCGCAGGAGGAGGTGGAGTTCGCCATGCTCAGTGCTTCGCAGGAATATAATACATGATGACACTTCAGTTTACTGATGACTACACACACAATTTTACATGATATTATCCTTTGGACCCCAAATCTATGTTACCTGAACTCTGCAACACCCCTTTTCACAAACAACATCCACTATTAAGTAACTTTATGAGCTAAATCCAGCAAATAATTATGACAAACAAGTAAAGCTGAAACATAGTTTGGAAAATAGTCTTCAGGCTCAGCAAAGGCGGAAAATGGCTACTTTCTTTTGGGAGACTATAGCCATCTTTCTCCGATCAGAGTTCGCTCCACCAACGAGAAAGGAGAACTTGGCACTCAAACAAATATCCATTCACTGCATGTGACCAGAAAATCCCGCTGGCACGAATGGACAGAGTTCTGCCCTATATCTGCAGCCAGCTGCAGTTCTTGTGTTCGCTGTCTATCTCCTTTCCTTTGTGTTCTATACCGATACTATTTCTTTCCCTTTGATGTTGGCTTTTGGCAGGTCCATGTCCATTTCTTGATCTTTCCATTTTGAAGTTACCACCTCTATAGTCCTATTGTTTCCTATAATCACATATATAAAACACTTGTTTTCCATTCATAGGTGAATTTGCACCTCATAATTTCTCCAGACGTTTGTCTCTAGTCAACTCCCAGGACGTGATTTAAATTTAAAGTACCAATTCTTTTTTTTTGCAATTTAAGGGACAATTTAGCGTGGCCAATCCACGTATCTGGCACATCCAATAATAATACTATTTATTAATAATAATTCTTCATATTATTATTACCCTGCACATCTTTTGGGGTGCAGGGGTGAACCCCACACAGACACGGGGAGAATGTGCAAACTCCACACGGACAGTGACCCGGGGCCGGGATTGAACCCGGATCCTCAGCGCCATAGGCAGCAGAGCTAACCACTGTGCCACCATGCCGCCCCGGACGCAATTTAACAAAAGGTTTGTAAGTGTGGTAGTGAGCAGGAACTGCCGCGTGTTTCTCTATGCTCGGACCGGTGAGGCCGTCACTACTATAAAATGTTAATTGGTCTATTTAACGAGGCCCCACGGGCTTCACGCTGCACATGATGGTCCTGCCAGGACCGCGCTTGCCAGACCCCTGCTAACAAGGGAGAGCAGCACTTAAACCGCTGCTGCACAGCCAACCCCAGTCAGCTCATAGCTGTGCCACCGAGGAGATCAGCCCCACAATTTGGGGATGCAGACCTGGGCAGATTGTTGGACATGCCAGAGGCCAGACAGGATGCCCTGTTCCCCTAAGGATCTCTGTTGGTCAGCCACAGTGCAGCCAGTCCCGCCGGGGAGGAAGTGGCGGCGGCCGTCGGCTTGGGGAGCATTACCAGGAGGACCAGCATTCAGTGCCATAAGATCAAGACGGCCACTGGGCCACACGGGGTGAGTTGGCACCAGACCCCTGACAGATGCTGAGCCTCTGGAACGGGTTTACCTGGAGTTAATGCAGACAATAGCGTGGAGGCATGATATTCAGAGGGGGATGTCAGCGACACTCCAGCAGGTCTATAGCTGATTGCAGGAGTCCCAGAGGCTGCGGGCACAGGAGATGGTGCCGGCAATGCATGGCACTGAGGCCAATACTGCCGCAGTGGTGACCACATGGAGAGCCTGGTGCATGACGTCGGCTGCATGAATGGAGGTCGCACCCTATCGTCTGCATCAGCTCCGGGTAAACCTGGTCCAGATGCTCAGCATCTGACTGGGACCCAGTTGGGTCCTGGGATCCAGCAGACATCCGACTGCTGTCTCGTCTGGGTTGTTCCTGGATCCACCTGATATGCACAGGCAACTATGTGGTGCTCACCAGAATGTGCCCCAGAAGCCTGTTAACTACTGTGGTGTAGCTCAGCTGGTGACGGCCATGGCTGAGCGCCTCGACAACATGTCCCAGTTGCTGGGGGACATGACCCAGTACCAGGTGGACCATGATGAGGTGCTGCGGGGCATGTCCCAGTCTCAGGTGAGTATTGCCGAGGCACTACAGAGCACGTCCCAGTCGCTGAGGGACGTCTCCCAGTCTCATGTGGGCATGTCCGAGGTGCTGGGGGACATATCCCAGTCTCAGGTGGGCATTGCCAGGGCACTGCAAAGCATGTCCCAGTCACTGAGGAGCATCGTTGACACTGTCCTGCAGCCAGGGCTGGCAGAGGCAAATGACCCGGGACAAGCCGGTGCTTGATCCAGCTGCCCCTCCGCCCCAAGGTGAAACCCAGGGCCCTCTGGGCACCGAATGGGAGGAGGAGGTGCTGGGTGCCAGCCTGGAGCCACCTTACAGAGTGGCGACGGCACCCACCAGCTCCCCTGAGACACCCCTCCTGACAAAAGCACCTCGGAGCCAGCACCCGGTACAGGGTGGCACAGTAAGGCATGGGACTCTGGCAAGTGGCCTGGGGCCCTCCAGCCCAGGGACCCCAGAGGACACCTGCTATAGGCAGCAAAGGCCACGGGACACGATAAGCAGTGGACTGCCTCCTACTCTGTGCATCCTTGGGACACAGCTAGGCACAGCAATGGAGCACGGAAAGCCCCCCCCCCCCCCCGATAGTGACCCGCTGACAGTGCCGACACAATCCCATCACCCTGGAGTGCAGTTATACAAATCTTGCCAAGGTGAGCCAGGGTGAGGGGTGGGCAAGGGGGAAGGGGAATGGAGTTATGGAGGGGGAGGGGTGTGGGGGGGTTGGTGGGGAGGGAGGTGGGGAGGGAGGGAATGACAGACGAGGCCATGTCCTATGTGAAGCGGGCAAGGATGAGGGCCTACCTGGCCCTCCGGGCTTGCAGGACCCTCGTCGCTGCCACCTGTCCTCCATCCATCGGCTGGTCCTGTGGGTCCTCTGCGGGTTATCCTCCAGTCTCTCCTGGTCCGGCACCTCCTCGAAGATGGGCACATGTTTCTCCTCCTCGACCTCCAGCATGTCGCCCCGCCGCTATGCCAGTTTTTGGAGGACACAGCAGACCACCACAAAGTGGGCGATTCGCTGGGGGTGTACTGCAGTGTGCCACCAGAACATTTGAGGCATTGGAATCTCTTGAGGTATCAGTTGCACTGCTCAATGACAGCCCGGTGGCCGCATGGGGCTCGTTATACTGAGTCTCTGCTTCAGTCTCCGGCTTCCATACTGGTGTCATTAGCCAGACTGCCTCAGGATGTAGCTGTCGTGCACACTCCCTGGGAACCATGTGCACACGTGCATGATATTCATGTGGTGGTCGCACAAAAGCTGGATGTTCAGGGAGCGGATCCCCTTCCTGTTAACGTAGGGCACTCCCATACAGCCCAGTGAATACAAGGCGACTTGCGTGTCATCTATTACCCCTTGAACCTGGGGCACTCCGTCGATGGCGGAGAATCCTGCTGCCCGGGCATCTTGTTGGGCCTGGTCTGTGTCAAAGTTTATATAGTTCACTGCCCAGGCAAACCGGGCATCCGTAACTTAATGGAAGCACTCGTGAGCTATAGCTTGTGAGATGCCGCACAAGTCCCCGCTCGGTTCTGGAATGATCCTGAGGCGTAGAGGTTCAGGGCTGACTTGACAGCCACCGGGAACGGGTATCCTCCTCCACCATGTGGTGCCAAGTCTGCAAGGTGTCGTGCTGCCCCTTGTTGACGTGGAGCCTCCTGTGGCACATGCTGTCCATCATCTGTTTGAAAGACCAGTGACGTCTGTACATCTTGGGCCGTCGCTGTCCTCTCCCTGGCCTGATTAACGGTCGTGTCCTCGGTGTGGTGCACGAACCTGCATATGGACAGCCGCCACAAATCTCTGTCGACGCTGCTACCTCCTCCAGCGTCTGGCTGCCTTGCCTGCCAGAAGTACCGCGAGGCAGCTTCTGCGGGATCCAAGATATCATCCATCGTGGGTAATATTTGTAAGGAACTGGGAAATAGTGTGAGACTGACGACTAGTGGTGTCTTCCACCCCGGGACACTCATTCTCCCATTTCTCCCACTCCCCCACTGCTCCCTCCTCTCCCCCAACGCTTCTCCCCCCAACCCACTGGCCCCTACATTCCCTGCCATCCAGTACATCCTGCCCACACAACTCCGGTCACAGTGAGGACCCCTGATCCTCTACCCCAGACACCTGCACGTAATATTACCTAGGCCAGGCACTGGTCCACTCCCGATTGTACACGGCCACCCTCTGGTCGCTGAAATGTCCCTGGTGCTGGGGACCAGCTCCTGGGTGCTCGCATGTTCGCCACTGCGTCTGTGGTGTTGCTTCCTGCAGTGTCCAGGCATCATGGCGTCATTGGGATGCTAGGTAATAACTCCCACATGCTACATGGTACGCCACCCACGGGGATCCACTTGGGAGAAGTGAAATGCTCACTTAACTGTGAAAGCCTTCAGCCGCATGGCCCGAGGCCTCCGCCATCAGTGGGAGTTATGGGTGGTCGGTGGGGCAGGCGGGATGGGGCTGGGCTTGCCCCCGGAATAGGTCCAGGGGGTGGCATAGATGACCTGCGGGCGCTGAGACACCCAACCCCCTCCACCAGCTGAGGACATGGGCGGTCACCCCCCTTGCACTGCAACTGCAACCCCAACCCCCCACCCCCCCCCCCACCCGATAGCGGCCCACTCCAACTGAGACTGGTCCCCAGGGGCTCCCCCACCCACTTTGAGCACTTGGACAGCAACTGCCAGTGCACCTGGGCTCATTGCCTGGGAGCAAAGGTGGCAACTCACCTCCTCAGGTCCCCACAGCAGCCCTTCCGCTAGCTTCACGTTTTTAACAAGGTGGGGTCGCCTGCGTGACCACTTGCTGTGGAGGCCGTTAGATCACGGGATGCCATTAGATAGGGCTCGCTCTGGTTAATTGTATGGAGATTGGCCTAAAGTGGTGATTATCAGTTTCTCGCCATGCTTTGGCAGGATCCTAATTTTGGCAACGGGAGCTGGCCGGTTAGATCACAAACACACTGGAACCCGGTCCAATTCTCAATTATGGCCTCTCCTGCGATCTCATGGGAAGAGGCCGTTAGATCGCGGGTTAAGCTCTCGCTTAAGCACAACGCGACCTTTAAATCGCGCTCCCTATTTTACTTTGGTTTTTAATTGTAATTTTCCCCAATTTGTAGCAAGTGACATGTTTGCTTTCCTTTCTCCCAGCTCAATTTCACATTTACCCACCAGCCGCCCCACATACGAGTGAGCGAATTGACACTCCAATCTCAAGAACGAATCCCTTCCCTTCCTCCTCCCCAAGAGAGAATTTCCCTGTTCTTGCATCCTTTCACAATTTCTCCCATTTACAACCCTTCATCGTTGGAAGAAGAGTCATATTGGACTCTAAATATTAATTCTGTTTCTCTCTCCACAGATGCTACCAGACCCACTCAGTTTTTCCAACATTCTCTGATTTTACCTCCTTTCCATCCTCCCCCGCCTTTCTTCCTTGCCCTCTCTATTTTCTATCCTTCTCCCTATTCCCATATACCCATTTCCCAATCCTTTGGCCTCCTCCTCAGAAATAATGCCAACTGAACAAATTCTGAACTTTTATTTTTTATAAAGATTGTGCAGAGATCTACAACAATGGAAACAGGAGGAGTAAATTTTACAGAATTCAACCATTGGCATCTCCTACAAGTTTTGTCGTGTACTGTGACATGACAGATGGTGGCGGCTGGACTGTCATCCAAAGACGGAATGATGGCACTGAAAACTTTGACAGGTTTGATATTGTTTTAAACATAGACATAGAACATACAGTGCAGAAGGAGGCCATTCGGCCCATCGAGTCTGCACCGACCCACTTAAGCCCTCACTTCCACCCTATCCCCGTAACCCAATTACACCTCCTAACCTTTTTGGTCACTAAGGGCAGTTTATCATGGCCAATCCACCTAACCTGCACGTCTTTGGACTGTGGGAGGAAACCGGAGCACCCGGAGGAAACCCATGCAGACACAGGGAGAACGTGCAGACTCCGCACAGACAGTGACCCAGCGGGGAATCGAACCTGGGACCCTGGCGCTGTGAAGCCACAGTGCTATCCACTTGTGCTACCATGCTGCCAAATTACATTAGATAACACATCCAGTCTGTGTTTGAACAAGTTATTTTGTGAGTATAAATGATTTTAAAACTGAATAGGAATAATAAACAAAACAAATCTCCATTTGAACAATGTATCTGATGGACAGGGCTGGTGTTTATTGTACTGCTGAGGTTACCCTTTATTAAAGACTCAAATTGCATTGACCTCTCTTCTGGTGGAAATTTTCAACATTCCTCCCCAGATCATGATAATCCAATTTTCCAGCAAAATTTGCTTTATCCTGCTGTTATCAGAAATTAACATTTGTCCCTGTTACAAATTGAGTTGAATCTTGCCTCGTTTATGGGAATATGTTTCTTCTGTTGCTTTGATAGGGCAACTTCCTAAGCAAGTTCAAATTGTCTTTTCGAAAACAATGTGAGCATTTGAAATCGATTGTAAAATACAATGAATATTAAAATAAAGTACTCAGAACATAGGACTGGATTTTACACTCCTCTTCAACTCAAAAGTCAGTCAGGAGCCCATCCGTTGGAAGGCCAACTGCCCTGCATGCACTTAACGTTTGGCTGAGGGTGTAACTTCAACAATCTAGGGAATAAGCCCTGCCTCAGAAGACTGCCAGTCAAGCTAATTGGCCAACCACTCTGTTTACCAAGCAGCAGCAGGTACACATGATGGCAACTGCTGGGACTACAGGCCGCTCCTGAAGAGGAGCTAATGGAACATGGACTTCAGATAATTCTATGTTATCTTGAGGCTGACAGCCTTAGCAAGAGAGGTCAGGAGTGTCGGGGGGAGGGGGTGGTGGTGATTTTACCTATTTATTTGAATTCAGCTTACTCGAGTGGCTCCATCAAATGCTTCCAGATAGTTCCTCCAATTAAGCCTCCAATCGCTGTTTGCAAAAATGGAAGTGACCAACAAAGATAGATCAATAACTTTGCAAAATACTTATTAATTATTTATTTTTACTGAAGGCAGAAGTCCATTATTAAGCCAAATAACCAGTGTCGATACCTGAAATGAAAATGTTTGCGTTTTGCTCCTTTTATTTAATCATTTTCTGGTGCTTCTTTCAACACACCATTGCAGACTTGTACTCCCATCCACCCCTGCCCCCATCAGCAAATAGCCCAGAATCCCAGCAGAAGTGTTTTCTCCAACAGGAGTGTATATCTCCCTGACATAAATCTTATTTATCTTTCCAAGTCCAGGAAGTTTGGAGCAAATATCTTTCTAATTAACAAGGGGTTACTATTTAAATACA
The DNA here is from genome assembly GCF_047496885.1 of Scyliorhinus torazame. NCBI lineage: Eukaryota > Metazoa > Chordata > Chondrichthyes > Carcharhiniformes > Scyliorhinidae > Scyliorhinus > Scyliorhinus torazame. The sequence goes on along the minus strand of NC_092709.1, from coordinate 217,540,194 downwards.
ATTGGTGCAGCTGATAAGTTTCCATTTCTAATGAATTATGTATGTTGGTGAATAATCAATAATGGATGTTATTGTACAATTAATTATGGATGTGCATATATAAAATTAATAATGCAGGCACATTCTTGTCAAGCTTGAAGACAGACAAGACTATCACTGGCAGTTCATGTGACATCATCCCATTCTAACATCTCGGGTTCATCAGCCGCTGAATACTCAGTTGAGCTCAGTACTAAATCATTTTCAACAATTTAAGTGAGGTTTGAGTCACAGTCCACAGCATACAGATTTTCAATAAGGCAGTAAATTCTGTTATTGAAATAATCCCAGGTGAGGATATTATCTCAGGCTTCAATTACAGGTTGGCCCTTTCTGATACACACCGCTGTGAACTTACTCTCAAAAACAATGAAATATAATACATCGCTCATTTACATTGCTCATTTATCACCCAGAGGCTGGTCTGATTACAAGGAAGGCTTTGGAAACTTCCGAAATCTCAATGGGGAACATTGGATTGGAAATGATCATTTGAATTACCTTACGTCGCAGGGTAAGTATTTCACTATCTTTGTGTATCATTCTAAATGAAATATCAATTGACATTTCAGGTTACAATAGCTGCCATGATTTCCTAACAACTTTCTCATGACAACAGAGGTCAAATCGAATGCCTTCAGAATTTAAAACAAAATGAATACTGCATGTAAAGGATGCCTCTTTGACCCTGGGACTCAGCTAAGGACTTCAGAGAGTTTAAGAGTTAAACGGCTAGTTTCCCTTGTAATAAGTCCATGGAGGCAGAAGTCCCTTCACCAGAACCCCTTTTACTAACGAAACCAACAGCAGTACGACCATGTGCATTCAGCTTGCTGTCTACACTGGGAGTGCAGAGAATCTGACACTCCCTGTTATACACAAAGAAGAGGTTCACTGATTGGCCCACTAATCAGAAAACTTGTATCCCAATTGGTCAATCTCAAAGGTCTTGTCTAAGTCATTACATCCTATTCCTGACCATCCAGTACGTTTTCACTTTTAAAATTGATTGTGCAGGAAGTTACTGTGAAAAGCCCCTAGTTGCCACATTCTGGCGCCTGTTCGGGGAGGCCGGTACAGGAATTGAACCCGCGCTGCTGGTCTAACCTGTGTCTTTACATGAGGCTGCCTCCATCCACTCCCATACCGACCTCTCCATCACTACCCATTTCCTGACCATCGCTATGTTCGCCCCCTCAGTAATAATTCATGAAGTTCAGGAGAGCCAATCCGCCCCCCCCCCCCCGCCCCCCCCACCCCGACCCCGCTCCAACAGCATCAGCATCACCCGCGGAGTTTTGCCCGCTCACACAAACCCACAAGTTCACCCTCCTAAACAATGCCTTGGGAATAAAAATCAGGAGGCCCTGGAACACAAACAAGAACCTTGGGCGAAATTCTCCGTGATCGGCGCAAAAAACGGCGCAAATCCGACTTTCGTCACGCCGGAAAAATGGGTCAAAAGTCCCTGGCCCGAAATGGGCTAGCAGCGACGTGACGGGATCCGCGCTTGCGCAGTGGTTCACGCCGTGCAGCGTCATACACGCCGCACGGCGTGATGGCTCATAAGGCCGCGCTGCTCCCCCCCACCCGACCGGAACACCCAACTGGATGGCTGGCCGCCGCTCAGCCCCGAGGTTCCAGTCACGGGATGTGGAGGCGCTCCTGGACGCAGTGGAGCAGAGGAGGGACGCCCTGTATCCCGGGCACGGCCGCAGAGTTGCCCCACGCCACAGCCGGCGTCTGTGGAGGGAGGTGGCAGAGGCCGTCGCCGCTGTGGCCTGACACCATGGACAGGCACCCAGTGCCACAAGAAGGTGAACGACCTCGTCAGAGCAGGCAGGGTGAGCCTCCCCATATCCCCCATAGCCCCCATATCCCCCCTCCCCCATATCCCCCCCCACATCCCCCCTCCCCCATATCCCCCCTCCCCCATATCCCCCATACCCCCCTCCCCAGATCCCCCTACCCATATCCCCCCTCCCCCATATCCCCCTCCCCCATATCCCCCCTCCCCCATATCCCCCATCCCCCATATTCCCCCTCCCCCATATCCCCAAGTGAATCCAGCCCTAACCTTAACCTCTGCAATGCACGCGCAACCGATGGTGTGCATTCATATACCTGCCTAACACAGTTGCCTTTTACCCCTGCCACCACCCCGCCCCCCTCCCCCCCCCACCCCCACCCCCGCTACAGGAGAAGCGCGCACACAACAATAGGGAGCATGTGAGGACTGGAGGAGGCCCCGCTGATGAGAGGCCACTGACCGAGCACGAGGAAAGGTGTCTCTCGCACACCACGGGAGACGGAGAGACCTGGAGCAACAGGGAGACGACACCCCCATCACGTGCGGGAGCGATGAGGCAGGCGTGTGCCACCCAGCGACGAGGGGGGCAGGCACAGGCCCCCGTCACACCTGAGCCAGGACACCACTACCCAGGACACCACTACCCAGGACACCACTACCCAGGAAGACGAAATACCGGACAGTGACTCAGAGTGGATGGGTGGAGGCGAACCCCCACCCCAAAGTGCCATGGACTCACAGTGGGACGAAGAGCACGACACAACGCCACTGCTGTCACCAACACCCTCCACCATCGCAGAAACACTCACCTCGGTTGGGCACTTTAACGATGAGGCGTCTGGTACACTCACTGGTGCGCACAACACAGCCGTCCCGGTACAGCAGGTGGAGGTAGGAGCAGCAGAGGGGCCGGGCGGTCGGAGGGCAGCCCAGCCCAAGCGAACATCTGCCGCCCAGATGGATCCCGGGTTCCTGGAGTTTCCACACCCACACTTAGATCCGATGCAACCACCGACCCGGAGACGAGCGAAGAGGGTGACGGCCGGCTTGCGGCGGCTGCAGTCGCAGGTGGAGGAGTCCACCCGCGTCCAGGAGCTGGAAGTGGTGCCGGTCATGCGTGCCACCCAGGCCGACACCGCACGGGTGGCGTCCGCGGTGGAGGCAATGGGTGCGACGGTGTCAGACATGGGGAACGGTTTGCGAGGCCTGGGGCTTTCCGTGCAGGCGGCGTCTGTGGCCCAGGACATGGCTCCCCTCTCACAGGAGGCCATGAGCCAGTGCCAGCGCCAGATGGCAGAGGCGTTCAACGCCATAGCCCAGTCTCTGCAGGCCATGGCCCAGTCTCAGCAGGCCATGGCCCAGTCTCTGCAGGCCATGGCCCAGTCTCAGCAGGCCATCGCTGAGGGCATCGGCGCCATTGCCCATGTGTGAGCCGGCGTCGCACTGTCACAGACAGGGTTTGCCAACCCCCTGGGCTCCATGGCAGCAAACCTGCAGACCCCTGTCGATACCAGCACGGGCCTCCAGGACTGGCAACGCCAGATGCCGGGGGGGCATCGGATGGCCAGTCCGTTCGCATCCCCCACCAATGTAGAGGCCTGGGGCCATCGGGCACCCCGAGGGAGGAGGAGGTGGTGTGGTCCATCCCAGGTCCCCCTGTAGGGGAGGTCCGGGAAAACCGCGACACCTCGGACTCACCCCCCTTCCGTCCCAGGTGCATCGGGTGGGCAAAGGGCAGGACAGGCTGGCAGCTCGCCATCCCAGTCGTCCGGGCCGCAGCCTGGCCCATCTAGGCCAGGACGCCCCAGGAAACGGCCGCCAAAGGGATCCCGTGTCAGAGGGCAGGAATCACAGGAGTCCACCTCCAGTTCTGCTGTACCGTCTGGGGAACCACGTAGATGTAGTCAAAGGGCCCGTAAGGCCAAACAATTAGACACTGAGTAAGTTGGCACGGGTGCAGGGCACAGATGAGTTTTAGGGGCTAGGGCACGTGCATGAACTCGTTTGGTTATTAAAGTCAATGTTACACCTACAGAAGCTGCCTTTGTGCTCTGTCCAAAGCGTGCGGGGGTGTCATGTACGTTGAGCGCATGTGTGTGTGTGAGGGGTGGTCTTACCTCAGCCCCAGGTGAGTCTGCCCCCTTCCCCCTGGGCCGCCATCAACATTCCCCCGGGCAGAGGACGGGACCGTGCGCTGCAGTGTCACAGCCGCATGCAGGGATGGTCCGGGTGGATGGTGGTACTGTGGCCATGGGTCAGACATAGTCCAACGATGTGGAGCCAGGAGCTCACCGCAGGGTGGGTTGTCATCATTCTTCATGGCCTGCAATAGACACGCAACTGTGTGAGCCCGGCCGTTGTGCCGCAGGTGGATCGGCAATGGGGGGGGGGGAGGGGGGGTGGTGGTGGTGGGCATGCGGGTGGGGTGGGTGGGGTTGGGGAGGGGGGTGAGGGTGCTGGGTGGGTGGATGGGTGGGGGGTGTGGGTGGCCGGCTGTTGCCATGGTGTGCGGTCTGTGGCCAGACTACCTGATTCCCACGCCCATCTAGTCAGTGAAGCGGGCGGCTATCAGCCTGTCCCGTGCCCGCTGGGCCAGCCGGTAACGGTGGACAGCCACCCGCCTGTGTCTAGCCCGTCTGCCCTGACCATTGCCCCCATCCCCCTCATCTGGGGAGGACTGCGCCTCTTCCTGCTGCTCCTCCACTCCGCCCTCCTCTGCCTGCGGCACATCGCCCCTCTGCTGGGCTATGTTGTGCAGGACGCAGCACACCACAATGATGCGGCCGACCCTATCTGACCGATACTGGAGGGCGCCCCCAGAGAGGTCCAGGCACCTGAAACGCATCTTCAGCGCGCCAAAGCACCTCTCTATCACTCCCCTGGTCGCTACATGGGCATCATTGTAGCGGTTCTCCACCTCATTGCGTGGCCTCCGTATAGGCGTTATCAGCCACGATCGCAATGGGTAGCCCCTGTCGCCCAGCAACCAGCCCCTCTGCCGGGGATGGCGTCCCTCGTACATGCCGGGGATGGATGATCGCGACAACACGTATGAGTCGTGTACACTGCCTGGGTAACGGGTGCAGACGTGCAGGATCATCATGCGGTGGTCGCAGACCACCTGTATGTTCATCGAATAGGTCCCCTTCCTATTAGTGAACACGGCCCTGTTATCTGCAGGTGGCCGCACGGCGACGTGCATCCCATCGATCGCGCCCTGGACCATGGGGAACCCGGCCACGGCAGAGAAGCCCACGGCCCGGGCATCTTGGCTGGCCCGGTCCACAGGGAAGCGGATGTAGCGGTGCGCCATGGCATATGGGGCATCTGTCACTGCCCGGATGCACCGATGCACCGATGTCTGCGATATGCCGGACAGGTCCCCACTCGGTGCCTGCAATGACCCCGTTGCATAAAGGTTCAGGGCCACCGTAACCTTGACGGACACGGGGAGAGGGTGTCCCCCGCCAGTGCCACGCGGTGACAGGTGTGCCAGCAGGTGGCAGATGTGTGCCACGGTTTCCCGCCTCATCCGGAGTCTCATCCTGCATTCCCGGTCCGTGAGGTCCTGGTATGACTGCCGGGGCCGGTACACACGGAGCGCCCTCGGGTGCCTCCGTTGCCGTGGGGCCGCGACGTCCTCCTCCCCCTCCTCGTCCTGTCGGTCAGGTGTCCCTCCAGCCTGGGCGGCTGCCACCTGCCCCTCTGCGGCAGCCTGCGCCGCCTCTCTGGCACGCTCCTCCTCCTCCTCCTCATCCAGGGCAACATGGACATTAGCGGCTGCCGCCACGGCGGCCAACATCGCTGGATGATCGGAAAACATGACGGCCTGGTGGGGGGCGGGGGGGGAAAGACGACATGTCATCATTGCCCATACCCCTTCCTCCCCCCAGCCAGGTGGCATGGACCGCATGGGTCCAACTGTTGGAGCTGGAACCTGGCCAGGTGGACCAACTCACTTGCCCTCGCATCCCCCTCCCCGGCACGGACCACCCATCCCCCTCCCCGGCACGGACCCCCCCCCCCCATCCTCCTCCCCGGCACGGACCCCCCCATCCTCCTCCCCGGCACGGACCCCAACCTCCTCCCCGGCACGGACCCTCCATTCTCCTCCCCGGCACGGACCCCCCCCCCCATCCTCCTCCCCGGCACGGACCCCCCCATCCTCCTCCCCGGCACGGAACCCCCATCCCCCTCCCCAGCATGGACCGCCCCCCCCATCCTCCTCCACGGCACGGACCCCCCCACCGTCCTCCCCGGCACGGACTCCATCCCCCTCCCCGGCACGGACACCCCCCCCCATCCTTCTCCCCAGCACGGACCCCCCCATCCTCAACCCCGGCACGGACCCCCCCATCCTCAACCCCGGCACGGACCCCCCATCCTCCTCCCCGGCACGGACCCCATCCCCCTCCCCGGCACGGACCACCCCCCCCATCCTCCTCCCCGGCACGGACCCCCCCATCCTCCTCCCCGGCACGGACCCCCCCATCCCCCTCCCCGGCACGGACCCCCCTCCCCATACTCATCCCCGGCACGGACCCCCCCCATCCTCCTCCCCGGCACGGACCCCAACCTCCTCCCCGGCACGGACCCCATCCCCCTCCCCGGCACGGACCCCCCCCCCATCCTCCTCCCCGGCACAGACCCCCCCATCCTCCTCCCCGGCACGGACCCCCCATCCCCCTCCCTGGCACGGACCCCCCCTCACCATCCTCATCCCCGGCACGGACCCCCCCATCCTCCTCCCCGGCACGGGCCCCAACCTCCTCCCCGGCACGGACCCCCCATCCTCCTCCCCGGCACGGACCCCCCCCCATCCTCCTCCCCGGCACGGACCCCCTCATCCTCCTCCCCGGCACGGACCCCCCCCATCCTCCTCCCCGGCACGGACCCCAACCTCCTCCCCGGCACGGACCCCCCATCCTCCTCCCAGGCACGGACCCCCCCCTCATCCTCCTCCCCGGCACAGACCCCCCCATCCTCCTCCCCGGCACGGACCCCCCATCCCCCTCCCCGGCACGGACCCCCCCTCACCATCCTCATCCCCGGCACGGACCCCCCCATCCTCCTCCCCGGCACGGACCCCAACCTCCTCCCCGGCACGGACCCCCCATCCTCCTCCCCGGCACGGACCCCCCCCATCCTCCTCCCCGGCACGGACCCCCTCATCCTCCTCCCCGGCACGGACCCCCCCCATCCTCCTCCCCGGCACGGACCCCAACCTCCTCCCCGGCACGGACCCCCCATCCTCCTCCCCGGCACGGACCCCCCCCTCATCCTCCTCCCCGGCACGGACCCCCCTCCCGGCACTCTCCCGGAGCCCAGCCCACTCTCACCACCCCCCCCCCCTGCCTCCCCGCCGCACACACACACACACACACAAAACCTGAGACACACCTCTCCCCACACATTCAGACTGCGGCCACGCCATCGCCTGCCCAGCGGCCAACCGCCCAGGCCGTCACTCACCTCCACGCTGGTCGGCGTGAACCTGGAGCACAGGTTCACGCCGATGAAAAGGAGATTTGATTTCCGTCGACGTGAACGGTCATCACGTCGACGGGACTTTGGCCCATCCGGAAGGGAGAATATCGGCAGGCCGAAAATCGGCTGCCTTGCGCAGACCCGTGACATTCTCCGCGGCAGCGGCGACATTAACGCCCCGCCGACTTTTCTCCCTTTGGAGACTTCGGCAACTGGCGGGGGCGGGATTCACGGTGGCCAACGGCCATTCTCCGACCCGCTGGGGGGTCGGAGAATGACGCCCCTTGTGAGGACCGTCATCTTCACCGTTTGAACCCTTTCCGCCAGTGACAACGGGAGCAATGGGAGCGCATCCCACCTCCTAAAGTCTCTCTTCATCTGCTTCACCAACCAAGCCAAATTCAGCTTGTGTAGCTGCTCCCGCCCCAGCGCCACCTGAATGCCCAAGTACCGAAAGATGCCCCCCACACCCTAAACAGCAACTCCAATCTCTTCTCCTACCCCCTCGTCTGCATCGGAAAGACCTCGCTCTTCCCCATGATCAATCCCACAATATGTTCCAGCGGGTCCGAAAAATACAGCAACAAGTCGTCCGCTTACAGCAAGACCCTGTGCTCCACGCCAATACTATCCCCTTCCAGTCTCTTGACACTCTCAGCATCATAGTCAGTGGCTCTACATAACCACGGCAAAGAGCAGTGGGGAGAGTGGACATTCCTGCCTCAACCCCCGATGCAGCCTGAAATAATCCAAGCTCACCTGGTTTTACTGCACACTCGCCACTGGTGCTTTATACAGCAGCCGGACCCAATCCACAAAACCCGCCCAAACCCAAACCGCCTTTGCACCTCCCACAAATAATCCCACTCCACCCGATTTAAGGCATTCTCTGCGCCCTTGGCGACCACCACTTCCACCTCCCGTCTCTTGGGGGGCATCATTATCACATTCAGTAATCTCCTAATGTTGGCTGACAGATGCCTCCCCTTAACGAACCCGGTCTGGTTCTCCCCTATTACCCCCGGCACGCAGTCCTCAATCCCAAGGCCAAGATCTTGGCCAATAGCTTGGCGTCCACATTTAAATGCGAGATCGGCCTGTAGTGCCCACACTGCTCCGGATCCTTGTCCCCTTTTAAAAGCAAGGAGATGGAGGCCTGCGATAAAGCACCACCGGCTCCCTCGCCTCATTAAACACCCTCACCAGCAGAGGCCCCAGGACTCCCAAAAACATATTGTAAAACTCCACTGGGAACCCGTCCAGGCCTGGGGCCTTGCTCGTCTGCATTGCCTCAAGCCCATACACCACCTCTACCAGCCCAGTGGGGGCTCCCAGCCCCTCCACCAGGTCCTCCTGCACCTTCGGGAACTCCAACCCCTCCAAAATTCGCCTCATTCCCTTCACCCCGGCTGGGGGTTCCGACTCATACAGCCTCCTGTAAAAGTCCCCAAACAACCCATTCACCTGCCAGTGGGGACCAAGACTGAGTTCCGCCCCCCCATGTCCTTCACTTTTCCGATCTCCCTTGCTGCCTCCTGTTTCCTCAATTGATGCACCAACATCCTGCCCGTCTTCTCCCATATTCGTAGACCACCCTCTTCGCCCTCCTCAACTGCCCTACCGTCTTCCCCTTAGACAATATCCCAAACTCCATCTGCAGTTTCTGCTGCTCCCTCAGCAGCCTCCGGGGCCTTCGATTACCTCCTGTCCCCCTGCAAGATCTCCTCCACTAGCCTCTCCATCTCCGCCCGCTCCGAATTATCTCTGAGGGCCCGTATCAAAATAAACTCTCCCCTCACTGCTACCTTCAATGCCTCCCACAAGGTGGCCGCCGAAACCTCTAAGTTGCTTATTGAGGCGGCAGTTAAGAATCAAACATGTTAATGTGGGACTGGAGTCAGGGGCTGGTTTAGCACAGTGGGCTAAACAGCTGGCTTGTAATGCAGAATAAGGCCAGCAGCGCAAGTTCAATTCCCGTACCGGCCTCTCCGAACAGGTGGCGACTAGGGGCTTTTCACACTAACTTCATTGAAGTCTACTTGTGACAATAAGTGATTATGAATGAAAAATGATTTAAAATAATTATTATTATTTTATATATAGGACAGAGAGTGTAAGGAGGGAAATTTCCTTCCATGAGGTTAACGAGTTAGGTTTGTATGTTAACCTGACAGCTTCATGGTCACTTTCGCTGATGCTGCTATTGATTACTAGCGCTTTCATTTGCCAACAAAAACAGAAGTGTTAATTTGCTGCAGGGCAACGGTAGTGGGGGGCTTCGCCTCCTTCCACATTAGCAAGATCCTTCGCCGGGCTACTAGGGATGCAAAGGCCAGAATGCTGGCCTCTTTCACCTCCTGCACTCCCGGTTCGTCCACTACTCCAAATATTGCTAGCCCCCAGCTTGGCTTGACCCGGACTTTCACCACCTGAGATATTGCTCCCGCCACTCCTCTCCAGAACCCCTCCAGTGCCGGGCATGACCAAAACATATGGACATGGTTTGCCCGGCTCCCTGAGCACCTTCCACATCTGTCCTCTACCCCAAAGAACCTACTCAACCTCGCCCCCGTCAAGTGCACTCTGTGGACCACCTTAAATTGTATCAGGCTGAGCCTGGCACACGAGGAGGAGGAATTAACCCTACCTAGGGCATCAGCCCACAGACCTTCCTCGATCTCCTCCCCCAGCTCCTCCTCCCATTTACCCTTCAACTCTTCTACCAGCGCTTCCCCCTCTTCTTTCAACTCCTGGTGTATTTCCGACACCTTGCCCTCCCCGACCCATACACCCGAGATCACCCTATCTTGAACTTCTTGTGCCGGGAGCAACGGGAATTCCCTCACCTGTCGCCTCACAAAAGCCCTCACCTGCATATATCTAAAGGCATTTCCCGGGGGTAACTCGAACTTCTCCTCCCGTGCCCCTAGGCTCGCAAACGTCCCGTCGATGAACAGGTCCCCCATTCTTCCAATCCCTGCCCGATGCCAGCTCTGGAACCCCCCGTCCATCTTCCCCGGGACAAACCGGTGGTTACCCCTGATCGGGGACCACACCGATGCTCCCATTGCACCCTGTGCCGTCTCCACTGGCCCCAGATCCTTAGCTTTGCGGCCACCACCGGGCTCGTGGTATACTTTGTCGGCGAGAGCGGCAGCGGTGCCGTCACCAACGCCCCAGGCTCGTTCCTTTACAGGACGCCATCTCCATCCTCTTCCATGCCGCCCCCTCTCCCTCCATAACCCACTTGCGGATCATCGCCACATTTGCTGTCCAGTAGTAGCTCCCCAGGTTTGGCAGCGCCAACCCTCCTCGGTCCCTACTGAGTTCCAGGAACCCTCTCCTTACTCTCGGGGTCTTATTCGCCCACACAAACCCCATAATACTCCTGCCTACTCTCTTAAAAAAGGCCTTAGTGATCACGATGGGAAGGCACTGAAACACAAACAGAAACCTCGGAAGGACCACCATTTTGACCAACTGCACTCTACCCGCCAGCAAGAGCGGTAACATGTCCCATCTTTTGAAATCCTCCTCCATTTGCTCCACCAACCTCGTCAGATTCAGTTTATGTAGGGTCCCCCAACTCCTGGCTATCTGTATCCCCAGATACCGAAAGCTCCCCTCCACCCTCCTCAGCGGTAGGTCCCCTATCCCTCTTTCTTGGTCCCCCGCCTGTAATACAAAGAGCTCACTCTTCCCTACATTGAGCTTATAGCCCGAAACCTCCCCAAACTCCCTTAGAGTCTGCATGACCTCCACCATCCCCTCCATTGGATCCGCCACGTACAGCAACAGGTCATTCGCATATAGTGACACCCGATGCTCTTCTCCCCCTCGGACCACCCCCTTCCATTTATTAGACTCCCTCAATGACATGGCCAATGGTTCAATCGCCAATGCGATCAACAGGGGGGACAGGGGGCACCCCTGCCTCGTCCCTCGGTACAGTCGAAAGTACTCCGACCTCCGCCGGTTCGTCACTACACTTGCCATCGGGGCTCTGTAAAGGAGCTTAACCCAATTGATAAACCCTACCCCGAACCCAAACCTGCGCAGCACCTCCCAGAGGTACTCCCACTCTACTCGGTCAAAGGCCTTCTCCGCGTCCATAGCTGCCACTATCTCCGCCTCTCCCTCCTCCGATGGCATCATTATCACGTTTAAGAGCCGCCGCACATTGGTGTTTAGTTGCCTGCCCTTTACAAATCCCGTCTGGTCCTCGTGGATTACCCCCGGGACACAGTCCTCGATCCTCGTGGCCAGCACTTTTGCCAGCAACTTTGCATCCACATTGAGGAGCGAGATCGGCCTGTACGATCCACATTGCAGTGGGTCCTTGTCCCGCTTTAGGATCAAAGAAATTGTCGCTTCCGACATTGTCGGGGGCAGGGTCCCCTCCTCTCTTGCCTCATTAAAGGTCCTCACCAGTAGCGGGGCCAACAGGTCTGCGTACTTCCTGTAGAACTCCACCGGGAATCCGTCCGGTCCCAGGGCCTTCCCCGCCTGCATGCTCCCCAAACCCTTGCTCAGCTCCTCCAACCCAATTGGTGCGCCCAAACCAGCCACCTCTTGCTCCTCCACCCTCGGGAATCTCAGCTGATCTAGGAATCGTCTCATCCCCTCTTCCCCCGCTGGGGGCTGGGATCTGTACAGCTCTTCATAAAAGGCCTTGAATACCTTGTTTATTTTTGTCGCACTCCGAACCGTGGCTCCCCTTCCATCTTTGACTCCCCCTATTTCCCTCGCTGCCATCCTCTTACGGAGCTGGTGTGCCAGCATCCGACTAGCCTTTTCCCCATACTCGTAGGTCGCCCCCTGCGCTTTCCTGCACTGTGCCTCCGCCTTCCCTGTGGTCAACAGGTCAAACTCCGTCTGGCGCCGTCGTCTTTCCCCAAGTAATCTTTCCTCCGGGGCCTCTGCGTATCTCCTGTCCACTCTCAAAATCTCCCCCACTAACCTCTCCCTTTCCATACCCTCTGTCTTCTCCCTATGAGCCCTAATGGAAATTAGCTCTCCCCTGATCACCGCCTTCAACGCCTCCCATACCACCCCCACCCGCACCTCCCCGTTGTCGTTGGCCTCCAAGTACCTTTCGATACACCCCCTCACCTTTCCACACACCACCTCGTCCGCCAGCAGTCCCACATCCAGCCGCCACAACGGGCGTTGGTCCCTCTCCTCTCCCAGCTCCAGTTCCACCCAGTGTGGGGCATGGTCCGAAACGGCTATAGCCGAATACTCCGTCCCCTCCACCCTCGGGATGAGCGCCCTACCCAGAACAAAAAATCTATCCGGGAGTAGGCTTTGTGTACATGGGAGAAGAAAGAAAATTCCCTGGCCTGCGGCCTTGCAAACCGCCATGGGTCCACTCCCCCCTTCTGATCCATAAACCCCCTAAGTACCTTTGTCGCCGCCGGCCTCTTTCCAGTCCTTGATTTGGAGCGGTCTAGTGCTGGATCCAACACTGTAGTGAAGTCCCCTCCCATTATCAGGCCTCCTATCTCCAGGTCCGGAATGCGCCCCAACATGCGCTTCATGAATCCTGCATCATCCCAGTTCGGGGCGTATACGTTTACCAACACCACCCACATCCCTTGCAGCCTACCGCTCACCATTACATATCGCCCTCCATTGTCCGCTACAATAGTCTTGGCCTCAAATGACACCTGCTTTCCCACCAATATTGCCACCCCTCTATTCTTCGCGTCCAGTCCCGAGTGGAATACCTGTCCTACCCATCCCTTTCTTAGCCTGACCTGGTCCGCCACCTTCAGGTGTGTCTCTTGGAGCATGGCCACGTCCGCCTTCAGTCCCTTTAAGTGCACGAACACTCGAGCCCTCTTCACCGGCCCATTCAGGCCCCTCACATTCCACGTTATCAGCCGGATTGGAGGGGCTCTCACCCCCCCCACGCCCTGCCGACTAGCCATCTCCTTTTCTGGGCCAGTCCCGTGTCCACGTCTCCCTCACCCTCCAGTCCCCCAGAGGGGGGATCCCCGTCCCGACCACCTCTTCTGTGTCCCATTCCCTTTCGGCCAGTGCAGCAGCAACCCTTTCCCCCCCCCCCTCCCCTCCCCGCCGCTAGACCCCTGTCTAGCTTTTTTGCTCCCCCCATGTCACTCCCGTAAGTCAGCTGACGCCTGCTGACCCCAGCTTCCCCCGCTATCCCATTGACCTCCCGGCGTGGGAGTCTCCCAATCTATATGCATTCCTTCGTTCCTCTTCCCGCCTTTCCAAAGCCTGCTCCGCCCCCTCTGGCGCAGCTCCTGTCGCGGCCTTGTCTCTCTCCCCCAGCCCATGTAACATTTCCTGCGCGTGATTGACCCCCTATATACAACAACCATCACACATCAAACCTCAAACATCACCCCTACCCTCACAAACCCTCAGTTAGAGTCCAACATTTTGGCTTGTACAAAGGTCCACGCCTCTTCAGGCGTTTCAAAGTAATAGTGTTGGCCCTTGTATGTGACCCACAGTCGCGCTGGCTGCAGCATTCCGAATTTCACTTCTTTCCGGTACAACGCCGCTTTGGCCCGGTCGAAACCCGCTCTCCGCTTTGCAACCTCCGTGCTCCAGTCCGGGTATATTCGGATCTCTGCATTGTCCCACTTGCTGCTCCGCTCCTTCTTGGCCCATCTCAGGACCCACTCTCTGTCCGTGAACCGGTGGAACCTCACCACCATCGCCCTTGGCGGCTCATTTGCCTGGGGCTTCTTCGCCAGCACCCGATGTGCCCCGTCCAACTCCAGCGGCCTCGAAGGGGCCTTCGTGCCCATCATCGCCTCGAGCATCGTGCTCGCGTATGCCCCGGCATCAGCACTTCTGGTCCGTTTAAAAAGTCTATGGAAACTCCTGAAAAAGGTCTGAGAGTCAGTTCCAGACGGGAGCTGCCGAATGCGCGACCTACTCCTCCATGGCCGCCACCGGAAGCCTCGTCCCTACTTCTTCATTGGTCCTGGTAGATCCTTTCACAGTTGTTCCCTCTGCTGCTAGAATTCACCTTTGATAGAGTCAAGTCAGATTGCAGCTTTAAGCTTGCCCTTCCCCCGCCTGCATGCTGGAAGAGGCCCTTGTCTAAACCTGCAGCCAAAGCCAAATCCTTTACTGTTTCTGCCGTGTTTGGCAGCCAAAAGACATAACATTCCTGGGGGACTCTGTCAGGGGAATGCTGCAGTCTTTGTCCCACACCGGGAAATGTCAAACAAATGCCATGGGGGCCCTTTAAAAGAGCCCAAAAGTCCGTTCCAAGCGGGAGCTACCGAATATGCGACCTAGCTCTGCATAGCTGCACCCGGAAGTCTTCAATTTTTTTTTTAAGCCTTTCAGTGTTTTGCACAATGGGTACTTCAACATATTGAAAATAGGAACATGTGAAAAAATATCATTGAAAAAGATCATTTGAATGTGGCTAAAACAAAACACACAGGATTGATTCTGATTTCCACCAAATCACTACCCCAAAAACTGCCTCCGCTGAACATGGACTTTTTAGGCCACCATATCCTCACCCCATGGAATACTTATAATAGTAGAGGTGGAGGGTATTGGAGGGTATGGTTGGTGATCTCAAAGTGTTGTGATAGAGGCAGTGGAGCAATTTGCTGCAGGCCTCATTATCCTCCTCTACACCTTTTTTGCTTACCTAGTGAAAACAACCTCTAACTGGAATAGGTGTTGAGGCCTGACCATACTTGCAGGACACAAGGAACCTGTATCAAGCTGTAAGCAATGTAATATAAAGTGTAATTTAAGTGTGTCTGTCAGATTTTAAAAAGTATATTAAAAATGTTATTTTAATTCAAGCTTTTCAAGTATTTTTATTGAGAGGAATGTAGGACCAGGAGGAGACCATTCAGCCCTCATCAAGCCTGTTCTGCCATTCAGTGAGATCATGGTTGATCTTTAGCCAAATTCCATCAATGCACCTTGGTTTCATACCTCCTCATACCCTTAGCTATCAAAAATGTACTGATCTAAGCGTTGAAGGCGGTGGTTAGAGGGGAGCTGATATCAATAAGGGCACATAAAGGGAAGCAGGAGAGTAAGGAACGGGAGCGGTTGCTGCAAGAACTTTTGAGGGTGGACAGACAATATGCGGAAGCACCGGAGGAGGGACTGTACAGGGAAAGGCAAAGGCTACAGGTAGAATTTGACTTGCTGACTACAGGCACTGCAGAGGCACAATGGACGAAGGCACAGGGTGTACAGTACGAATATGGGGAGAAGGCGAGCAGGTTGCTGGCACACCAATTGAGGAAAAGGGGAGCAGCGAGGGAAATAGGGGGAGTGAGGGACGAGGAAGGAGAGATGGAGCGGGGAGCGGAGAGAGTGAATGGAGTGTTCAAGACATTTTATAAAAAATTATATGAAGCTCAACCCCCGGATGGGAGGGAGAGAATGATGGGCTTCTTGGATCGGCTGGAATTTCCCAAGGTGGAAGAGCAGGAAAGGGTGGGACTGGGAGCACAGATCGAGGTAGAAGAAGTGGTGAAAGGAATTAGGAGCATGCAGGCGGGAAAGGCCCCGGGACCGGATGGATTCCCAGTCGAATTCTATAGAAAATATGTGGACTTGCTCGCCCCGGTACTGACGAGGACCTTTAATGAGGCAAAGGAAAGGGGACAACTGCCCCCGACTATGTCTGAAGCAACGATATCGCTTCTCTTAAAGAAGGAAAAGGACCCGCTACAATGCGGGTCCTATAGACCTATTTCCCTCCTAAATGTAGATGCCAAGGTCCTGGCCAAGGTAATGGCAATGAGAATAGAGGAATGTGTCCCGGGGGTGGTCCACGAGGACCAAACTGGGTTTGTGAAGGGGAGACAGCTGAACACGAATATACGGAGGTTGTTAGGGGTAATGATGATGGCCCCACCAGAGGGAGAAACGGAGATAATAGTGGCGATGGATGCCGAGAAAGCATTTGATAGAGTGGAGTGGGATTATTTGTGGGAGGTGTTGAGGAGATTTGGTTTTGGAGAGGGGTATGTTAGATGGGTGCAGCTGTTGTATAGGGCCCCAGTGGCGAGCGTGGTCACGAATGGACGGGGATCTGCATATTTTCGGCTCCATAGAGGGACAAGGCAGGGATGCCCTCTGTCCCCATTATTGTTTGCACTGGCGATTGAGCCCCTGGCGATAGCGTTGAGGGGTTCCAAGAAGTGGAGGGGAGTACTTCGGGGAGGAGAAGAGCACCGGGTATCTTTGTATGCGGACGATTTGCTGCTATACGTGGCGGACCAGGCGGAGGGGATGCCAGAAATAATGCGGATACTTGGGGAGTTTGGGGATTTTTCAGGGTATAAATTGAACATGGGGAAAAGTGAGTTGTTTGTGGTGCATCCAGGGGAGCAGAGTAGAGAAATAGAGGACCTACCGTTGAGGAAGGTAACAAGGGACTTTCGTTACCTGGGGATCCAGATAGCTAAGAATTGGGGCACATTGCATAGGTTAAATTTAACGCGGTTGGTGGAACAGATGGAGGAGGATTTCAAGAGATGGGATATGGTATCCCTGTCAATGGCAGGGAGGGTGCAGGCGGTTAAGATGGTGGTCCTCCCGAGATTCCTCTTTGTGTTTCAGTGCCTCCCGGTGGTGATCACAAAGGCTTTTTTTAAAAGGATTGAAAAGAGCATCATGGGTTTTGTGTGGGCCGGGAAGACCCCGAGAGTGAGGAAGGGATTCTTACAGCGTAGCAGGGATAGGGGGGGGCTGGCACTACCGAGCCTAAGTGAGTATTATTGGGCCGCTAATA
This sequence comes from Scyliorhinus torazame, assembly GCF_047496885.1. NCBI lineage: Eukaryota > Metazoa > Chordata > Chondrichthyes > Carcharhiniformes > Scyliorhinidae > Scyliorhinus > Scyliorhinus torazame. The sequence continues at coordinate 217,523,098 of NC_092709.1, read as the reverse complement.
TTTCAATGGTGAGTAAGTGGATGGGAGAGGAGGAGGGAGTGGCGTGGAAGAGATTAGAGAGGGCGTCCTGTAGGGGGACTAGCCTACAGGCTATGGTGACAGCCCCATTGCCGTTCTCACCGAGGAACTACACCACAAGCCCGGTGGTGGTGGCTACACTGAAGATTTGGGGACGGTGGAGACGGCATAGGGGAAAGACTGGAGCCTTGGGGGGGGTCCCCGATAAGAAACAACCATAGGTTTGCCCCGGGGGGAATGGATGGGGGATATGGAATGTGGCAAAGAGCAGGAATAACGCAACTGAAAGATCTGTTTGTGGATGGGAAGTTCTCGAGTCTGGGAGCGCTGACCGTGAAATATGGGTTGCCCCAAGGGAATGCATTCAGGTATATGCAACTGAGGGCTTTTGCGAGGCAACAGGTGAGGGAATTCCCGCAGCTCCCGACACAAGAGGTGCAGGACAGAGTGATCTCAAAGACATGGGTGGGGGATGGTAAGGTGTCAGATATATATAGGGAAATGAGGGACGAAGGGGAGACTATGGTAGATGAACTAAAAGGGAAATGGGAAGAAGAGCTGGGGGAGGAGATCGAGGAGGGGCTGTGGGCAGATGCCCTAAGCAGGGTAAACTCGTCGTCCTCGTGTGCCAGGCTAAGCCTGATTCAGTTTAAGGTATTACACAGGGCACATATGACTGGAGCACGGCTCAGTAAATTTTTTGGGGTGGAGGATAGGTGTGCGAGGTGCTCGAGAAGCCCAGCGAATCATACCCATATGTTTTGGTCATGCCCGGCACTACAGGGGTTTTGGATGGGGGTGACAAAGGTGCTTTCAAAAGTAGTGGGGGTCCGGGTCGAACCAAGCTGGGGGTTGGCTATATTTGGGGTTGCACAAGAGCCGGGAGTGCAGGAGGCGAGAGAGGCCGATGTTTTGGCCTTTGCGTCCCTAGTAGCCCGGCGCAGGATATTGCTAATGTGGAAAGAAGCCAAGCCCCCGGGGGTGGAGACCTGGATAAATGACATGGCAGGGTTTATAAAGCTAGAGCGGATTAAGTTCTTCCTAAGGGGGTCGGCTCAAGGGTTCACCAGGCGGTGGCAACCGTTCGTCGAATACCTCACAGAAAGATAGACGGAATGGGAAAAAGAAGGCAGCAGCAGCAGCCCAGGATCGGGGGGGGAGGGGGGAGGGGGGTGGGGGGGAGGAGGAACCAGAAGGACTCTCAGGGTTGTTAAAAAAAAAAAAAAAATGTACTGATCTCAGATTTGAATTTTTGTATAATCCACGGAGAGCTATGCCATCTCGGGGCAGGGTAGGGGGAAAGAAATTTGAAACCGGTTGAAAATGGCAAGAGGGATCATGATGTGTACTTAATCTCACCCATTGCTTCTGCTGCAGTCTGACGTGCTCAAGAAATAGAAGCAAGAATAGACCATTTGGCACCTTGACCCTACTCCACCAACTTCATGTTGCCTGCTGATTTGTAAAGTTGTTGCATGCAGCTCGCGCCAAACACACTGTTGAGTGGACATATGCCTCAGCAGGGACCCAGGTTTGTGCAACGTTGCTATCACTTCAAGATAGCTTGCACAACTTAAATGGGAAGTGCATGCTGGCAGGAGCAGCTTTGTGGAAGAGGCTCTGAGCAGTAAGAAATGTGAATTGTGGTGCAACATGTGAGGCAGCTTGTTCCAGGATTCTTCGAGTAAACAGGAGACCTTAGCGGAGGACATAGAGAGGAAGTGTGAGGTCTTCTTTCTTCAGGGGACCAGAAGGTAATTAAACTATCAGAAGGCAGTAGAAACAAAAAGCGATGACAGTTAAGGTCAGCAGTCCAGCTCCTTTAAGGGAAGGCAGTGACAATAGTGGTGCTGTCACTGGACTAGCCATCCACAGACTCTGGGTAAAGCTCTGGGGACCCATGTTCGCATCCCACCACAACATGTGGTGAAATTTGAATTCAATAAAAATCTGGAATTAAAGGTCCAATGATGACCATGAAACCAGCTGGTTCCTTACCTGGTTTGGCCTACATGTGACTCCAGACCCACAACAATGTGGTTGACTCTGAAATGCCTTGACAAACCACTCAGTTCCAGAGCAATTTGGGATGGGCGATAAATGCTGGCCCCGCAGCCAGTGATGCCAGCATCCCATGATAGTTTGTGTGCCGATTATCTGAGCTGCTGTCTCTGTGGTTCGCTGTGCTGGGTTGGGTGAGAAGGATCTTCTATCAGGAGACTGCCCTGAAATCTCGGTGGAAAGCAAGTGTGCATTGTTCTTGTCTGATCAGAGTCAAAAATGGGCAGCGGGATTCTCCGCTGTGCCAGCAGTACACCCACGCCTACGGTTTCCCGGTGGCGTTGTGTGGCCACAATGGGAAATCCCATTGGCACGTGGTGGGAATGGAGAATCCCTCTACTGGCGAGGGCGCGCCGCCCAGGAAAACGTGGCTGGTGGACTGGAGAATCCCGCTCGGGATTTGATTGGAATATCTGGAATAACTTCATATGAGTGACCACGGACTGTGCATGTTTCTTCAAATGCCATTTCCTACGACTGCACCTCTAGCTCAAAGCATCACTTTCTCACCCACCCATAATCTCTATCAATCAGAACTTACCCACATTCTACATTTACCCTACCTTCACACACTTAGCACTGCTGCAGGCTTCACCACATCTCACAGCTTGCACATGCTGCCAGCTATTCAGCATTGAGAGCCAGATCATCCAATCATATTGGGCGGGATTCTCTGTTGCCCAACTCTGAAATTGGGAACGGCGATCGGGCAGAGAATGGCTCCTGATGCCAAAATAATGGCAGGCTCCGTGTTTGACGACAGGTCGCGATGCTCCACCCTTTCCAAATCGGCATCATCGAGATGCACGCCGCGCGCAATCGCAACCCTGTTTGAATATCATTATCGGGTTCACACGCGATACTCCTCCTCCGATGAGCCGAGTTCCTTACGGCGTGGGCCACATGTGATCTCAGCAGTCGTGGGCCTGGCATGGCGGCTGTGGAGAGAGAGAGAGGGCGTGCATACAGTGTCTAGTTACGCCATACTCCGCCGAAAGCCATGGCGCCGGGGGCTTCTGCCAGGGCTGCGGGAGTAGTGAGGGGTGGCCAGGAGGTGGGCTGTGCGGTGCAGCACAACCGGTGGCATAATTTCCAGTGCGAGAGGTGCATGTGTGGGGGTGTAGGCGTACATGTGACTGCAGCTTATCAGCCCTGTCTATGTCCAACACTGACCCGGCGATTCTCCCACCGTTTTTCATGCGTTCCGCAGGTGTTTCACCTGGCGCCACTGCTAGCCCCTCACCGGTAGCAGAATCGGTGTGGGTATGGCTCCGCTTTTCCCATCGTGGAACACCACGGATCCTCCGTTGCCGTCAGCACTTAGACGCAGGAACGGAGAATCCAGCCCATCGTACCACATTCACTGATACACGTCCCTCTCTCTTGTGGGATCAGAAGGAACATAATAAAGGCAGAAGAAGGTAACCAGCTGCAGCTACATGTTCCCATCCTCATGGAGGAGGCAGTGCTCGGCATATTGGAGCATCCGTTGCTGAGGCCATGGCCAGTGGTGGGACTGAAGCCATCAAAGGTGACTGTATTCTCATGACCCACTTTCCTTCATCCTACACACTCTGATTGACAAACTACAGATGGTGTAAGCGTGCACCTCTTGCTTTCCCCCACCTCACCTTACCACAACCCTAGACACATATGTTTCTCCTTTTAGATGGCCAAGAACGGGCACCTGGCTGGTCAGTCGAGGAATAGCAACAGATGGAAGAGCAACAAAATACTTGTTGAAGAAACACCATCACTGAATTTCACACTCATAGTCACCAGCTCAGATACTGACTGTGCACATAATTTAGAGGACAGCATGGAGATGAAATCTGCATGTGGTAAGACACCCGGCACAAATAACTTGCAGCAAGTCATGGGGAAAGGTGCCAGTTCAACAGAGGGCAGGGCCACCCGTGAGTTCTGTTGCAAAGGAATTTGACAAAGTCTTCAATGGGACAAAGCAAGTGGCCATTGAAATGCTTGGATCATTGGCAGGCCTTTCAGAAAATACTGGGGGGGATTCTCCGGTCACCGATGCCAAAATCGTGTTCAGTGATCGGCCGGGGAATCACTTTGCACCGAAATCGGGGACGGCGGCACTTTTGCAATACCCCGAAAACAGTGTACTCACTGAGTACACCGCACACCGTCGGGATGTCACCTGAGGCCCCCCCCCCAATTCTCCACTCCGATGGCATGGAACACTTTCCTTTTTTTATCGTGAACCCGGCGTGGCGGCTGCGGACTGAGTCCAGCGCCGCCACAGTCGGTTGGGAGCGATTCCGCGGGCGGGAGGGGGAGGTGGTCTGGGGGTGGCGAGCCTGGTCAACGGGGGCCAGGTCGGGTCCGCACGCAGCCGGCGCCGTGTTGCACGACACGGCCGCTGCAGACCGCAGCCGTGCACATGTGCAGCCACGGACCCGGCAATTCTTCGGCCGTATCCGCAGGTAAAGCCGGGGGCCTGCCCCCCACCTGACGGAGGATCGGTGCAGCTTCGGCGCTGTTTTTTCGGGTGTTGCCTGCTAGCCCCGCCAGCGGACAGAGGATCGGTGCTTCGCCGTGTTTTTTCGGGCATAAAACGGCACTGTTCCCACGCCGGCGTCAACACTTAGTTTTCAAATCGGAGAATCCAGAATTGTGCAATTCCAAAGAACATACGTAATCAAGATGGTTAATGAAACACAGAGAGGAATTCAACATAAAAGAATGTTATGCTTTAGTTTTGAAGGGCATTGATGAGACCACATCTCACATACTGTGTGCAGTTTTTGATCTCCTTATTCAAGCAAGGATGTAAATGCATTGGAGGAAGTTCAAAGGAGGTTTACTAGATTGATACCTGGAATGAACAGCTTGTCTTATGAAGATATGTTGGAAAGGCTGGGCTTGTTTCCACTAGAGACGTGATAGAAATATTTACGGTCCAAAATGGTCTTGACAAGGTGGATGTAGAAAGGATGGGCAGGATTTATCGACCACCCTGCCACGTGTATTTCGCCAGTGGTGGCGATCCCGCCATAGAAAACAGGGTTTCCCATTGACTGCACCCCAGTGTGGACAGCTGGTAAATCCCACCCGATGTTTCCTCTTGTGGGTGAGTCCAAAACTAGGGGCATTGTTTTAAAATTAGGAGTCGCCCGTACAGGACAGAGATGAGGAGAATTGTGCAACTTTGGAACCCGCTGTCTCAGCAGGCAGTGGAAGTGGAGGCACTGAATATTTTTAAGGCAGAGGTAGATAACCTTTGATTCCCTTGTCTACCAAGAATTTATCAGGGACAGATGGGAATGTGAAATTTGAAACACAAAATAGATCAGACATGATCTTATTGAATCACAGAACAGGCTTGAGGGGCTGAATGGCCTTCTGCTCCAAATTCAAATGTATGTTTGTATGCTATGGTGGTGGCTCAAGTACAGATAAAAGAAGGCTTTATGATTGTTGCCAGAAATCCAGGCATTGATCTGGGTGACACAGTTTTCTGACCTGAAATGAATTTTGCTGAAGCAATGAAGAGAATAAAGAGATTCTTAAAATTATTAAGGAATTTTCTTAATATGTAGTGGAGGGACACTGTTCCTTCTGGCTGGAAAATCAGCAATAATAGATTAATTTATTGTTATCACTGAAAGGGAGCTTCTGAAGCATTTTACTTTGTGTTGCTACTTGGCATGGTTGAAAAAGACACATCAGAATAGGCAGAAAATTAAACTTCTCATGTTCTTTCCACCAGGGGACTATACTGTGAAATTTGATCTTGCTGACTGGGATGGTGGAATACGCTACGCCCAGTATAGAAGTTTTCGAGTTCAAAATGAGCAGGTGAGGACGAATAAATGACTGGGATAAGTACATCGATTGATGTGTCCTCTGCACTTAGCTTTGTTTATAATCTGTAATGTTGTACAGGTTTACATGGGTACACTGGAAACATGCTGTGGTGGTATGTATTAGGGGTAATACGGTACACCACGTGCCGACAGGCTATTGGTGGAGGGATGCCAGGTCCTGATAGGATCTGCCACCTACTGGACTCCACCCAGAAATGCCGGTATAAGAACCCAGCTTTTCCGCAATTTCCCTCAGCAGCTGCATTCTGTAACCACGCTGCTGGGGATAAAGTTCTGCTTAATAAAGCCTTCAATTGATATTACCTCAACCTGCCTTGCGTCATATTGACGGTACTACACATGCTTTTAGATTGGGACTTGTTTCCCTGACAATATTTTTACAGGCTTTGAGAAAGAGCAAATGCTGTTGAGTGATCTCAACACCAACCTTGTCACAAATGTATCATCTTTTTTCATGAATTGGATTAATTTTTCTTTAATTTTCTCATGGGATATGTTGCCCTTGAGAAAGTGGTGGTGAGCTGCCTTCTTGAACCGCTGCAGTCCATGTTGGTGTAGGTACACCCATTGTGCTGTTAGGGAGTTCCAGGATTTTGGCCCAGTGACTGTGAAGTAACAGCGATATAATTTCAAGTCAGGATGGTGTGTTGGTCACAGAACAACTCGCAAGTGATGGTGTTTGCTTGCATCTGCTGACCTTCTCCTTTTCAGTGGTAGAGGATGTGGATTTGGACGGTGCTGTCAAAGGGACTTTGGTGAGGTGCTGCATTGCACCTAGTACACATTGCTATCACTGGTGGTGGAGTGAGTGAATGTTGAAGGTGGTGGATGGGGTGCCAATCAAGGGGACTGCTTTGTCCTTGTGGTGTCCAGCTTCTTGAATGTTGTTGGAGCTGCGCCCTTCCAGGTAATAGGTGAGTATTCCATCCTACTCCTCATTTGTGTCTTGTATATGGTGGACAGGCTTTGGGGAGTCAGAAGGTAAGTTACTGCCCACAGAATTCCCAGCCTCTGACCTGTTCTTTTAGCCACAGTATTTATATGGCTAGTCCAGCTCAGTTTCAGGAAAATGGTAATCTTCCAAACTGTTGATCATGGGGGGTTCATTAATGATAATGCCAATGAGTGTCAAAAGGACATGATCAAGGACTTCCGGTTGCGGTGATGCCTAGCTAGCCGCACGTTTCGGCGGCTCCAGCTCCGACGGACCTTCGGGCTCTTTTAAGAGCCCCAACGGGGAATTTTTTGATGACGCAACCCGGTGTGGGGTGTGTGAGAAGGGAGTCCCCCCCAAACGAAGGAGGAAAAAACCGGCGGCGGCGGCTGCAGCGCGAGGAATCATCGACCAAAGGGTCAGAAAGAGAGAAGTACAAGATGGCGGCGGAGAAAGCGCAGGCGACATGGGGGCCTGAGCAGGATGAAATTGTGAGACGGTGCATGGAGCTGCTGAAGAGGGAGGTGCTGACCCTGATGCTACAGGCAATTGAGGGGCTCAAGGAGACACTAAAGACCCAGGAGACAGAGCTCCGCGTGGTGGAGCAGAAGGTGACAGATATTGAGGACGAGATCCTGGGCCTGGCGGTTAAGACACAGGCGCACGAGGCACTTCATAAAAAGTGTACTGAAAGGATCGAGGCCCTAGAAAACGGAGCGCGAAGGAAGAACCTTCGGATACTGTGTCTCCCTGAGGGTGTGGAAGGAGTGGACTGTGGAGTGTATGCAAGTACGATGCTGAGCTCACTGATGGGTGCTGAGGCCCCTATGGGCCCCTTGGAGGTGGAGTGGGCAAATCGGATTCCGGCGAGAAGACCAAAAGCGGGAGAACCACCCAGGGCGATAATCGTGCGATTTTACCGCCTTAAGGATAGAGAAGAGGTCCTGAGATGGGCTAAAAAGGTGCGGAGTAGCAGATGGGAGAATGCAGTGGTACGGGTGTACCAGTACCTAAAGTGCGGAGGTGGCGAGAAGGAGGGCGAGCTTTAACCGAGCCAAAGAGGTGTTGCATAAAAGGAAGGTGAAGTTCGGGATGCTGCAGCCGGCAAGACTATGGGTCACGTATCAGGAGAGACACCATTATTTCGAGACGGCGGAGGAAGCATGGACCTTCATCAAAGAAGAGAAATTGGATCGGAACTGAGGGACTGATGCTGCAGGAAATGTTATTGTTAATGTTATGGTTGAAGTTAATTGAGAAGTAAATTGGGAAGGGGGGAGACATTGGGGAAATGTGGGCGCCGGAGAGGGGGGAAAGACGGGACATAGTTGGAGAATGGGGAAGGGGAGGGGGAGGGGAAAGGGAGCTGCGCCATAAGAGGCGGGTCAGGTAAAGGGATGTTCCCGCGCCAGAAAGAATAAGGCGGGAAGACAGGCGCAAGGCGGATGTGAGTTCCCCACACGGGGGGGTCGAGGAGTGAGCAGGAGTAGCCGGGGTCAGTTGAAGTCAGCTGACTTACGGAAGTAATATGGGGGGAGCAATCATGCTAGAAAGAGATCTAGCGCGGGGGGCGGGGGACAACTGGGTTGCTGCTGCGGAAATCCAAAAGGAAATGGCTAAAGAGTGGGGGGGCGGGGATGGTGTGCGACGCTGGGGGAGCGAGCGGGAGCGGGGAGGCGGGATATGGGACTGGCCTAGAGAAGGTAATGGCTAGTCGACACGGGAGGGGGGCAGGTAGCCCCCTAGTGAGGCTGATCACGTGGAACGTGAGAGGCCTGAACGGACCGATAAAAAGGGCCCGAGTGCTCGCGCATTTGAAAGGACTAAGGGCAGACGTGGTTATGCTCCAAGAGACGCACCTAAAGGTGGCGGACCAAGTTAGGTTAAGGAAAGGATGGGTGGGACAGGTGTTCCACTCAGGACTGGACGCAAAGAATAGAGGGGTGGCCATTTTGGTGGGGAAACGGGTAGCATTTGAAGCAAAGAACATCGTAGCAGATAGCGGAGGTAGATATGTAATGGTGAGTGGCAGGCTGGAGGGAATGGAGGTCGTGTTGGTTAATGTGTATGCCCCAAACTGGGACGATGCGGGATTTATGAGATGGATGCTGGGGCGTATACCGGACCTGGAGGTAGGAAACTTGATTTTATGAGGGGACTTTAATACGGTGCTGGACCCGGGGCTAGATAGATCCAGCTCAAGGACCGGAAGAAGGCTGGCAGCGGCCAAGGTACTTAAGGGGTTTATGGACCAAATGAGGGGAGTGGATCCATGGCGATTTCTTAGACCTAGGGCTAGGGAGTTTTCCTTCTTCTCCCATGTCCATAAAGTGTACTCCCGGATAGATTTTTTTGTTTTGGGAAGGTCGTTGATCTCTAGGGTGGAAGAAGCTGAGTACTCAGCCATAGCGGTTTCGGATCATGCCCCACATTGGGTGGACCTGGAATTAGGAGAGGAAAGGGAGCAGAGAACACTCTGGCGATTAGATGTGGGACTGATGGCGAATGAGGGAGTGTGTGCAAGAGTGCGGGGGTGTATTGAGAGATACCTGGAGGTCAATGACGACGGCGAGGTCCCTGTGGGAGTGGTATGGGAAGCACTAAAAGCGGTGGTCAGAGGAGAGCTGATCTCCATTGGGGCCCACAAAAGGAAAACAGAGGCCAAGGAAAGGGAAAGATTACTGGGTGAGATTTTAAGGGTGGATAGGGAATTTGCAGAGACCCCGGAGGAGGAATTGTACAGGGAGAGGAGACGGCTCCAGACGGAGTTTGACATTCTGACCACCAGAAAGGCGGAGGTACTGTGGAGGAAGGCACAGGGGAGGAGGTATGAATATGGGGAAAAGGCTAGTCGCCTGTTGGCTCATCAATTGCGAAAGAGGGCAGCAGCGAGGGAGATAGGAGGAATTAGAGACGAAAGGGGAGACACGGTGCGAAGGGCAGGAAAGATAAATGAGGTGTTCAAGACCTTCTATGAGGAACTGTATAGGTCTCAACCCCCAGAGGGAGAGGAGGGGATGCGGCAGTTCCCGGACCAATTGAGGTTCCCAAAAGTGGAGAAGTATGAGGTGGTAGGCCTGGGGGCACGGATTGGGGTGGACGAGGTTATTAAGGGACTGGGAAGCATGCAAGCAGGGAAGGCCCCGAGACCAGACGGGTTCCCGGTGGAATATTACAGAAAATATGTGGACTTGTTGGCCCCGTTGAAGGTGAGGACGTTCAATGAGGCCAGGGAAGGGGGGACTCTACCCCCGACGATGTCGGAGGCGACGATATCGTTAATTTTGAAGAGGGATAAAGATCCGTTGCAGTGCGGGTCCTATAGACCTATTTCATTATTGAACGTGGACGCCAAATTGTTGGCAAAGGTACTGGCATCGAGGATAGAGGACTGTGTCCCGGGGGTGGTGCACGAAGACCAGGCAGGGTTCGTAAAAGGGAGACAACTGAATGTTAACGTGCGACGACTATTAGGGGTGATAATGATGCCCCCAGTGGAGGGGGAGGCAGAGATAGTGGCGCCAATGGACGCAGAGAAGGCATTTGATAGGGTGGAGTGGGAGTATTTATGGGAAGTGTTAAGGAGGTTTGGGTTCGGGAACGGGTTTATTAGCTGGGTTAGACTTCTTTATGGGGCTCCAACGGCAAGCGTAGTTACAGGTCGACATAGATCGGAGTATTTCCGACTATATAGGGGAACAAGACAGGGATGCCCGCTGTCTCCATTGTTGTTCGCGTTGGCAATTGAACCTCTGGCCATGGCGTTGAGAGACTCCAGGAAATGGAGAGGGGTGATTAGAGGGGGAGAAGAACACCGAGTCTCGTTATACGCAGGTGACCTATTGTTATACGTGTCGGACCCAGCGGGGGGGATGATAGAGGTTATGCGAATTTTGAGGGGTTTCGGGGATTTCTCGGGGTATAGGCTAAACATGGGGAAGAGTGAATTATTTGTGATACATCCAGGGGACCAGAGTAGAGAGATAGAAGGCTTGCCTCTCAGGAAAGTGGAAAGAAACTTCCGATACCTGGGGATTCAGATCGCTAGGAGCTGGGGAACCTTGCACAGACTTAATCTGACACGGCTGGTAGAACAAATGGAGGAGGACTTCAAGAGGTGGGACATGCAGCCTCTATCGCTGGCGGGCAGGGTGCAAGCAATTAAGATGATGGTCCTCCCGAGGTTCTTATTTGTATTTCAATGTGTCCCTATACTAATCACCAAGACCATTTTTAATAAAATAGACAGGAGCATCACGAGCTTCGTGTGGGCAGGGAAAGTTCCGAGAGTAAGGAGGGGGTTCCTTCAGCGTAGTAGGGACAGAGGAGGATTGGCACTACCGAACTTGGGCGATTACTATTGGGCCGCCAATGTGGCAATGATACGTAAATGGATGATGGAGGGTGAGGGAGCGACGTGGAAAAGACTGGAGAGAAAGTCCTGTAAAGGGACGAGTTTAGAGGCGCTGGTGACGGCGCCGCTACCGTTCTCACCTAAAAAGTTTACCATGAACCCGGTGGTGGCGGCAACATTGAATATCTGGGGACAGTGGAGGCGACAGAGAGGGGTGCGGGGAGCCCTGGTGGGGTCTCCAATCAGGAACAACCATAGGTTCGCCCCAGGAAGAATGGATGGAGGATTTCAGAGCTGGTACCAGTTGGGAATTAGGAGGGTGGGAGATTTATTTATAGATGGGACTTTTGCGAGCTTGGGAGCATTGGAGGAAAAGTATAAGTTGTCCCGGGGAAATTTCTTGAGATATATGCAGGTGAGGGCGTTTACTAGACAACAGGTGAGGGAATTTCCGTTGCTCCCGACACAGGGGATACAGGACAGGGTGCTTTCAGGGGTGTGGGTCGGAGAGGGCAAGGTGTCAGAGATTTACCGAGAGATGAGGGAAGAGGGGGAGGAGTCGGTGGGCGAACTAAAAGGAAAGTGGGAAGAAGAACTAGGGGAGGAGATAGAGGAGGGTATGTGGGCTGATGCCCTAAGCAGGGTAAATTCCTCTTCCTCATGCGCCAGGCTTAGCCTGATTCAATTTAAGGTGCTACATAGAGCACACATAACGGGAGCAAGATTGAGCAGGTTCTTTGGAGTGGAGGACAAATGTGGGAGGTGTGGCGGGAGCCCGGCAAACCACGCACATATGTTTTGGGCGTGCCCGGCACTGGAAGGGTATTGGAAGCGAGTGACGGGAGTGATTTCGAAGGTGGTGAGGGCCCAGGTCAAACCAGGCTGGGGGTTAGCTGTATTTGGAGTTGCGGATGAGCCGGGAGTGCAGGAGGCGAAAGAGGCCGATGTTGTGGCCTTTGCGTCCCTCGTAGCCCGGCGCAGGATCCTACTCATGTGGAAGGAGGCGAAACCCCCCGGACTGGAGGCCTGGGTAAATGATATGGCGGGGTTCATTAAACTGGAGCAGATAAAGTTTGCCCTGAGAGGATCGGCTCAAGGGTTCACCAGGCGGTGGCAGCCATTTCTCGACTACCTCGGGGAACGTTAGAGGGAAGACAGATGACCAGCAGCAGCAACCCAGGGGGGAGGGGGGGGGGGTTAGTTTAGTTTAGGTCAAAAGATAAGGGGGTTTTGTTCCTTGTGTATTGCTAAAAATTTCTGTATTGTTACGTTTTGTAAGAGGGGAAAAATTGTTGTTTGGGAAAAAATTTTCAATAAAATATATTTTTTTAAAAAAAGGACATGATCAGATTCTCTCTTGTTGGAGACAGTCATTGACTATCACTTATGTGGCATGAATCCAAATGTGTTAGCCAAGCTAATGGGCCACTTCAGATAATAGTTAAAGACAATGCAAAAACAACAAAACTTGCATTCAGACAATGCCGTCAAAGTTGAAAAATTCTCTTATCCAATTGCCCTCCCTCTAGATTTCCACCATACATCCTCCCAGCCCTCTTCAATCATATTTATTACTTACCTGAGGGATACAGCGATTCAATCTTTGATTCCTTTTGAGCTGCCTGGGGATGCCTCGATGTCTGCGATTCACAGCTATAATGTAAAAGAGGCCCCATGTAAGGTGAGCATTTGGCTGACTTTCAGGTTCAGGTGCAATCTCAGCACCCCATTCTTGATGGCCTGTGAATCTCTTTATTTCTTGGTCAGGTTGAGAACCTACAGTTACATCTGTTGCGACAGAACCCAGCAACCTGCTGCCAGTGTACCAAAGGTGCCCTTGTTGAATTGCCTTCCTTTTTTAAAATCCTTGTTCTGAGAAGCTGCATATTGTAGTGTTGGGTGTTCTGATGTACAGATGAACCAACACGGTTGTATTTGGTACAGCGCTGTTTTATTTCAACTTGTTATTTACAGTTCTGTCTTGATACTCTGCACGTGGTGACTCCCTGTGTGTGATGTTAATCAGGTCCTGTCCTTGTCCCGGTCTCCAGATCTACTGGCCACCAGGTGTCGTGTTTCTTCTCTTATACTGTCTCTGTCCTTGTCTATCATTGGTTGTCGTGTTGTGTGTGCTGATTTGTCTGTTGGTGTGTCTATCATGATGTGTGTGTTTGAATATCATGACATCCCCCTTTTTACAAAATTATGTGCCTACGTGGTTATAAATACGAATGTGTCGTGAGTGCATCTAAAAGTGTGTGTGCGTGATATTTACAGCAGGTGCATGTGGCGTAACTATATACATGGGGCGATGTCGGGTGTGTCATGCTAACGAGGTTGTACCATAACAAAACAGGAAGACGAAAAACTTTGAAGTGTGGTCCGGTCAAACGATATCTGGAATGATAAAACAGTAACATGTTACAATACAATAGTGTTTCAACTTTAACGTGTGAACAGTCTCATAAGTCCAATCTAGTAGGTGCGCGACGAATTCGGGTTGACCGCCTCAAGGGTGGGTCGAGAACCACCGGCTGAGGTGCGAGCCTGGCCACGGGTGGCGATGGAAGGGGCATGGTATATGGCAGCTCCACAAAGTCATCCTCGGGAACCAGTGGAGGATCCGGCGTGTGTGCACTGTTCGGTTGCAAGCGTGGAAGGCGGCGAATGGCTCGCCGATTGCGGCGACGCACTGATCCATCCGGCATGCGTACCAGGAACGAGCGGGGAGCCACATGTCGGAGAACTTCGGCAGGTGCTGACCAGCCACCATTTGACAGATGAATGCGGACTTTATCCCCGGAGGACAGGGGGGGAAGATCAGTCGCCCTTGTATCGTACAGACTCTTCTGGCGATCACACTGCAGTTGCATCTTGTGCAGTACCATAGCATGGTCCGTTGTTGGTGTCAGGATGGAAGGCACAGTTGTCCTGAGGGTGCGACCCATCAGTAGCTGTGCTGGCGAGAGACCCGTGGCTAGCGGGGCCGATCGATAGGCCAGCAGGGCGAGGTGAAAGTCCGATCTGGCAGCAGCAGCCTTGCAGAGGAGCCGCTTGGCAATGTGAACGCCCTTTTCCGCCTTTCGATTTGACTGTGGATGTAGAGGGCTGGATGTTACGTGTGTGAAACCATATGATGCGGCAAAGGACGACCATTCACGGCTGGCGAAACTGGGCCCATTGTCCGACATGACAGTCATCGGAATGCCGTGGCGAGCAAAGGTGTCCTTGCAGGCCCTGATGACTGCAGACGACGTCAGATCGTGTAGGGGTATGACTTCTGGGTAATTGGAGAAGTAGTCTATGATGATAATATAGTCCATGCCAAGCGCGTGAAGTAGGTCGACACCCACCTTCGCCCAGGGGGACGTCACCAGCTCATGGGGCAGAAGCGTCTCAGGAGGTTCCGCTGGCTGAAACCTCTGGCAGGTTGTGCAATTGAGTACCATGTTGGCAATATCGTCATTAATGCCCGGCCAATATACTGCCTCTCGGGCCCTCCGTCTGCACTTCTCGACTCCCAAGTGGCCTTTGTGTATTTGATTGAGAATCATCTGGCGCATACTGTGCGGAATGACGATCCTGTCTAGCTTCAGAAGGATCCTATCAATGGTGGTTAGGTCATCTCGCACATTATAGAACTGCGGGCACTGCCCTTTGAGCCAACCTTCCGTCATGTGGCGCATCACTCGCTGTAGAAGGGGGTCGGCCGCTGTCTCTGCGCGTATGTGGGCCAGACTGGGGTCGTTAGCCGGCAGATTTGCTGCTGTCAAAGCCACGTGTGCCTCAACTTGACATACAAACCCCTCCGCATCTGGTGGTGTACTCACTGCTCGGGATAGGGTATCCGCCACGATGAGGTCCTTCCCTGGAGTGTAGATCAGTTGGAAATCATACCTCCTGAGTTTAAGTAAGATGCGCTGGAGGCGAGGGGTCATGTCGTTCAGGTCCTTGTTTATTATGTTGACCGGGGGCGGTGGTCAGTTTCGATCGTGAATCGTGGAAGACCATATACATAATCGTGGAACTTGTCCAAACCAGTTAGCAAGCCCAGGCATTCTTTTTCAATTTGCGCGTAGCGCTGTTCCGTAGGGGTCATGGCCCGTGATGCATAGGCAACCGGGGCCCATGACGACGTGTTATCTTTCTGCAGGAGCACTGCTCCAATACCAGATTGGCTGGCATCAGTTGAGATTTTGGTGGGACGAGACATGTCGAAGAACACCAACACTGGTGCCGTGGCCAGTTTGTGTTTGAGCTTCTCCCATTCCAGCTGGTGTGTATGTTGCCACTGGAACTCTGTAGATTTCTTTACGAGATGGCGCAGAGCCGTTGTGTGGGAAGCAAGGTTGGGAATTAATTTCCCGAGGAAGTTGACCATGCCCAGGAATCGTAGTACAGCTTTCTTGACGGCCGGCCGCGGCATGGCTGTGATGGTGCTTACCTTGTCCCCATCGGGACGGACCCCTGATCGGGAGATGTGGTCCCCCAGGAACTTCAATTCGGTCTGGCCAAAGGCACACTTGGCGCGGGTGCAGGCCATTGTTTTGTATGCGGGCGAAAACGCGTTGGAGACAATGTATGTGCTCCTGCGGATTGGTGGACCAGATGACGATATCGTCCACATATACGCGTACCCCTTCGATGCCTTCCATCATCTGCTCCATTATTCTGTGGAAGACCTCGGATGCCGAGATGATGCCAAATGGCATCCGGTTGTAGCAGAATCTGCCGAAAGGGGTGTTAAAAGTACATAGCTTTCGGCTGGACGGGTCCAGTTGGATCTGCCAAAATCCTTTAGAAGCATCCAGTTTTGTGAATATTTTGGCTTGGGCCATCTCACTGGTGATTTCTTCTCGTTTAGGTATGGGATAGTGTTCCCGCATAATGTTATTATTTAGGTCTTTAGGGTCTTTTCAGATGCGGAGCTCGCCAGAGGGCTTTTTGACACACACCATGGAGCTGACCCATGGCGTGGGCTCCGTGACCCTGGATAGGACCCCTTAGTCCTGGAGATCCTGCAGCTGCAACTTGAGGCGGTATTTAAGTGGCACAGGAACCCTGCGAGGTGCGTGAACGACCGGGATGGCGTCCGGTTTGAGGCGAATTTTGTATGTGTATGGCAGTGTCCCCATGCCTTCAAATACCTCCTGGTTGTGAGCAAGGAGGGATTGGAGATTTGCATTGAAGTCAGCATCCAGGAAGTCGGATGTGTCGTCTGGAGAGAGACATAATTCGCTGTACAAGGTGAAGAGCCTTACATGCCTGTGCGCCCAGCAAGGAATCTTTCGATGAGCCAACAATTTCAAAGGGGAGTGTGGCCGTGTGCGTTTTGTGTGTCACCTGGAGCTGGCAAGATCCCAGGGCCGGGATGACGTTCCCGTTCTAGTCAACCATCTTGCACCGGGATGGCTAGATAGGTGGTTTGACCTTCATGGCATGGAATACTGAATATGCTATGAGGTTGGCGGATGCGCCAGTGTCCAGGCGGAAAGTGATCTGCGATCGGTTGACCGTCAGGGTGGCACTCCATTCATCGGCCGGATTGATGGTGTTGACCCGGTTCACATCAATGACTGAAACCCGGAAGGCTTGGTCATCTGTGTCATTTGGCTGGATGTCCTGATGTACGGGCTGGACGGTCCTGACGTGTCTGCGAGGTTGTCGGAGATGTGTAGGATCCATCGGTTGAACCGCTCGACAATAGGCAGCGTAGTGGCCCATCTTGCCACATCGTAGGCATTGTCGGTTTTTTAGCAGGACATTGCCCTTTCAAATGTACAGCTCCACAGTTGCCGCACGTCATGACATCACGGCGTTCGTTACACCACTGCGCATGCGCAGTTCGGTCTTGCATCGGGCGCGCCTGCACAGTGCGTCCCTCGATGTTGCCATTGGTTTTGGCGCGCACAAGCGCGGGAGACCGCGAAAAGCGCGGGAAACGGCCACCCTCGTCCGGGCCGCGGGCCGGGAGAAACTCAATTGCCTGGATGCGTTCGACCTCGTGGGCGGCCTGGCTTGCCGATTCGACGGCTAGGGACCCCTTCCGTGCCGATTCGGTCGCCTGAAATTGGGCAAAACGGCTGGTTGCATTTTCATGGAGGACACAAGCTTCCACCGCAGATGCCAAGGTCAGGCCTTTAATTTTAAGAAGCTGCTGGCGTAGGCCACTGGAGGCAACGCCAAAAACAATCTGGTCCCGGATCATGGACTCTGAGGTGGTGCCGTAACAGCAGGACTGCGCGAGTATGCGGAGGTGCGTCAGAAAGGGTTGAAAGAGCTCATCCTTACCTTGCAGGCGTTGCTGAAAGATATACCTCTCAAAGCTTTCATTCACTTCAACGTTAAAGTGCTGGTCTAGCTTGAGGAGGACCGTGTCATACTTGGATTGGTTCTCGCCTTCCGCGAACACCAGTGAGTTGAATACATCGATGGTGTGCTGACCTGCGGTGGTGAGGAGCATCACAATCTTTGTTTCGTCCGAGGCACTCTGTTTCTCGTTGGCTCGCATGTACAGTTCAAATCGCTGCTTGAAAAGCTTCCAATTGGTGCCAAGGTTCCCAGCGACTTGCAACGGCTGCGGTTTGTTGGTGATGTCCATATCTCAGGATGGCAGGTTTGCCGGCAGGTATCGATCCACTCCTGTACCATGTAGTGTTGGGTGTTCTGATGTACAGATGAACCAACACGGTTGTATTTGGTACAGCGCTGTTTTATTTCAACTTGTTATTTACAGTTCTGTCTTGATACTCTGCACGTGGTGACTCCCTGTGTGTGATGTTAATCAGGTCCTGTCCTTGTCCTGGTCTCCAGATCTACTGGCCACCAGGTGTCGTGTTTCTTCTCTTATACTGTCTCTGTCCTTGTCTATCATTGGTTGTCGTGTTGTGTGTGCTGATTTGTCTGTTGGTGTGTCTATCATGATGTGTGTGTTTGAATATCATGACACATATGTGACAATGAAGGTCAGGTGAAGAAGTTACTATCCTGGGTCTCATACATGGGCCAACAGTAGCACAGCACAATACAATGGTTTCATTTGCAGTGGGTTGAGTTTGGGTTCTAGCAGCTTTGGTAGCATTTGTATTGATGAACATTGCTTTGGAGGAGCACATAAATAAAAACAAACTAATTTGTGCTTTATTTTCCTTCCACAGAATTCATACCAGTTAAGCTTTGGTGAGTATTCTGGAACTGCAGGAGACTCATTGAGTGGTACATATCATCCAGAGGTAGCATGGTGGGCCAATCACAATGGTATGAGATTCAGTACAAAGGACAGGGACAATGACCGTTATGAGGGCAACTGCGCAAAAGAAGATAAAGGTGGATGGTGGTTTAACAGGTTTGTGAAAGATTAATTGGTTATTTTTCTTGCTGAAGCATAATATTGTGCATATATTACTGCCATTAATGCCGGTTCAGAATTCTCCAGGTTTTACGATGGTTACTTTTTAAAGGGGATAATTTCCAAAGGTGGTCATTTCCATCGATTAAACCAATGTCCATGCCACATTCAAAGTTAATTTTGCAACAGCCAAATACTGGAGCAGCTTGAAGCCAGACTTTCATTTGAAACTGGGGAGTTGAATATCTGCATGTAAGCTGGAAGGTTCATTCCTCCATTTTGCTCCCTTACAGTGAAACTGCATGGAAACAAATGTAATTTTGTGCAGCACATGAAACCCGAGGTACTCCACGGGGTGAAAGTGTTTGCAGAACTTAAGGCACTGACGCGATTTAAACTTCTGCTTATTTTTCAAATTGTCATTCAGCAGCACTGAAATATTACCCATTTCTTATCCTAAAGGAGGGAAAAATTAGCAAGGATCACAGAAACAGTTAGAAGGGAAAATTATTGGCCTGGTGTGCAAATGCTTGTTGCTGAATGAAATATTTCCAAGTCCAAATAGTCCACTGTTGCCATTGCAAATTCAAATATTTTTCAATGATAAAAGCAACATAACAATATTAATCCAACTTAAGACAGAACTGCGTACTGCATCTACCTTTTTAAGCGAAACAAACATTAAAATAAAAAACATTAAAATAAAAAACATCCCAACACTCATTTGCAAATATTGTGCCTCCCAATGTGCATCTCAGTTGCAATCGATGAAAATTGGCATATATGGTAATATCATGGTTATGGCAATAGACGAACAACCCAAAAGCAATGAGGTTAGGTCCACAATTGGCTTGCAGAGGAAGTGAGGTCCCCAACCAGAAGGCCTGAGGCTGGTATCAAAATTGGAATTGGACTTTATTTCAACAACTTGGATGAGCTACTGGCATTTGTTGTGCCATCAGAAGTATCTCGTCTATTTCCAAAAACAAATTTTAGGCCATTTTGTTTTCTGGGAGTGCCTCTTAGGAAAGTGTGTCTGCCGCCTCGTTACGCTCTCACTCCTAGCGCAACGAGGCCGGTAAATAGCGGGAGAGGCCGAGAACAAAAACCATGGCATGAGCCAAACAGTTTGCGATGCAACCGGCTCGCTCCCGTAGGCGAAATCGGGATCTTGCCATAGTGTGGCACGAAACCAATTATCACCACTTAAGACCTATTTATATACAATTAAAGGCCTGTCATTCATCAGCCGCCCCAGCAAGTGGTCACATTGAAGCCGATTAGTACTCCTTTTTTAAAATGTGATCCTGGCAGAAGGGCTGCTGCGGGTAGCCGAGGAGGTGAGTAGCCATCTTTGCACACAGGCGAAGAGCCCGGAGTTGCTGGGCTTGCCGCCCCAGTGCTTGGTGGGGGGTGGGGGACCCTCGAGTGGGGGACTCTACGTAGGTGTGGGCCACCATAGGAGGGTGGGGAGGGAGGCACGGGGGGGGGGCAATCCCTCGATCCTGTGTTCCCAATCTGGAGGAACCCCTTGTACCTGCCCGTCTGCCCCACCAACCATCCATTACCATCGTCGACTGCCGAGGTCTCTGGCCGCATGGCTGAAGGCTATTGCTAATAGGAAATTGGCAATCATGGTTAAGTGAGCACTTCACATGAACCCAGCTGGGTCCTGAAATCCAGCAGACCTCCAACTGCTGTCTCGCCTGGGGGTTCCTGACTCCACCTAATGTACATCAGCAGCAGTGTGGTGCTCACCAGATTGTGCCCAGAAGCCTGACTACTAACATTTCCCACCGAGATGAGTATATCTGCGCTGGTGGAGGGTGGTGATGACAGCTATGATCCCTCAATTGTGTCTTCCTTGGAGCTCCCCTCGAGGTGGTCTCCTGGTAGTCTGGAGAGGGTGCCACTCAGGATGGGCCATTGCCGTGGGCTGGAGGACCTGTGGGAGAATGGACATGTGGTCAGTGGGAGGTATGGGTCAGTCAGTAAGGCAACAATAACTCACATTTGACAGGTGCTTTGGGTGGAACCCAGTGGTGCTTCACCTGCGGCATTCGCCAGCTTCCGCATTCGCGACCACTCTGTCCTCGGACACACCAGTCACCTCGAAGGAGGTGAGGATTCATGTGATATGTCCAGCAAGTCTGGGCCCTCTCCCGAAGGTTCTGGGAGAGCTTTTCCCGAGGAGACACAGAGAGGGCATCGTTAGCCACGCGCATGGTTCGCAGTGGGAGGACAGACCAGTCACAGTGTTGGCTGTGCAAGTGCGGTTTAAGTGCTGTTCGATCTTGTTAACGGGGAGGCTGGCTAGCACGGTGCCAGCAAATCAGCTGGCGAGCCTTCATTTGTGGCCTTATTAAGTGGACCAATTAGCGTGGAATAGCGTTGCCGGCCTCGCTGGGCCGAGTGCCAGGAAGCTCACTACCACACTTTGGAATATTTCCGTAGAATCCCACCCTGTGTGTGTGTTGGTGGAGTTGAGAGAGGGGGGGGGGGGGGGGGGTGTTCCCCAAGTCAAAGCCTTCCTTTCCCTGCTTAAGCACTACCCCATACTGCAACTAACTAGTATTCACAAATTCAACTATCACAAGGACAAAAGATTAAAATAAAAGACAAAAGAACAAGAGAAAGGATAACACAACACAGAACTCTAAGGAGAGAAACAAGTGACATTCACAGGTGTGAGCAGGAAACAAAACATGTCGGGAACTCGTGTGATGAATATAGGAATGTCAGATATATTGGGCGGGATTCTCCGTCTCACCGCACCCGTTTTCTGGTGTGGCGTGCCCCCGCCGGCAGTGGGATCCTCCTTCCCACCAGCCGGACAATGGTGTTTCTCATCGTGAGCACCCCCACACCGTCGAGAAATCCCCAGGGGTGGGTGCGCTGCCGGCGCACCGGAGAATCCCGCCGGTGGAGAATCCCACCCATTCCATTCTATTTATTTGGTGCAATAATGGTTAAAAGCCTGGGTTACTGTATGTAGAACTGCTGCAGTCGTGTTTTTAGATATCCTGGTTTAAAGGGCAGCTATGTTTTGGGGAGCCAGAGGTGCAATTAAAGCATCAGAAAAGCTTGGGCTGATGGATTTTATTTTGGATAAGACCCTGTGGTATAATTAATTAGAGACATTGGGCTGGATTCTCTGTATCCGAGACGCCGCTGCAGAATTCGTGGAGTTCCGCGACAGCATGACTGGCACCTCACCTGGAACGATTCTGCTACTGTGGACGGGCTAGCACCGGTGCCATGTGGAACATAATCAATTCCAATGAGAAACATTGCCGGATTCGTCGGATCCGAGATTGGCACTCAGGAGGCTGACAAGCTGCAGCCGCATACACACGTCACACCCCACACACCATCCCAGCCAACAACGAGGCAGCAAGAAGCACGGCCCCAAGATTCACCGACAGCAAGCTGGAGACCCTCCTCGACATGGTGGAGGAGTGGCAGATGACCATGCACCCCAGCCCAGGAAGGAGCCGCTGCCAGCTGTCCTGCCTGGGCGTGGAGATGGTAGAGGCGGTGAGCGCTGTGGGTAACACCGTCCAGACCAGCCAACAGTGCAGGAAGAAACTGCACAACCTCCTCTGGTCAGCCAGGGTGAGTAGGCAGTACTGTGCACCAGCACTAGCCCCCGCACCACACCCCCGTAACCCGATCCTCCCCAACCCGGGGGGCGGTCGAACCCCCACCCTGCACCACATGCCGGCACCCATACTAGCCGCCATGGCCAGGTGTCCTGGCCACTGAGGCATCCAGCTACCCACCCCCTGGGCTGCATGCATCGGACTATCTACCACTGTTGTTTTCTATTTGCCCCCCTCCCTCCAGGAGAAGGCCGCTCATAACCGCCGGGAGTGGGAGAAGATTGGAGGGGGACCGCCAGACTTGTGGCCCGTTACAATGGCAGAGCAGAGGGCTCTGGACATGGCCGGCAGCCCAGAGGAAGCGGAGGTCGCTGGATGGAGTTTGTCCGCAGGCGAGGAAGTGAGACCCTGCAGAGTTGCAGCTCCTCATGACACGCGTGTCAAACACCACCCTCACTTGCTCTCTGGTGTCCCCCGCCCCCAACCAGTGCCACAGCCGGAGCCTCCCCATGAGCTGAGCAGCGACAAAGACAGCAGCTCGGACACCAGCCCTCCACCCGATACATAGGATACCCCAGAGCTTAATCTGAGGATCATAGATCATAGAAGTTACAGTGCAGAAGGAGGCCATTCGGCCCATCGAGTCTGCACCAGCCCTTGGAAACGGCACTCTACTTAAGCCCCACGCCTCCACCCTATCCCCTTTAACTCCGTAACCCACCAAACCTGTTATTTTTGACACAAAGGACAATTTATCATGGCCAATCCACCTAATCCAACTACATCTTTGGACTGTTGGAGGAAACCGGAGTACCCGGAGGAAACCCACGCAGACACGGGGACAACGTGCAGACTCCGCACAGACAGTGACCCAAGCCGGAATCGAACCTGGCACCCTGGAGCTGTGAAGCAACTGTGCTAATCACTGTGCTACGGTGCTGCTCTGGTAGAGGCATGACACTGACTTCCCATCACAGCTGTCTCCAATACCCTCCACCATCCCAGAGGCACTCACGTTAGTTGGGCACTTCAGTGAAGAGGCCCCTGGGACACTGGTGCACACCACACAGTTGACCCGGTGCAGCAGGTGGAGGTAGGAACACCCGAAGGGGTGGATGGTCAGAGGACGGGCCGACCCCAGGATCTAACTGCCGTCCAGATAGGCTTCGGGCTTCTGTAACGGACAGTCCCATCGACTGTGAAGATGAAGTCACAGAGCCAGGGACTACATGAGGGGGTGTCGGTGAGCATCCAGTACCTGCAGGTGCAGTTGGAGGAGTCCAACCACTTGCAGGAGCAGGAGGTGGTGCCGACAATGTGTGCCACCCAGGCCAACACCGCACAGGTGACATCTGCGGTGGAGGCATTGGGGGCATGTCCAAGGCCTGGGGTATTCTGTGCAGGCACTAGCCGAGCCCTAGGACAGGTTTGCAGCCTCACAAGCAACCATGTGCCAGAGCCACCTGGAAATTGCAACGACGCTTCTGAGTGTGGCCCAGTCACAGCAGGTCATGGCTGGAAACGTCAATGGCATTGCCCAGACACAGGGAGGTGGCCCAGCACTTCACACAAACTTGCCATCCTCTCATTGATTCTGTACACATCTCCGGTTGCCTCTAAAGGCACACGGCATTGTCAGAGACCCCTCACACCCAGGCTTTGCCTTCTTCGAGACCCTTCCATCAGGCAGAAGATACAGAAGTGTGAAGACCGGCACATCCAGACATAGGAACAGCTTCTTCCCCACAGCTACTAGACTCCTCAACGACTTTCCCTCGGACTGATCTGTTCCCTGTAAGAACACGATTCATGACACCCGATGCTGCTCTTGTTTGGCCCTTGTTCCGCACTGTAATCAATCACTATTTGTAGATGCACCACTGTCAATGTACTCTGTTGATTATTCTTTTGTCTACTCTGTACGTACTGTGTACCTTCCCTTGGCCGCAGAAAAATACTTTTCACTGTACTTCGGTACCTGTGACAATAAATATCAATCAATCAGTCCCAGAGGGACATGTCGCAGACACTGACTGATGTGACACAAACCCAGAAGATCGTGGCGTGATGGGTGATGTGGCGCAGTCCCAGATGCAGGTGGTCCACTCGTGTGCTCCATGGCCACGAGCATGCAGATCCTGGTCAAGACCAGAACGGACCTCCAGGACTGGCAGCACCAGGTGGCAGGGAAGCTTCAGGGGTTAGCTCTGCTCGCACCTCCATCCCATGGAGTAGCCCAGCGGCCATCGGGCACCCCAAGGGAGGAGGAGGCGATGGGACCCGTGCCGGAGACCCCCGCAGGGGAGCTGCCAGAACACTGCAGCACCTCGGACGTCCCCCGCCCCCTCCTGCCCCTGGTGCATCTAGAGGCAGGCAGAACAGGGTGGCATCACACCACCTGAGACACCCAGGCAGCAGCTGGGCCCATTCAGGCCGGGTCGCCCCAGAAGACGCCCGCCAATGGGGACCCAGTTTGCAGGGTGGGAATCATAGCAGGGGCCTCCACTCCTGCTGTACCATCTGGGGATTCACCAAGACAGACTGTGAGGGCTCATAAGGCCAGAACGTTTGACACCAGTTAAGTTGGCAGGAGCGCAGGGCACAGTTTAGTTATAGGGGCTAGGGCACAAATCTGTATATACATTGTCACATTAAACACCTGTTCACAATGTTACAACCTGCCTCGCTGCTCTGTCAGATGGGTGTGAGGGGTGGGAATGTGCAGGTGTGGTCGGTGGCCTGGGCCACCAGACCCCGGTGTTACTGCCAACCCAGGGCCCGCACCCCGTATTTGCGGCAGATATGTATCACAAAGGGGGTGGCAGGCAAGGGGTTGGCCGGGGTGGGGAGGTGTGTGGGGGTGGGATGCGGTGTCCGTGCCCCTGGCCAGTCCCCCCTGCCATCCCAATTAGTAAACCTGGAGGTAATCAGAGCGTCCTGTGTGCATTGGCCCTGGCGCACATGTCGTGCGGCCTACCGTGCCTGCCTGGGCTCCATGTCCAGCCCATCTCCCCTCCTCCATATCCTCCTCGTCGGACGAGGACTGACGTTCATCCTCCTCCTCCAGCATGTTGCCCCTTTGCTGCGCGATGTTGTGGAGGACGCAGGAGGCCGCCACGATGCGGGTGACCCTCTCAGTATCATACTGGAGAGGCCCTCCAAAGCGGTCCAGACACCTCAACTGCATCTTCAGGAGGCCGAAGCACTACTCAATCATGCCCCTGGTCGCTGTATGGGTGTCAATGTAGCGGGTCTCTGCATCGGTCTGTGGCCTCCGGATAGGCGTCATCAACCATGACCTCTGTGGATAAGCCCTGTTGCCCAGGAGCTAGCCCCCCAGCTGGGAAGGGGAGGGCGCCTCGAACATGTCAGGAATTGCGAGTGCACCGGGATGAAGACGTTGTGCACACTGCCTGGGTATCGGGCACAGGCATGTATGATGCGCAGCTGATGGTTACATATCTGCTGCACGTTCTGACATAATATACATCAGTACATTATGGTGCAGACACACACACACACACACTGATGGACATGCAGTGGGACCAATCAGCATACACAACACCGCAGCCAATCAGCAGTGAGAGCACACACACTATAAAGACAGGGGACGGGAGAGTTCCCGCTCATTCTAGTAGCAGCCAGCTCGGAGCACAAAGCTCACAGCCTGCAACACAGACATTCACCATGTGCTAAGTGTATCACCTGGTTAGGACTAGGCAAGGGTCAACAGTTAAAGCTGGTATTGCATTTACCCACAGTTCAAGTATGTTAATATAGTTAACCTTATAATAAAATAGAGTTGCACCACTTCCAGTGTTGGTGACCTGTTTGTGATCCAGAACAGCCAACACATCATGGTACAAGGAGTGGTTGCATACTAGCACTTCTGAGACCCTCCTGCAACTAATCAGCATTCCGGCATCCTGAAGTATGGAGAACATCAACCCGCCGCCGCCGCTCCGCATCGCCGGCAATCTTGGGGTCAATTGGAAGATTTTTAAACAGCGCTTCCAGCTCTTCCTCGAAGCCACGGACAGGGAGAACGCCTCGGACACCAGGAAGATTGCTCTGCTCCACTCCACGGCCGGGCAACATGCCAGCCATATCTTCAACTCCCTCATATTCGCAGACGACGAGGACAAGACAAAGTACAAGACGGTTCTCCTCAAATTCAATACCCACTTCAGCATAGAGGTCAATGAAAGCTTCGAAAGATACCTGTTCCAGCAGCGCTTGCAGGGTAAGGACGAGCCTTTCCAATCCTTTTTAACACACCTCCGCATCCTTGCGCAGTCCTGCGGCTACGGGCCCACCTCCAACTCAATGATACGTGACCAGATCGTATTTGGTGTTCTGTCGGACCCCCTGCGTCAGCAGCTCCCCAAAATTAAGCAACTCACCCTAGCGACTGCCATCGAGACCTGTGTCCTGCATGAAAATGCCACCAGCGCGGCAAGGTCCCCACGAGGCGGAACGGGTCCAAACAATTGAACACCTCCAAGGCTGCAGCCTGGATGAGGGCGGCCATTTCACACGCTTTTCGCGGCCTCCCGCGCTTGTATACGCCAAACGAGGGGACGGTGACGTGGAGGAACATGATGCGCAGGCGCGCGCCATGCAGGACCGCACCCCGCATGCGCGATGGCGCAACGAGCGCACTGACGTCACGACGTGCGGCAACTGTGGCTCCGCCCATTTAAAGCGGCAATGTCCTGCAAAATCGCGACAATGCCTACGATGTGGCAGACTTGGCCACTATGCTGCCTGCTGTCGAGCAGCTCAGCCTGCCAATTTGCATCGCTTCAGCCAGCCTCGCAGGAACGTTCGGGCAATGGTTTCACAATTTTTAAAAGCACAAATAAATTGCGCTCTCGGAAGTTGGCCCAACGGAGGCGGAGAATCACAGAGGCCTGGAGAATACAGGATCGAACCCACTAATGACATGCAGCGGTGTTTACTGGACATGCATTCCAGAACGCATTGACGCCGCTGTTGAAGTGACAGAGAATTGTTATTTGGCGTCAAATTGGAACCTATTCTCCTCCCAATCGCATTTTGCGTTTTCGCCGTTAGCCAATGGAGAATCCCCCCCCTCATGGTGTTATAGCTTGGTAAGATGATGTAACTAATGGGAGGAGCTAGAGTACCAGGCATTTTATAGAGAAGCAGAGATTGTTCCGTTTTCCTGAAAGTTAAACCATGAAGACAGTTTCTGAAGACTTCAGCTGGAGATTCTGGGCGGGATTCTCCCGCAACTGGCCGGATGGCCCGATGCCGGCACCAAGAGTGGCGCGAACGACTCCGGCGTCGGGTCGACCGTCCAGCGTGTTCCCTGCGCATGAGCAAGGGGGGGTCTTCTCCATGCCAGCCATGGCGGAGCCCTAGAGAGGCCGGCGCGGAAGGAAAGAGTGCTCCCACGGCACAGGGTGGGCCCTGATCACGGGCCAGGCCACCGTGCCCCCCCCCCCCCGAGGCCAGATCCCCCCCCCCAAGGACTCACCTAGCCGGCCCACAAGCCAGGTCCTGCCATGATGGACCATGTCCATTTCACACCGGCGGGACTGGCCAGGAACTGATGGCCGCTCGACCCATCGGGGCCCGGAGAATTACCGGGGGAGCTGCTCCCAACGGCCCCCGACCGGCGCGGCGTAAACCCTGCCCCCGGCCAAAAACCGGCGCCGGAGCGGCGGGGCGGGATTCGCGCCGCCCCCCAGGGATTCTCCGACCCGGCGGGGGGTCGGAGAATTCCGCCCTCTGCATTGTTCTGACAAGATTCAAGCCTTATCTCTTAAAACAGACTCAAAAAACATCCCTTAAGCACTTATGCCTAGGCCTGCTAATTGCATTTACAAGTGTATTAAGAGCTGAGATGATCTTTTTGGTTGAGGGGGAATAAAGATAGCAGTTAAGGGTTATTGTGTCACTGTATTGATTAGCATTGTTTAAGGGGTAATTGTAAGCTATTTTTCTTGTGTGATGTTAAAGATATTTAACACTGTGTTCGTAATAAAGTTTGTTTTAATCTACCGTATCACAATTTGTGAAATCACTCCTGGAGCGAGGTTTCCCTTCCTCACAGTCTTAAAATTAAAATTAAATATTGGGGTTTCTGTCCAGTATCCGAACTGCTGTTGGGAGTCTGACCTGGGATCGCAATGCCAGCATGAGGTATTATGCTATTAATGCAATCAATTTCTGTGCTAATAGATTTTAAGGCTGCACCACAATGCTACATTACTTTAAATCCAAACTAAAAAATTGTTAATCAGCAAAAATAACATGGGCGGGATTCTCCTTCAGGGTCCTCCACTTCGCCGGCAGCGCACTCACGCCCGCGGATTTCCCGACGGCGTGGAGGTGGCCACAATGGGAAACCCAATTGGCCAGCTGCCGGAACGGAGGATCCCGCTGCTGGCGGGGGCCGCTGCGCCAGAAAACGGTTCTGGCTGGACAGAAAATCCTGCCCCATATGTTTTATCTGCAATCTTGTATTTACAGATAAGTTGACTGCATGAAATGGTCATTCATTACTTTTTAATAATCCTGTCTGTCAAACGATGTGTAACTTTGATTTTTGTAGATGTCACTCTGCCAACGTGAATGGGCATTATTACAATAGAGGGGCTTTCACTTCAAGGACAGATGATGGAATTATTTGGTATACCTGGCATGGATGGTGGTATTCACTGAAAGCCACAGTCATGAAGATTAGACCTTATGAATTTGTACCAAGCACAGAATGAGTGTTCCTATCCTTCATGAACTTAGTTTAATTGTATTATTATACTATAATGCTTTCTTTAAGCAATACCTATTGCAGTATCCCATTGTACAGTATTGTAATCCACGAAATGTACTGTACAATTATTCCTCTGCCATGTTTCTGGAACGGGTTAATAGCAGTCCATTTACTCCTTTGCATTAGGAGCTTTATATGTTTGGATTATATCACAAAGTGAAGATGGCTCACTACTCACGATGATATGATTGATTTGGGAGGCTTAAATATGTATTAAATGCAATGCATATGATATGTTATCACAATTTATCTGAAATACATTTTCTTAAATATTTTTGAAGACAAAACAAACTGCGGTTTTGTTATTTAAACTGCGCATGTGTTTTAGTCTCAGCATTTAGATTCAACAATTTGCTGTTATTCTGTCATGAGGTTTGTTCCAATGCATTGCTTTGTTAAATCCAAATTTCTGCAATTTTTTAATAATGCGAATCACCCATCAAAGCCACTCAAGGCAATTTTGTATAGCTTGACTGTCCAAGTACATGAAGTCATTCTGCCTCTGTAAGTGAGGTACTGGTGAGCTGAACAGAGTACATTGGCAGAATTATACAGGCACTGGCTGACAGGTTAGCAGGCGAGGGGGCTCATTAAATTCCCTTGGTGGCCTTCCACCTGCCTATTTGCTTTTCCCAAGCTGTCAGTGAGGGTGGTAGGATTGGCAAGACCCAGGACAGCCCACTCACCTTTGCTCCAATTGAGGCCTTTATGTGGCTGCTGAAGGAACGCCAGGCCATTTTCAGTCCAGTTGTAATTATGAGACAGGCAGGAGATGGTCAAGGATGCTGGGGTGAGCAGGGAATGGCCAGCAGATGACTGTGCTCAGGCAGAAAGGTGAGTGGAGGCGGGGGGGGGGGGGGGGGGGTGCAGAGTTCCACTTCACTCACGAACCCCATTCCCAATGAGGGGCCCTTTCCCCCTTACAAGGTCTGGCCCTTCCAACTGCTCTGGCCGTTCCAAATCAACATACTCTCCCCCACACCAACGCCCAGATCCATACCTCCAGTCCCCACCGCGAGATGCCTGCATTTAACTGGTGCTGAGCTCCCCCATACTTTGTTCTGTGGGACTTGGCATAGTCCCAGCTATGGCCACCACTCCAGTGAGGGGCAGTAGCCCCGCCTCCATCCCATGGAGTGTTAAATGCTTGCAGGGCTACCGAAGTCAACAGGGTTGTATTCTGCCCGTCCCATCACCTGAAAAATCTTACCCCTGCATTTTAATTTACTTCCGTGCTGTAATATTCTTGCCGGATGGCCTGATTTATATTCCAAGAACACTTGTAGCTAAAGCTACAAATGATTTATTAACCTTAACTGTGGGTCAAATATACACAAAACAACAGATGGATAACAGTATGAACACTATCTCTCTCCCAGCTCCCTAATCAGTCTGAGGTCACCTGACTCTAACATTCACTTATAATGAGACTCCTAGTGGTCAGTCGGTGAATTACAGCACAACCATGATATCACTACATCCCCTTTCCTTTGAAGGAATAAATTAATACATTAGCATCAGTATATTTACATGTGATATCATTAGCCTGAGTCTAACAGTATTATTTTTTTCATTAAAATTTTTAAAGCTGGTGAAACAAATATTTATATATACAAGAACAGCAAGCGTAGTGTGTACAAATAGTCCAAATCTGCAAATTGAGTCGATCACGTTTCCTTCTGACTCTGGTTGTTCTTCTCAAAGTTTGACCTTGCTGCTCAGAACTTGCAGATTGAATGTTCTCCATGACATTCTCATGCCCAGGAACTGCTGAACTATCTGTCACTGCAGCTGATGTTGATTTTGACAGAGATTTATCATCCATCACATTGTTGTAAAAGCATTCTCTGGTTTTCAAGAATGCGCGACGATTTATTCTTAAAACCAACCCTTTCTCTATCTGTACATTGTAGGAACAAGATGCTACTTCTTCAAGTACAATGGCTTTTGTCAACCAATTGCCTGAATCTCCTATCTCACAATGTCAGCACTATAAGGTGGTAAAGTTCGTGACACTCTGTCATCGGACTGCTTTTGTTTTGATAAATGTTTTACATTTTCTGCAACAACACTGCATTCTCTTCTTTCTTTTCCAAGTATGGAAGTGTGGTATGCAATCTTCTATTCATGAGTAACTCTGTTCATGATCCACCATATGACAATGGTAATACTTTATAACGTGATTTTGCGAGATATGGATCAGATTGGCTGTCCATTGGGGCAGCACGGTGGCACAGTGGTTAGCACTGCTGCCTACAGATCTGAGGACCTGGGTTCAATCCCAGCCATGGGTCACTGTCTGAGCAGAGTTTGCACATTCTCCCCGTGTCTGCATGGGTTTCATCCCCACAGCCCAGAGATGTGCAGGTTAGGTGGATTGGCCACACTAAATTGACCTTAATTGGAAAAAAAATACTTGGTACTTTAAATTTAAAAAAAAAGATTGGCTTTCTGTAATGAGTATTTCACAATATGTACACTTTTTTCGTTGAGATCTTTGGGATTCGTGCCTATATGAGTATCACCATTTTTTGTTTCACATAGACCATGGAATTTACCCCATTGGTAGGTTCTTCTATCTTCTTGATAACTTTATTTCATATCTGATACTGGTGGTAGGGTAGAAATGAAATGGATATGCAGATCTACATCTTCAGCAATTTCACTACGAATAGTTTGTATCAATGCTTTAGATAACGCATCTTCTTTAAATTGCATCTCGTTGGTGAATGGCAATGCACTAAATTCAGTGAACACATCGCTTAATTTGCTGATAATGTTCTCAGAATCTTTGGAGTGTTGATCCAATCCTTTGCGGATGCTATATACCAACTGCACTAGACCCAATTTTTCACAGGACTTATCACCGAATAATGAACCCAAGCCCTCGGAAACAATACAGAATGGGAGGAATATACTGTGTTCTTCACCACCACACTCCGGTCACAAGCACCGTAACATTTAATGCTTGAACCATTATAATCTCTCAGAGATATTTTATGATTTCTTCTAATCGGCTGCATATTCAGATTTTTAAAATCGGTCATGCTGATTAAATTGGCTTTGGCACCATTCTCTAACTCGTAATTGGACCACGGTACCATTCATTTCAAGTGGTAGCAACCATTTTTCCCCATCTACCACATTTATTTTAAAAGGAGCATCAGTTTGTGTCTTGTTAAGAGCTGGAGATTTTTTTGATGTCTCCAAAAAATTCTTCTTCTCTGTTATTACTCCAACAAACAATGATGTTTCATCACTAAAGACTGTACATTCCAATGTGCTGACTGACCTGGGGTTGAGATTAGAGTAACAATTCTGAGCAAGGTGATTTTTTTTCCTTTGCATATGGAACAAAACTTGCCAAACGCTGGACACTGCCTTAATTTGTGCCTTTGACCACATCTTTCACATAGAAATACTTTGTCCTGATCTTTAACCTGTTTGTTGGTGTGTGAGGAGCTGCAGGAACATTACATGGCACCAGGGTCTCTTTTAGGAAGTTTCCCGCCTTTTTTCTTTTAAAATATATTTATTAAAGTTTTTTAACAAAACAATTTTTTCCCCTTACAAACAATACACCCCCCCGCCCCCCCCCCCCCCGCCCCCCGTAACAAAATAACACAACATCGCCCTGAGCAAGATATATACATGGTAAGATGATATATTTACATAGCTTTAGACACTGGCTCTCGCCCATTCGTGCCAGTTACCCCCCACCCTCCATGTTATCCCCCGCTCATCCGTCCCCTCAAACAATCCCTCGTTCCCCCCCCCCCCCAGGGTTGCTGCTGCTGCTGACCAAACTTCCTCTAACGCTCTGCGAGGTAGTCTAGGAACGGTTGCCACCGCCTGTAGAACCCCTGCGCAGACCCCCGAAAGGCAAACTTAATCCTCTCCAACTTTATGAACCCAGCCATATCGTTTGTCCAGGCCTCCACGCTGGGGGGCTTCGCCTCCTTCCACATCAGCAAGATCCTTCGCCGGGCTACTAGGGACGCAAAGGCCAGAATGCCGGCCTCTTTCGCCTCCTGCACTCCCGGCTCGTCCACTACTCCAAATATTGCTAGCCCCCAGCTTGGCTTGACCCGGACTTTCACCACCTGAGATATTGCTCCCGCCACTCCTCTCCAGAACCCCTCCAGTGCCGGACATGTCCAGAACATGTGGACATGGTTTGCCGGGCTCCCTGAACATGTTCCACATCTGTCCTCTACTCCAAAGAACCTACTCGACCTCGCCCCCGTCAGGTGCGCTCTGTGAACCACCTTAAATTGTATCAGGCTGAGCCTGGCACACGAGGAGGAGGAATTAACCCTACCTAGGGCATCAGCCCACAGACCTTCCTCGATCTCCTCCCCCAGCTCCTCCTCCCATTTACCCTTCAACTCTTCTGCTAGCGCTTCCCCCTCTTCTTTCATCTCTTGGTGTATTGCCGAAACCTTGCCCTCCCCGACCCAGACACCCGAGATCACCCTGTCTTGAATTTCTTGTGTCGGAAGCAGCGGGAATTCCCTGACCTGTCGCCTCACAAAAGCCCTCACCTGCATATATCTGAATGCATTTCCCGGGGGTAGCTCAAACTTCTCCTCCAGTGCCCCTAGGCTCGCAAATGTCCCGTCGATGAACAGGTCCCCCATTCTTCTAATCCCCGCCCGATGCCAGCCCTGGAACCCCCCGTCCATCTTCCCCGGGACAAACCGGTGGTTACCCCTGATTGGGGACCACACCGCGGCTCCCACTGCACCCCTGTGCCGTCTCCACTGGCCCCAGATCCTTAACGTTGCCGCCACCACCGGGCTTGTGGTGTACTTTGATGGCGAGAGCGGCAGCGGTGCCGTCACCAGCGCCCCCAAGCTCGTTCCTTTGCAGGATGCCATCTCCATCCTCTTCCATGCTGCCCCCTCTCCCTCCATAACCCACTTACGGATCATCACCACGTTTGCTGCCCAGTAGTAGCTCCCTAGGTTTGGCAGCGCCAGCACTCCCTGGTCCCTACTGCGTTCCTGGAACCCTCTCCTTACCCTCAGGGTCTTGTTCGCCCACACAAACCCCATAATACTCCTACCTACTCTCTTGAAAAAGCCCTTGGTAATCACGATGGGGAGGCACTGGAACACAAACAAAAACCTCGGAAGGACCACCATTTTGACCGACTGCACTCTACCCGCCAACGAGAGCGGCAACATGTTCCATCTTTTGAAGTCCACCTCCATTTGGTCCACCAACCTCGTCAGATTCAATTTGTGTTGGGCCCCCCAGCTCCTGGCTATCTGGATCCCTAGATACCGAAAACTCCCCTCCGCCCTCCTCAGCAGTAGGTCGCCTATCCCTCTTTCTGGGCCCCCTGCCTGTAGTACAAAAAGCTCGCTCTTCCCTACATTGAGCTTATAGCCCGAGAACTCCCCAAACTCCCTCAAAGTCTGCATGACCTCCACCATCCCCTCCATTGGGTCCGCCACGTACAGCAGCAGGTCGTCCGCGTATAGTGACACCCGATGCTCTTCTCCCCCGCGGACCAACCCCTCCATTTATTAGACTCCCTCAGTGATATGGCCAATGGTTCAATCGCCAATGCAAACAACAGGGGGGGCAGAGGGCACCCCTGCCTCGTTCCTCGGTACAGCCGAAAGTACTCCGACCTCCGCCGGTTCGTCACCACACTTGCCACCGGGGCGCTGTAAAGGAGCTTAACCCAGCTAATAAACCCTCCCCCGAACCCAAACCTACGCAACACCTCCCAGAGGTACTCCCACTCTACTCGGTCAAAGGCCTTTTCCGCGTCCATGGCTGCCACTATCTCCGCCTCTCCCTCCTCCGATGGCATCATTATCACGTTTAAGAGCCGCCGCACATTCGTATTTAATTGCCTGCCCTTTACAAATCCCGTCTGGTCCTCATGTATCACCCCCGGGTCACAGTCCTCAATCCTCGTGGTCTGCACTTTTGCCAATAGCTTAGCGTCCACATTAAGGAGCGAAATCGGCCTGTACGATCCACATTGCAGTGGGTCCTTGTCTCGCTTCAGAATCAAGGAAATTGTCGCCTCCGACATTGTCGGGGGCAGGGTCCCCTCCTCTCCTGCGTCGTTAAAGGTCCTCACTAATAGCGGGGCCAACAGGTCCGCATACTTTCTATAGAACTCCACCGGGAACCCGTCCGGCCCCAGGGCCTTCCCCGCCTGCATGCTCCCCAAAACCTTACTCAGCTCCTCCAACCCGATTGGTGCCCCCAAACCAGCCACCTCATGCTCCTCCACCCTCGGGAACTGCAGTTGGTCCAGGAATCTTCTCATCCCCTCTTCCCCCCCTGGGGGCTGGGATCTGTACAGCTCTTCATAAAAGGCCTTGAATACCTTGTTTATTTCCGTTGCACTCTGGGCCATGGCTCCCCCACCACCTTTGACTCCCCCTATTTCCCTCGCTGCCGCCCTCTTACGGAGCTGATGTGCCAGCATCCGACTGGCCTTTTCCCCGTACTCGTAGGTCGCCCCCTGCGCCTCCCTCCACTGTGCCTCCGCCTTCCCCGTGGTCAACAGGTCAAACTCCGTCTGGAGCCGTCGCCTTTCCCCAAGTAATTTTTCCTCCGGGGCCTCTGCGTATCTCCTGTCCACTCGCAAAATCTCCCCCACTAACCTCTCCCTTTCCCTGCCATCTGTCTTCTCCCTATGAGCCCTGATGGAGATTAGCTCTCCCCTGATCACTGCCTTCAATGCCTCCCATACCACCCCCACTCGCACCTCCCCATTGTCGTTGGCCTCCAGGTACCTTTCAATACACCCCCTTACCTTCCCACACACCACCTCATCTGCCAGCAGTCCCACATCCAACCGCCATAGCGGGCTTTGGTCCCTCTCCTCTCCCAGCCCCACTTCCACCCAGTGCGAGGCATGGTCCGAAACGGCTATGGCCGAATACTCCGTCCCCTCCACCCTCGGGATGAGCGCCCTGTCAGCACAAAGAAGTCTATCCGGGAGTATGCCTTGTGCACGTGGGAGAAGAAAGAAAATTCCCTGGCTTGCGGTCTTGCAAACCTCCATGGGTCCACTCCCCCCATCTGGTCCATAAACTCCCTGAGCACCCTGGCCGCCGCCGGCCTCTTTCCAGTCCTTGATCTGGAGCGGTCTAGTGCCGGATCCAGCACTGTATTAAAGTCCCCTCCCATTATCAGTCCTCCTATCTCCAGGTCCGGGATGCGCCCCAACATGCGCTTCCTGAATCCAGCATCATCCCAGTTCGACACCACCCACGTCCCTTGCAACCTAGCACTCACCATCACGTATCTCCCTCCATTGTCCGCTACGATAGTCTTGGCCTCAAACGACACATGTTTTCCCACCAGAATTGCCACCCCTCTATTTTTCGCGTCCAGTCCCGAGTGAAATACCTGTCCTACCCATCCCCTTCTTAACCTAACCTGGTCCGCCACCTTCAGGTGCGTCTCTTGGAGCATAGCCACGTCTGCCTTCAGTCCCTTCAAGTGCGCGAACACTCGAGCCCTCTTCACCGGTCCATTCAGGCCCCTCACGTTCCACGTTATCAGCCGGATTGGAGGGGCTCCCACCCACCGGGCACCCACCCACCAGGCTCCCACCCCCCACCCCCCCACCCCCGCCGACTAGCCATCTCCTTTTCTGGGCCAGTCCCGTGTCCGCGTCTCCCTCACCCTCCAGGCCCCCAACCGGGGGGCCTCCTTCCCGGCCACCTCTTCTGTGTCCCATTCCCTTTCGGCCAGTGCATCAGTATCCCTGTTTCTACCCCCCCCCTTCCCCCCTCCCCTCCCCCCCCCCCCCCACCCCCGCTAGATCCCTGTATAGCTTTTTTGCTCCCCCCCATATCACTCCCGTAAGTCAGCTGACGCCTGCTGACCCCGGCTTACCCCGCGCTTTCCAGAGCCTGCCCCGCCCCCCCGACGCAGCTTCTGTTGCGGCCTTGTCTCTCGTCCCCAGCCGATATAACATACCCTGTGCGTGCTTGCCCCCCTAGATACAACCGCCATCATACTTCAACCCTCAAATACCCCCCACCCTCACAAACACTCAATTACAGTCCAACTTTTCAGTTAGTATAAAGGTCCACGCCTCTTCGGGCGTTTCGAAGTAGTGGTGTTGGCCGTTATATGTGACCCACAGTCGCGCTGGCTGCAACATTCCAAATTTCACTCCTTTCCGATGCAGCACCGCTTTGGCCCGGTTGAAACCCGCTCTCCGCTTAGCGACCTCTGTGCTCCAGTCCGGGTATATTCTGATCTCAGCATTATCCCACCTGCTGCTCCGCTCCTTCTTGGCCCATTTCAGGACCATCTCTCTGTCTGTGAACCGGTGAAATCTCACCACCATCGCCCTTGGCGGCTCGTTTGCCTTGGGCTTCCTCGCCAGCACCCGGTGCGCCCCTTCCAGCTCCAGCAACCCCGGGGGGGCCTCCGCGCCCATCAGCACCCCGATCATTGTGCCCGCATATGCCGCGGCGTCGGCCCCCTCCACTCCTTCTGGGAGACCCAGGATCCTCAGATTGTTTCTCCTCGACCTGTTCCCCAGGTCTTCGAGTCTTCCCGCCCATGTCTTGTGTAGCACCTCGTGTCGCTCCACTTTCACCGCCAGGCCCAAGAGCTCATCCTCATTCTCACTCACTTTTTCCTGGATCTCCTGGATCTTCACCTCGTGGGCTTTCTGGGTTGCCCCAAGTCCTTCAATTATTGCCAGCATAGGCGCCACCACCTTCTTGCGCAGCTCCTCGAAGCAGTGCTTGATGAATTCTTGCATCTCCTCTTTGTCCCCGGCCGCCGCCATTTTGTTTGTTTTCCCCCTCTTTTCCCGCTGCTCCAGTGCCGTTTTTTTTGCCTTTTTGCTGCGGGTCCGGTCCACACAGGTTAGTGGGGGACCTCTCTCCTCTCTTCCCCACGGGTTGGCTATGTAAAAAGTTCCGTTGGGGCCCTTCTATCGAGCCCGAAAGTCCGTCTTCGCGGGAGCTGCCGAATCGTGCGGCTTAGCTCCGCATAGCCGCAACCGGAAGTCAGTTTCCCGCCTTTTTGCGGCAACCGGTGAGTTTTCCTCCAAGAAGACGTCGCCATTACTGAGCAATATTTTAGAATGCTGTGCTGCTAGCTCGTGAGCCTGACAAATCTTAATTGTTTGTTCCAAGGGCAGCACGGTGGCGCAGTGGTTAGCACTGCTGCCTGTCGGCGCCGAGGTCCCAGGTTTGATCCCGGTCCTTGGGTTACTGTCAGTGTGGAGTTTGCACATTCTCCCCCTGTTTTTGTGGGTTTCACCCCCACAACCCAAAGATGTGCAGGGTAGGTGGATTGGCCATGCTAAATTGCCCCTTAATTGGAAAAAATGAATTGGGGGTACAATTTATACAAAAAAAAACCCCCAAAAACTCTGTTCCAAGGACAACTCCGATTCCCCCAGCAACCGTTCCCTCGGCTTATTTTCATTCACACCAAACACAATTTGGTCCCGAATCATGGATGATTCCACCGCAGAAAATTTACAGGTTTTAGCTTTTAATTTTAAATCAGTGATGGAATGATCTATGGACTCTTCTGTCTTCTGTAAACAAGATCAAAACACATGGCTTTCATAAATTTCATTCTTTCTGGGGGTGCAATGTTCAATAAATATTCAAATTGCTTTGCTAAAATTCATTGTTTGCAAATGTAAAAGTATTGAACACAGCAATTGCTTTGGGTCCTGCTGCTGTTCGGAGCATCGCTACCTTATGCAAATCTGATTGATCTCCAAACATTACTGCAGTAAGAAACAGATTAAATTGTTGTTTAAACACACACCAGTTGTTGTCCACATTACCATGAAATCTGAGACTCATGGTGGCTTCACCGACTCCATGTAGTTCATTCGTGCAGTCTGCAAAATCTTCAAATCCCTGTGGACCTTGTGGCATGCTTCACCGATGATTTAATAGTTTTTTCTCAGTGTTTAATACTACCCAACCCTGATACCTTGTCATGTTCTTGTCGGATGGCCTGATTTATATTACAAGAATACCTACAGCTAAAGCTATAACGATTTATTAACATTAACTATGGGTCAAATATATACAAAACAACTGATTAATAACAGTATGAACATGCAGAAACCACTATCTCTCCCAGCTCCCCAGTCAGTCTGAGGTCACCTGACTCTAACATTCACTTATACTAATGAGACTCCTGGTGGTCAGTCGGTGAATTACAACACAACTATGATATCACTGCAAATGCTTTCCTCACTTCCCAGGGAAAGGTTTTGGAGACCCTTGACTTCCCCGATTCCAAGTCCAGTCAGATCCAGTTTGGACAAGTTTTCCGCATGAGTATGCATAAAATTACATTGCATCTATAACACAGAAGCCAACCATTTGGCCTTGTTGGTCAATGGTTGGCTTATGCTCCAGACAAACCTTAACCCTCTCTAATTACCACTTTGCCAGTATAATGGGTGGGGAGGTGCTGTCGTAGGAGGTGGAGGCCAGAAGAATGAAGCAACATGACAGGTCACGCAGGTCCTATCTGAGGACCTCTGAGGAACTGTGCAACCACAGCAGGGCCTCTCTGAGGAGACTAGTGGGCACTTGTCAGAAGATTTGCAACAGCTGCTCTCTGTGGCAGTTAAAATGACAACAACCACAACCTTTATGGCTTGGATTCCTTCAGGAAGCAGTCGGTGTATGCATCTGTCAAGTGACAGAGGACCTTTGTTGTAGAACAGTTGAATTAATCCACATTGACGTCACTACCTTGAAGAAGGAATTTGAAAGCTGCATTTCCCATGCTGCAAAGTGACACACTGGCATACATCGATCACTGAAGGTTCCAACTGAGCTCCGATTGATGTATGTGAATAGAAGAATAAATTCCATTCTGTCAAGCTCTCTGTGATGCAAACTAGGTCATGTCTTCATTCAGTCGAAGGGAGCATCAGAGGGCAAATACTGCAGAACATCATCGTTGATTGGCAGACCACAGAGATAGCACATCAACCATGTCATCATCTCCTATGCACCCAATCAGAGGACACCAAAGCAGATCTTTTGGGTTAAGAAAGACAGGATGCCTTGCTGTGTGACGGTGTCTGAACATATGGAATGGTTTATTTCCTGACACGGTAATTTTCCGAAATCATAAAATCATGAAACAAGTGCCAATGTATGTCAAAACTGTGCCCCACTACCACCCCCAACTTCCTTAAATCTTCTAATCTGAGTGGTGTTGGTGCAGGGTAAATGAATGCTTCTTTTAGGTTACTGATGAAGGAAGAACATAAGAACCTAATGTCATGTGAGAGTGCCTTTAAGAATTGGATGTTTAAGCAATGTACCTTTAAGAAATGCAGTGATGTCAGAGTGTGGGTGGAGCTGGGCTTCAGCTCGGCCATTTTGAAGTTTCAGTTTCAGTTTTGAGGAAAAGAGCTTGGGTGTGTGTGTTTGCAGTGAGCTGGATCTGCTGTGATCTCTGCCATGAAAGACTATCTCTGGATCATTTGGGTGATTTAAACTCATAATAGTATTGCCTTTAACCTGATGTGTTTCTGTTTAAAGGTGTTAAGTCTTTTGGATGTTTAAAGGAACAATTTGAAGGATTATTTAGGGTTGTAGTCTTTTGGGGTTATCTTTGAAGTAATGGGTGTTAAGATATTCAATGTTTGTTTTTAAAAGGTTAACTTGAGTTCATAGAATAAACATTGTTTTGTTGTAAAAACCACGTGTCCATAATTGTAATACCACACCTGGGGACCAAGCCGTGTGCTTCAAAAGCAACAATCCATTCAAGGTGGGAGTTGGGTAAACTCCATGATACATTTTGGGGTTCTGAAAACACCTCTCCCATTACACTAAGAAATAGGAAGGAGCAGGGCACACTGTCCATCAATCCTGCTGCACCATTCAATATGATCATGGCTGATCTTGTGCTTCAGCTCCACTTTATTTCCTCCTCCCATGTCACTTGATTCCCTGAGAGCCATAACTCTGTCTGCCTCAGCCTTAAATATAATCAACAACATCACATCCACATCCCTCTGGAGTCAAGAGTTTGAATGATTCAAAACCCTTGGAAGAACTTTCACTGTATCTCTGTCCGAAATTATCGACCCTTTGTCCTGAAACTGTGGCCCGGTGTTCCAGATATCCCAACCAAGGGAAACAATGCGTCAGCATCTATCCTGTCAAGCCCTTTCAGAATTTTTTAGGTTTCAATGAGACCACCTCTTATTCTTCTAAATCTTCAGAGATTATAGGGCCAATTTATTCTGCCTGGAGACCAATCTAATAAACCTTTGCTGTACTGCCTCCAATGCAAATATATCCTTTCTTAAAATGGAGAACAAAATTCAACATGGTATTCCAGGTGTGGTCTGACTGAAGGCCCATATAATACTCCATTTGCTACCTTGTTGCCCACTCACTTAAACCTGTCTGTATTTATTTGCAGGCTCTTTGTGTCCTCCTCACAGCTTGCATTTCCACTAGTTTGTATTATCAAAGAAGTCCCAGCATTGATCAGTGTAGCACTCCTCTAGTAACAGCCTGCCAACTTTGAAAATGCCCCATTTACCCATATTCTGCTTCCTGTATGTTAACCAATCTTCTATACATGTAATATATTACCCCCCAACTCCTTGGGCCCTTGTGTAATACACTTTTGTGTGGCACTTTATTGAATGCTATAGCCACCTGGGTTGGCCACTTCCCGACTTAAAATGGAGGTCCGCAAAGAATGAAGG
Organism: Scyliorhinus torazame; assembly: GCF_047496885.1. NCBI lineage: Eukaryota > Metazoa > Chordata > Chondrichthyes > Carcharhiniformes > Scyliorhinidae > Scyliorhinus > Scyliorhinus torazame. The sequence goes on along the minus strand of NC_092709.1, from coordinate 217,481,404 downwards.
GAAATTCAGCCAAGCCAGGAAAAACTAGCAGGTGCAAAGTCTCCTGTGTATTAGAACTTGCAGAAACCCAGACAGCACTGAAACTCACAGCCATCTGCATATTAATGAGTGATCCCCGGGAACAATTGAAACATTTAAGGTGAATAAGGCCAAGCCAGACTCCTCGGCGCCAGCAGGAGCCAAGACAAAGGAAGGCCAACGGACACACAGGCACCGCCCAGCGATCAGGGAACAGCTCCAGCATTGGAAAAATCGATCCAAGTGATCGGAACGTAGTCCAATCACTTGGACCCAGATACGGGGTCCGTCTCGAACGGCGCAAACCCCCTGGGGACTATAAAATAGAGCCCCCAAGTCCAAATCGGTCTTCTTGGCAGGGTCACTCAGCAACTCGAACCAACCCTTGACAGTGACCTGCCTAGCTGCCGCAACAACCAAGTAAGTCGCCAGTCAATGCACGCTGCGAGATAGACGCTCCTAGCTACCAGTCCATACCAGCTTTTGAATCCTGCAGACTCAGAATCGAACAAAAGGCCATTTGTTCGGCCAGTTCCGAAGCTAAGTATAGGCCTTTTCGCGATAGAGATAGTCTAGAAAGTAGAGTTATATGCATGAGCAGTGATTTACTGTGTATAATAAATGTGTTTTGATTTGAATCTTACTAATTGGTGCGTTGAGTTATTGATCAGTACTTGAACTTGAACCTCGTGGTGGTATCATAAAGATACCTGGCGACCCTAGAGCAAAGGTTATAGAAACAGAGCAAATTAAATAAAGACCCAATGGGCAACAAATTAAGAGCCAACCAAAGTTAGCAACATTTACTGGCGACATCCTGACGGAACCTGAATTAGAAGTGGGTTAACTCCGGGAGAACCCAAAATTTGAATTAGAATCCAATTGGGAACAGAAGAACCACAAGTGTTCAAGCAATACTGATCAATCCTCATAATTCGGAAGTGTGTTAATGCATGCGTAACTAACAGGGCGAAAAGGTAAAACTGATAGATTTTTGTTGCGAAAAGCTGTCGGGAGTTTGTATTCTGGAAAATAGCGAACGCCATACCCGTGTTTACAGCACCGCCTTAGTGCCCCTCATTCCAAATTTTAAAAGAGCATTCAGATAGGAAAAATGGCAATGAAGACAATGGAACGCCTTATGAACCCCCAGGAATTCGAGGTCGCAGTGACCAGCAGTAGAGTAGGGCAGTGTCCAGTTTGGATTGGATTGGATTGGATTGGATTTGTTTATTGTCACGTGTACCGAGGTACAGTGAAAAGTATTTTTCTGCGAGCAGCTCAACAGATCATTAAGCACATGAGAAGAAAAGGGAATAAAAGAAAATACATAATAGGGCAACACAACATATACAATGTAACTACATAAGCACTGGCATCGGATGAAGCATACAGGTCAACGAGGTCAGTCCATAAGAGGGTCATTTAGGAGTCTGGTGACAGTGGGGAAGAAGCTGTTTTTGAGTCTGTTCGTGCGTGTTCTCAGACTTCTGTATATCCTGCCCAATGGAAGAAGTTGGAAGAGTGAGTAAGCCGGGTGGGAGGGATCTTTGATTATGTTGCCCGCTTTCCCCAGGCAGCGGGAGGTGTCGATGGAGTCAATGGATGGGAGGCAGGTTCGTGTGATGGACTGGGCGGTGTTCACGACTCTCTGAAGTTTCTTGCGGTCCTGGGCCGAGCAGTTACCATACCAGTCTGTGATGCAGCCAGATAGGATGCTTTCTATGGTGCATCTGTAAAAGTTGGTAAGAGTCAATGTGGACATGCCGAATTTCCTTAGTTTCCTGAGGAAGTATAGGCGCTGTTGGGCTTTCTTGGTGGTAGCGTCGACGTGGGTGGACTAGGACAGATTTTTGGAGATATGTACCCCTAGGAATTTGAAACTGCTAACCATCTCCACCTCGGCCTCGTTGATGCTGACAGGGGTGTGTTCAGTACTTTGCTTCCTGAAGTCAATTACCAGCTCTTTAGTTTTGCTGGCATTGAGGGAGAGATTGTTGTCGCTACACCACTCCACTAGGTTCTCTATCTCCCTCGTGTATTCGGACTCATCGTTATTCAAGATCCGGCCCACTATGGTCGTATCGTCAGCAAACTTGTAGATGGAGTTGGAACCAGGTTTTGCCACGCAGTCGTGTGTGTACAGGGAGTAGAGCAGAGGGCTAAGTACGCAGCCTTGTGGGGCGCCGGTGTTGAGGACTATTGTGGAGCAGGTGTTGTTCATTCTTACAGATTGTGGTCTGTTGGTCAGAAAATTGAGGGTCCAGTTGCAGAGTGGGGAGCCAAGTCCTAGGTTTTGGAGCTTTGATATGAGCTTGGCTGGGATTATGGTGCTAAAGGCGGAGCTGTAGTCAATAAATAGGAGTCTAATGTAGGAGTCCTTGTTTTCGAGATGCTCTAGGAATGAGTGTAGGGCCAGGGAAATGGTGTCTGATGTGGCCCGGTTGCGTGGTATGCGAATTGCAGTGGATCAAGGTTCGGGAAGAAGAGATCAGAAAATATCTCAAAGGGAAAGCGTGGCCCCTTTGGAGTGAATTTTGTGATAATGAGGAAACAGGACCCGGGAATATAGGACATACTTGGGGGAGAACCTGTCAGAGATCCACAAGAAGAGCTTAGGAAAAGCTCGCAAGCCGATGGCAATCATGTCCTGTCTGGCACAATTGCGAGGCACAGAGGAGGTCATTCGGACGCTCCGCAAAGAGATAGAAGAGAGACATCGAATGAGCAAGGTCGATGTTAGTGAGATCGAGAGAGAGAATATAGATTTAAGAAGGAAGTTGGCAGCAAAGGACAGAGAGGTGGATGATGCCAAGCGGGCACACCCGTCTTGTCTAGCGCATCTGAGCAGCTTCCAAACCCAATACGATAAGGCCTATCAGGACACGCAACGTGCAGTCCTGGTAAGAGAAGAGCCAGAAACAGGTAGAGGCATTGCAAAGGCAGTGCAGCAATCTAAAAGCAGCGTTGAGAGCACTCCTTGCTGCCACCACGCAGCACAGACAAAGCTCAATAGATCATGCAAAATGCCGGAAGCAGATTGCGGAACTGCAGTCTTTGCTTTCAGTGCAAAATGGGTTTCAAAGCACCTTTGGAATTAGATGAAGAAGACGGCCCTGATTGGCAAGGACTAAACGAAACCGCCCATAGATATGTACAGGGAACATGTGCGCAAGGAAAGCCCCAAAGGAGAAAAGCACCCCAACTCCCCACAGAGCAGATAGATCAGGCACCCATGAATCCAGTAACCACCCACCGCACAGTCACATCGGAAGGAGACGCGGAATTCCTTTACGCCACCCCCTTAACTGTAACCCAATTACGGGACTCGTGTGAAAAGATCACACCGTTCCTCCCCACCTCAGACCCCCACCACTTCTTTGCTAGAGTAAAGCAACAGGCGACCATGTACGGCCTGGATGAGCGTGAGCAAGTGAAGCTCACAGTTTTGAGCTTAGACCCTTCGGTCGTAGCAGCCCATCCCGACCCACAGAATGTAGGAGGAGGCACCCTTGCAGAGATGCACACAGCGATCCGAGACGCGATCGGTTACAACAGAGATGACCCAGTAGAAGGCCTGAATAAGTGCAGGCAGAAGAAAACCGAACACCCCACAGCGTTTGCTGGACACCTGTGGATTCATTTTACAGCCGTTTTCGGAAACTTAGAACGCGCCCATTGTCCCAAGGCAACATGGCCAAGTGGACACACACCCTTATCTCCCATGCCATAAAGGCAGTACAAAACGCCTGTACCAATTATGACCCCTCGGAAGAAGTGCACAATGAAAAATGGGTTTTAAAGAGGTTGTCCCGCACCTGGGAGCAATCTGTCCAAAACAAACCTGCAATTAGGAAACCCGAAGAACAGCAGGCAGAGGCAGATATCCAAGCAATGAAAGCGCACCAGAACCCCGCATGGGTGAACGAAGGCAGGAACAGCCCCCCACAGAAACCACGGAGTGTTACAACTGTGGACAATTAGGACACTTTGCACGAGAATGCAATGCCCCACGAAAGTCACAGAGAGCCCAGCAGGCAGTCACTCTGAATGGAAACAGGACAAAGCCCATACATAGTGTAAGCACCCATTCAGACCAGACAGACCTGAACGGAACTGACTGACGGTGTTCGGGCTCCCCCAGTTGGGTCTGCGACACCCTTTGGGATAGGTCCGGCCGACCAGTCGTTGCAGCGAAAATACGGGGTCAGCCCATCGAATTTCTCTGGGACACAGGAGGGTCCTGAACCACAATTAATTCCTCCACCATGTTCCAAAAAGACACGTGACCCACAACAGCCACAATCACCCTCAGCGGCTTCACAGGCCACTCACAACAGGGACACATCACAGCCCCTGTACCCATCCAAATTGGCAACATTACGACAAAACACCCCATAGTTTTGGTTGATCTGGACCACACAGCAGAACACATTTTGGGCATTGACTTCATGAACTCCCACAACCTTTCATTTGGTCCAGTAAATCAATGTGTCTGGAAAATGACAAAGTCAGCAAGAGCCCCCGCAACGCTCACAGTAGGTGAGTATGCAAACAGGATTAGCGTAGTCGGCGATTTTTGGTTTGACCCGACCACGATTAGCGCAGACAAACAGGTTAGGGCAGTTCTACAGAAAAACAGGACCGCATTTTCAAGTCATAAACATGACTGTGGCAGGATGGCTGGTTCGGTTCAAATAATAGGACCTGACCCTTGACCCCAGAAGCAATACGGATTTCCCCAAGAGGCAGAGGGAGAAATCTCAAAGGTTATTGACATCTTATTAGAACAAGGCGTACTGAGATCGGTAGCCTCTACTAATAATGCCCCGATTTGGCCAGTGAGAAAACCCGATGGATCATGGCGACTGACCATCGATTACCGGGAACTCAACAAAGTCACCCCCGCAGCAGCCCCCATGGTAGCCACGAGTCCCGAGACCATGCTCAAACAGGGACTCAATTCACGATATTTTACGGTTTTGGACATCAGTTACGGATTATGCTCCATTCCATCTGCAAAAGCGTGCCAGTATAAATTTGCCTTCACTATTAAAGGTCAGCAGTACACGTGGACACACCTTCCACAAGGATTCCACAACTCCCCCTCCATTTTCCACCGACAGCTGGCAAATGGATTATCAAAATTTTCTCGCCCCGAATGTCTGGTCCAGTATGTGGACGACCTATTATTGCAGACAGACACTAAGGCAGAGCACATCGAGCTTCTGGCCGAACTCCTGGAACTCCTACAGCAGGTCGGATGCAAAGTAAATCCCAAGAAAGCCCAACTTTTGAAAGACAAAGTGGTATATTTGGGAACGATTATCACGCATGGTAAACGCGAGATCGAGCATAAAAGAATTGACTCGATTATCAAATTGCCCCTTCCCCAGAATGTTTCAGTCCTCCGGTCATTTTTAGGACTGGTTGGCTACTGCCGAAACCATATTGACGGTTTCGCCACCAAGGCAGCACCCCTCTCCGAACTCCTAAAGAAAGGAGCCCCTTGGGAATGGCGTCCACAGCACACGAATGCTGTAGATGTTTTAAAGCGCGCACTCATTGCAACCCCCGCACTACAGGTTCCAGACCCGCTTTCCCCCTATGCTATAAAGATAGCTAGCACAGACCGCACCCTTTCGGCCGTGCTCCTCCAGGAACGGCACGAACAGTTAAGACCCATGGCCTACGCCTCCAGAGTTTTAGATCCTGTGGAGCAGAGATTTTCGGCCTGTGAAAGGCATCTGCTCGCAGTTTTCTGGGCAGTCCAATATTTTTCATACATCACCGGACTAAACCCCATCACAATCCTCACGGAACACACCCCCACCCAACCTTTACTAAACGGACGACTTAAGGACGGTACAGTAAGCCAGATTAGAGCAGCCAGATGGACCCTTCTTTTGCAGGGACGGGACATCACTGTAAAAAGGACCAAGACCCACACTTTCCTAGCCGACAACCTTCAGTACGCAGGCACCCCCCACGAATGTGAAATCATCTCACTGCACCACAACACAGGCCCCTTTATCGCAAACCGCCCCCCCACCAGAAAGATCGGTAGTTCACCCCAGAAACCCCAGCACACAGACAGGTGCGCACGTTTGCGAATATATGTGGATGGTTCTTCCACTGTATTAGACGGGAAGCAAATTACAGGATGTGGCATCTATGTCAAGGACGCGCAGGGACGCGCCCAAGAAGAAATCTCCTCAAAATTACCAGGACACTTAGGTGCGCAGGCGGCAGAACTTGCAGCCATTGCGTACATTGTTGATCACCCAGATTCCTTCCCCAGCCCAGCAGACATATACTAGGACAGCCTCTATGTCTGTAACAGCCTCACAGAATTCCTGTGGAAAGCAAGAGGATTTGTTTCCGCAGACAGAAAACCCCTCCCTTCAGCCCCATTACTCCGCCACATTTTAGATAAAGCACAGGACAGGATTTTTGGCATAATTAAAGTCCGAAGTCACCACCGTTCCTCCCCACCTGGAAATGTGAAAGCCGACGCACTGTCTAAAGCAGGTTCCAGACATGGACATTTTTGGACATCCCGCGAAAGCGCCCCAGTTCAGGTCTCACAGACTAATATCGAGGATTTAGTGCAGGCCCAGAAGCAAGACAGTAATCTCAGGGAGATTTTAAAAGGAAGCTTTCCAGCCCCATATGATAGGTTTAAAAATGCACTGACCACACATAACGGTGTGATCCTGAAAGACACCCTTTATGTGGTTCCAGAACAGGACAGGAATCAGCTTATTTGTTTGTTCCATGATAGTCATGGGCATGAGGAAATTGACCACACTACAGCCCACCTCAGGCAGCTCTGTTGGTGGCCGAATTTAAAGGACGACGTCATGCACTACGTTGAAAATTGCCTTATCTGTGCCCAAAACAATCCGGACAGATACGCAAAGAAAGCTCAGCTTAGCCACACCCGCCCTGTTAATGGCCCCTGGACTAACCTCCAGATTGATTTTATAGGACCATTGCCCCCTTCCAGGAATGGTTACAAGTATGTCTTAGTCGTTATGGACACATTTACAAAATAGGTAGAAGCTTTCCCATCAAGGACTAACACGGCAAAGACTACCACGAAGATTTTAACCCACCACATCTTTACGAGATGGGGACTCCCCCGCAGCATTGAATCCGACCAAGGTTCCCATTTTACGGGACGTGTCATGAAAAATGTCCTCACGATATTTGGCATTACCCAAAAATTCCACATTGCATACCACCCCCAGTCCAGTGGTATCGTGGAGCGAATGAATCGGACCCTAAAAGCAACCCTTAGAAAAATGGTCCAACACTTGGGATTCAGTCCTCCCTTTTGCATTAATGTTTTTACGTGACACCGTTTCAACATCCACAGGATACACCCCACACACTCTCATGACCGGACGCCTCATGAAAGGCACAGAATTTTTATTAGGACTTGACTTGACCAGCCCCAAAGTGACGGCCCTCACACACGAGAACGCAGTAAAACTAGTTGAGAATGTTAAAACGGCTCAGCTAGCAGCCGCAGTAAGATTAGGCACCAGGAAGAAACATGTAGTCATCGTGGGGGGTTGCTGTAAAGACAGACAAGACAAGACCAGACAGTGCGTGCGACTGAGTTTGAAGTAGAACAGCAGGTCATGCTCTCCATTTACAACCCCAGCAAGTTCCTGTCACCAAAGTACTCAGGTCCGTACTCCGTTGCGGACTAAGTAAGCCCGTCCATGCATAAAATTAAGTACCCCAACGGGAAGACCGTGTGGTTCCATATTAACCAGCTCAAGGCATGTGGCTCGCAGTCTAACCACACACCACGTCATGCTCGACGCAGCAGACCACACCCCGCCCACAGCCAACGTACCCCTACCCTCCCCCCACATGTCCACCCCACCCACGGACTCGCCCTTGACTCCACCCCCGAACTCTAGACTCCACCCCGGAACACCCACAGACAGCAGCAGCAGCGACAGTGACTGTGACACAGGCAACAGCCACAGCACGCCTCCCTACTATCCCCATGCAACAGGACCCACACCCAGCGAATCTGACCACGATTCGAGTGATCCCTTCCTGATCAAATTTCTCAACAAACCTCACCAAAGACCACCGCCCTACAATGACGACTCCGTCCCCACAGAATTAGATACAACTTTTTGGCAATTCATACAGGCTCGTCCGAAACAACGAGATGGACCCAAAGTCACACCATGCAGCTTTAACAACCCTCATCCATTCCAGAGTACGGCATCCGGGAGAAGAGGACGACTTTGAGTCTGACTCCCAAAACTCGAACCCCTTTGCGACCCTGTTCGCAACTGATAACTGAGATGGCCAGATGATGTTTTAAAAAGGAACCGCTTGGGAGAAACGGTGTCCTTTCTGATGGAATCTGCAGCATGTTGTTCAATGTTTGTTTGTTAGTGTTATGGTTATGTGTTGTTTGTAACCTCGGAAGTTCCACGGCCACACGCCATATTTGTCGGCAGAAACCTGTGAAAACTTGCCAGCACGCGTATCGGCAGAAACCGCTGAGAGCTTGCCAGCCCCCCGTTCATAACTGCTCTTCTGGTTCAACGGTAGAACCTTTACAGCAACCCCCCACGATGACTACATTTTTGCCCGTTCTTGCCGGTTGCTCAGGCAGTGGAGAAACGGCATTGGTCCCCGCCCTGCCTGAGGACCCCCCCCTGGTCAACTACGCTCAAGTAGGGCACATACGGCATTGATCACCATCCTACCCGGGGATTCCATCCAACTCTTACCCGCTGCGGCCCATACGCACCCCATTTTTGGCTCATTATGTTCAAAATTCTTTTGTTTGGTTTTGGCAACATATGGTTGCTTCCCTCTGCTATTTACATCCTCAAACACTAGGATGGTAAATCACACAGACTGCGAGACGGCTTGCAGTACGGCAGTATCTTCTTAGATGTCTAGTCCAAATTTTCAGTTCAAAAAAAAAAATGAGGGAGTCAGACATGGTGACCAATTCTAAAGGGAAATTGGCACTAAAAGACAGACATGCTAACATTCAAGATATTAAACAAGATAGTAACAGAAACTATGCTTGATTTACAGAATTCCAGAAGCTCCAGGAAGAGAGAAGAGACAAAAAGGAAAAGAAGAAAGGAAAAGAAGAAGACAACAATGAAGACGCATACATCGCTTTGTAATTTGTAATTCGTCGTTTCTGTAATTTGTACCTGGTTCCGCGCGAATGCGAACCCCCTGACCCCAACCCCCCCCGCCGTCAATGATTCACTTCCCCATAGCACCCAGAGCCCAGTGACAAGTAACAACACACCATCATGGTGTGATAGGTTTATAACATGGTACTCCCTTTCATACGTAATTGAATCCCTTCTAGTACTGGTGATATTCTGTAGCATCGTGCAGACTATCCGCACGAGGAAATGGCGAAGGAGAGCCTATCGCTCTCGCACACCAACAGGATGAGATCCCCTATTTTCGGTTTTCACCAGGCCCCCGAACCCCTTGATCTACAATAAAGGACATTCGTTCGGAGTCATTTTGTGACTAAAGACAACTGAGAGAATGTAAACCTCTGTGCTTGACTGCCAAGCCAGAGAAACTTGTGTTGCTGCTATTTGTACATTTAAAGTGTTGTAGATTATTTTTGATTGTTTGAGTGAGGATAGTTTATTGAGGATAGTTAGAGGTACCGTTTTTAAAAAATGTTGTAATGCATGTCCCTGTTGTGACATAGTGCCTCTTAGAATTGTTAGTTAAAATTTTTCATGCATAGTTATGGTCAGTGTAGAAGCCATGGAAGAGTGCTCACTGGTCAGGAAGTGAAGACGACGCAGTTATGTGATCCTTCACGCTTCGCGTTAGGGATCACAAGGAAGGAGTGTAGCCAACTGGGTTGGCCACTTCCCGACTTAAAATGGAGGTCTGCAAAGAATGAAGGGAAATTCAGCCAAGCTAGGAAAAACTAGCAGGTGCAAAGTCTCCTGTGTATTAGAACTTGCAGAAACCCAGACAGCACTGAAACTCACAGCTACCTGCATACTAATGAGCGATCCCCGGGAACAATTGAAACATGTAAAGTGAATAAGGCCAAGCCCGACTCCTTGGCACCAGCAGGAGCCAAGACAAAGGAAGGCCAACGGACACTCAGGGACCGCCCAGCAATCAGGGAACGGCTCCAGTACTGGGGAAATCGATCCAAGTGATCGGAACGGCGCGAACCCCCTGGGGACTATAAAATAGAGCCCCCAAGTTCAAATCGGCCTTCTTGGCAGGGTCACTCAGCAACGCGAATGAACCCTTGACAGTGACCTGCCTAGCTGCCGCAACAACCAAGTAAGTCTCCAGTCAACGCTCGCTACGAGATAGGTGCTCCAAGCTACCAGTCCATACCGGCTTTTGAATCCTGCAGACTCAGAATCGAACAAAAGGCCATTTGTTCCCCTGACCTGGTGGGCCAGTTCCGAAGCTAAGTATAGGCCTTTTAGTGTTAGAGATAGTCTAGAAAGTAGAGTTATATGCATGAGTCGTGATTTACTGTGTATAATAAATGTGTTTTGATTTGAATCTTACTAATTGATGCATTGAGTTATTGATCAGTACTTGAACTTGAACCTCATGACGGTATCATAAAGATACCTGGCGACCCTAGAGCAAAGGTTATAGAAACAGAGCAAATTAAATAAAGACCCAACGGGCAACGAATTAAGAGCCAACCAAAGTTAGAATCAATGCATTTTGGAAATCCACTTTATATGCGACTTTCCCTTAATCTCCCATGCTATTGACCCTCAAAAGACTCCAACAAATTTGTCAAACAGGATTTCACTTTCACAAAATCATGTTGACTTGATCTAAAAAAAAATTTTTGTCGTAAATTTAGATGACCCAATTCCTTTTTTTCCAATTAAGGGGTAATTCAGCAGGGCCAATTCATCAACCCTACACATCTTTCTGGGCTGTGGGGATGAGGCCCATGCAGACACGCCGACTTGTTCTAATCATACCATGTTGTTCTAAGTGCATTGTTTTAACAGTTCCTTAACAATAGATTCCAGCACTTTTCCAAAGACTGCTGTCTGCCTGACTGATCTGTAGTTCCCTGTTTTCACTCCCTCTCTTGAATAGCGGTGTTACACTTGCTAACTTCCATCTGTTGGGACCATTCCAAAGTCTAGGGAAGTTTGGAAATTTACATTTAGCGCATCCAACATTTCTGTAGTTATCCTTCCAGAATCCCAGGATGGAAGCCATCAAGTTCTAGGGATTTGTCAGATACTTTTTGTCTGCTAATATTAATTACCTTAATTGCCTCACTCTCATTAATCTCTAGGTTACCCCCCATTTCTGGTATGGAACTTTTGTCTTCAAGAATCACAGTATTTACAGTGAAGAAGGAGGCCATTCGGCCCATCAAGTCTGCACCGGGCCTTGGAAAGAGCACCCTGCTTAAGCCCACACCTCCACCCTATCCCTGTAACCCAGTAACCCCTCCTAACCTTTTGGACACTAAGGGTAATTTAGCATGGCCAATCCACCTAACCTGCACATCTTTGGACTGTGGGAGGAAACCGGAGCACCCAGAGGAAACCCACGCGGACACGGGGAAATGTGCAAACTCCACACAGACAGTAACCCAAGCCGGGAATCGAACCTGGGTCCCTGGAGTTGTGAAGCAGCAGTGCTAACCACTATGCCACCGTGCCACCCACTAGCTACTTTGAAGACAGACATAAAATATTTATTCAATGTTTCCTCATGATAATTTCTTCTATTTTTGCTGCAATGGGTTCAATATTTACATCAGCTACTCTCTTCCTTTTGATATACTTCTAAAAACCCTTCCAATCTGTTTTCATATTCCTGGCTAGTTTATTCTCATTTAATTTTTCCTCTTTTTAATCAACTTTTTGGGTCCTCCTTCTTGCCTCAGTGTTGATGCCATTATCCCATGAGTCAAAGCCCATTTCTCCCACACTGATCTTTGAGCCACACCTTCAACTCACTGATCCTACTTACCCTATGACAATTTGCTCTTAGGGCTCAGATAGTAATCCAGCAAAGAACAGTTGGTAAGCATTGCAATCTAATTTATCGGAGACTAAAATGCTGTTACTTGATTCATGCAGAAACACCCAGCTCCCCACCAGTGGCAGACCTACATTTTTGGGGCCCTGAAGCTTGAACTGTTCCCCTTCGCAACCAGAAACGAGGTCTGGGTAACCACTGTTATCTTCTTCAATGGGGTTGTTCCACGACAGATGACCACAAATTAAAAAAAAATTTAACCACTAATCTCAGATTTTGATTACAATTACTGTACTGGATTATCTCACATGTCAAAATCACTTGTGTGAATAAAAATTTCAAATGCCTTATAGTTTTTGAGTTTGGGGATGAAAATTAGGGAAATGTTATATACATGCATGATGCATCATAGAATGATGAAATAAAACATAGAAAAGGCCACAGTCAATATAATCTTTTATTTTAGACACCTATGAGAAGACATACTACATGAAGCACATTTTACAAAATACTCTTTTTTCTGTTTTTTCTAGCAACATATTCACGTACAGTTTTGTCATATGAGAGCTTCCTTGCAATGTCATTTTCTAGAGACAATATGCAAAAAGAATTTAAGCGCTCTTCAGTCATGATAAACTGAAATTTGTTCTTTATAAAGGATAGCTTTGAAAAATTCCTTTCTGCTTCACAGCTCATGATAGGCATTGTCAAGTACAGCTTAAGCGCAGTAGTAATATTGGGGAACACTTCAATTAGCTGAAGAACTTCTGCGCATTGCATTTTAGATGGCATGTTTTCTTCTGTGTTCTGGGATTTCCTAAGGTGTAAATATTCTTTGAACTGATAACACTCGTTTACTAATTTGTGGTCAATATCATCTTTGTAATATGATATTATGAGTTTAATACTGTCCTCATCAATTTCAGAATTGTTCACCAATTCTGAGAGGAACTTGAACCTTTTCGCAATCTGCTCATATGGATCAATCCTCTTGTGTAACTGGATTATCAAGCAGTCATAGAGTTGATACAGAACTTCTATCCTAAATTTGTCAGCTCCTCTCAAAGAAGCAATACCACTTGTTCCATCTGAAAATTTCCTTGTAACGATGCATCAGAATAACTTGAGGTGATATCTTCACACAAACCTTTTGCTTCTGATTCATAGTGTGCAATCCTATCGGCTGAATTTTCTCTGAGTTCTTTAACAAACAAAAGTAAAGATGGTAGCAGAAGATAACCTTCAAGTACATCAAAACCAGGGGTTTGGAGTTTCTTACTTGTTTTGTTGAAACGCTCCAGCACTTCTTCCCAAACGACTGTTAAAACAGCATATTCCAGCTTTACCAACTTGTGGTATAAATTCTTTGCATCTCGTTTACATTCAGGCATCTCTTCTGAGTCTTCAAAAATATGTTTGGGAGTTTGTAAAATACCCATATATCCATTTTTAATTGCCCGGGCTGCTTCATAGTGTGCAGACCATCTAGTTACACTTAGCTTAGTCAGGAATTCGATCGGAAGTAGAAACGGAAGCAATGTCATAAACCTGCTGACCTGTTGATCTTCGCGGACTCTTTGCTCATCCCTCATACCATTATCTTGTCCTTTGATAGAACATTAAAAGGTCGGAGGAGACTCATCCATTCTTTATCTTGTCTTATTCATACCGCCCTGGATTATGACGAGTTAGCCTTATCAGAAATTACAGAGGTCAGGCATTTTGGAATAGCTTGACCTTCTCTGATCTTATTCACGCTTTAGGTTATGCGGAGTCTTATTAGTCTTACAAAGGGGTCTTCTACATTGAAATGGCTAGGTCAGCTTTTCTTACATTGTACCAAATAGTTGACCAGTTTTCCCATCATGCCATTACTTAATTCGTACAACATCACACACATGGTAAATAGTCTGCGTACCTGTTAATGTTTTTAAAGAGTACTTGAAAGAATGAAACATCCTTAATTTGAACGTTTTTTTGTTTACGGCTAGCCCACATGATTTTTATTTTAACTATTATTTTGTATTGAATTACACTATATTAATAATATTATTATTTTTTAAAAAACCCTTCTCATACAGTAGACCCAAAATTTTTAAGCAATGTGGACTAAAGTCGCTTCTGGGGCCCCTCCGGGATTAGGGGCCCTGAAGCTTAAGCTTCATTAGTTTCATAGTAGATCCGCCCCTGCTCCCCACACACCAGGAATTCCAGGGTAATGTTAAGAGGACTGAATACCCATATTTTGTAAGGGCCACGAAGAATCCAGCACGAGTTTTAAGGATACAAAGTAATAACATTTATTTACTATAACATTATATACATAACAGTAGCAGTAACTTCCCTTGCTACATACTCCTTCCTGCTGATTCCTGAACTGGCCAGCTTTATTTATACTAGGAGTTTACTTGTGGTTTCTCCGCCCCCCTCATTGGGGAAGCTCATACTCCCACAGGATTGTGGCATAGTCATTAGTCCCCAGCCAATGGTAAGTAGGCAGGTTATAACACCATATCATGACATTTTCCACTGCTTCATAGTTGGAAACTGAGCTGGAATACCAAAAGTATCTTGACCATGGCACATAAAAGCATTGACTGTGATACAAAGAGAACTAAGAACAATACAGCACAGGAAATACTTGGAATGATATGATTGTGTTCAATACTAATTATTGAAAAAAATTAAATTGGATCTAAATTTTCATGATCTCAGCAGCTTGATAATTATAGTTTAAAATTACCTTTAGCTAAATTTCTTCTGGTCCACTTCAATACTTCACCAACCCAGTATTTGGCCAGCTGTGTTTTTAAAATATTACTCGACACTGCATTGCATAGACTTTTGGATACATTCAATAGAGTTGAGGAAATACATTAAAGAGTTACTAATGGTAGTAGCTCAAGATATAGTATGGATTAGGGAACCTGCTGCTTCAATAGATTAGCACTGCAACTTCTGTAGTATAAAAAAAATTGAGCATTGGATAAGATCTAGAGTGTCCTACATTGAAAAATAAAATTTTAATCTGAGTGCAAAAATGTCATTCATTGACGAAAGGTTTGTTTACGTTCATCCTGAAAGATCCAGTTTCAATAACATGGAAGTATACAACCAATTCTTGGCCGGGATTTTCCATTTGGCTACAACCACAATTTTCTTCCATTCATTTTAATGATTGGAAAGTCACCAACTCGTAAATATAGGAACAGGAAATTCTGGCTCTTAGATTTTATCTAGTATATTTATTCCATCTCCATGATCTGTGTAAGATGCAGGGCGCGGTCAACAGCTATGTTACACCCAAAGGCGTGGCCAGAACATGCTAGGAGGTCCCTTTTCCGGGATCTACCTGGCTTGCCACACCTCGCGATATCGAATGCGATCTTGCGAGACGTCGCATTCTGAATCCTGCCCATTGTGGGTGGGATCACGATTTTACAAATCTGCATATTAGAGTGCGTAGCTAGTCTCACTCCAATATGCACTCCCCTGATCTACCCGAGGTGTTGGGATCTAACCCCTTCACTTCGGAGACCTTGGGCAAACATCATTCAGTGCTGGTCCCCACAAATGAGGACGAGATGGAACAGCACTTGTGGGGTTCCCCAAGAGGATTGAAGGCCCCTGGTCAGAGTGATGCCCTGGAACTGCTGATGCACCACTGTCAGCATGTCACCTTGGCACTGCCAAACTGGCAGTGCCACCTGGAGGCCTGGCACTTCCAGGCAGCACTGCCAGCTGGCAGGGACACTGGCAGGGTGCCAGGCTGGTAGTGCCAAGGTGCCAGGCTGACATTTATCCTGCATTGGGAATTTGGGCCGGGCAACGCCCTGCGCATCTAAGGTGGGTGCATGGGTGCCCAAGGACCCCCTTATAGGTGAGTTGGGGCTTTGTGGGGTCCCAATATCTTCCTGCACTGTAAAGCTCTGGTGGGTGGAGCTCTTCCGTGCAGGAAACGGCTCTAAGTCCCGGTTGAGGCCCCAAATTGAAAGAATCCTGATAGATAGCAAGGCATTTCTCGGTGCTGCAAGCTCCGGGAAACACCCAGCTCAACGTACTTATCATGGGACTCTGTTCCAATTTGGTTTGATCGTGCCTGTAGAGTCTCAACTCTGTATTATTGGTATTGATCTACCTGATATTTACTGGCAGTACTGGAAACATTTGGGACTCAGTGTTCGGTAAAAATTATTAAAAAAACATAATTAGAGAAGGGTTAAGCTGACCTGCATTTTCTGGTGGTTTGCTTCAGTGGTGTAATGCCATCACTATACAGCAATATTAAAACAGGTTCACAAGCAACTTCCTGAATTGCAGGTCAAAATTTCATTAACTTGGAGTGTTCTTTCCATCATAGACTGCAGGCCTTGTTGTCCTCTCAGTGACACCTCAGACAAGGCTTGCTTCAGAAGATATTGGCCGCAATCTAAAAGAAACTTTTCTAAGTGTGGTAGCGAGCAGGAATTGCCGGGTGTTTCCTGACTGCCGACCCGGTGAGAGACGGCTACGGGTATCTAAGGTTAATTAGGGCCAGTATTGATGCCCCACGGGCTTCACGCCAGAACTGGCTGTCCGTCCAGCTGAATTGCTGGGACTGAGCTCAGCAGCTAATGAAGGGGAGCAGCTCTTCAGCCGATCTGGCAGAGCAAACCCCAGACAGCATACTGCCATGCCACTGCACAGACCAGCTCCACGTTTAGGTGATGCTGACCTGCCCGGCTGTTGGATGCGGTGGATTTCAGACAGGAAACCCTGTTCCCTCAAGGGTCAGCGACAGGGCAGCCAGTTCCACCTGGGAGGTAGTGGCAGCAGCCGTCAGTGCGGGGAGTGTAACCAGGAGGACAATCACCCAGTGTCGTAAGAACATAGAACTGTACAGCACAGTACAGGCCCTTCGGCCCACGATGTTGTGCTGAACTAGTCTGAAACTAAGATCAAATCAATCTACCCCCAATCATTCTAGTGCACTCGAGATGCCTATCCAACAATCACTTGAAAGTTCCTAAAGTGTCCGACTCCACTACCATAGATGGGAGTGCGTTCCACGCCCCAACCACTCTTTGAGTAAAGAACCTACCTCTGACATCCCTCCTATATCTTCCACCATGAACCTTACAGTTATGCCCCCTTGTAACAGCTACATCCATCCGAGGAAAAAGTCGCTGAACGTCCACTCTATCTATCTCTCGCATCATCTTATAAACCTCAATTAAGTCACCTCTCATCCTCCTTCGCTCCAATGAGAAAAGCCCTAGCTCCCTCAACCTTTCCTCAAAAGACCCACCCTCCAATCCAGGCAGCATCCTGGTAAATTTCCTTTGCACCCTTTCCAATGCTTCCACATCCTTCCTATAATGAGGTGACCAGAACTGCACACAATACTCCAAATGTGGTCTCACCACGGTCATGTATTGTTGCAGCATAACCCCACGGCTCTTAAACCAAGCCTCTTGTTAATAAACGCTAACACACTATAAGCCTTCTTCACGGCTCTCTCAACTTGGGTGGCAACTTTCAGAGATCTATGGACATGAACTCAGAGATCTCTCTGCTCCTCCACATTCTTCAGAACCCTGCCGTTAACCAGGTAATCTGTATTCAAATTTGTCCTACCAAAATGAATCACCTTAAACTCCATCTGCCATTTTTCAGCCCAGCTCTGCATCCTATCAATGTCTCTTTGCAGCCGACAACAGCCCTCCACATTATCCACTACTCCACCAATCTTGGTGTCATCAGCAAATTTACTAACCCAACCTTCAACTCCATCATCCAAGTCATTGATAAAAATCACAAATAGCAGAGGACTCAGCACTGATCCCTGTGGTACACCACTGGTGACTGGGCTCCAGGATGAAAATTTACCATCTACCACCACCCTCTGTCTTCTATGTGATAGCCAGTTACTGATCCAATCGGCCAAATATCACTCTATGCCATGCCTCCTTACTTTCTGCATGAGCTGACCATGGGGCACCTTCTCAAAAGCCTTACTAGAATCCATGTATACGTCATCAACTGCTCTCCTTCATCTATGTACTTAGTTACCTCCTCAAAGAATACAATCAAACTTGTGAGGCAAGACATACCCCTCACAAATCCGTGTTGACTACCCTGGATTAGGCTGTATCTTTCCAAATGATCATAAATCCTATCCCTCAGGACCCTTTCCAATAATTTACCTATGACCGAAGTGAGACTAACCGGCCTATAATTCCCAGGGTTATACCTATTCCCTTTCTTGAACAAGGGGACAACATTCGCCTCTCTCCTGTCTTCTGGCACTATTCCTGTAGACAGTGAGAACATAAAGATCAAAGCCAAAGGCTCTGCAATCTCATCCCTCGCCTCCCAAAGAATCCTAGGATATATCCCATCAGGCCCAGGGGACTTATCTATCCTCAGGCTTCTCAAAATTTCCAACACATCTTCCTTCCAAATATCTACCTCCTCCAGCCTACATCGCACTATCCTCCTCAACAACATGGCCCCTCTCCTTTGTGAACACTGAAGAAAAGTATTCATTTAGGGCCTCTCCTATATCTTCAGACTCCATGCACACATTCCCACTACTGTCCTTGACTGGCCCTAACTTCACCTTGGTCATTCTTTTATTCCTCACATAAGTGTAAAAAGCCTTGGGGTTTTCCTTGATCCTACCTGTCAAGGACTTCTCATGCCCCTCCTAGCTCTCCTAGTAAGAAGTCTTACAACACCAGGCTAAAGTCCAACAGGTTTGCCTCGAATCACCAGCCTTCAGAGCGCTGCTCCTTCCTCAGGTGAATGAAGAGGTATGTTCCAGAAACATATATATAGACAAATTCAAAGATGCCAGACAATGCTTGGAATGCGAGCATTAGCAGGTGATTGAATCTTTACAGATCCAGAGATGGTGTCAACGACCTCCACCGGGCCGCATGGGTGAGTTGGCATCGGCCTCCTGGCATCGATCCTGCCTGCCACCTCCACCCGCGTGGCCCCCACGACAGCCCTGTGATTGCCACTGCACCCCCCCCCCCCCTCCTCAGCACAATACCGCACCTGTGTCCAGCACACCCTGGCACCCACCTGCGCACCCCACCCATGCCCAGCAGCGTTGTCAACACCTGACCCACACCATAGGATCCACCCCCACCCCCCGTCCACCCATGCATGAATTGTGTGGCTCACAATGCCATCTCTTTGTCCCCACAGGGAAGTTGGTCCACAACAGACGGCAAAAGGTCCAGCTGGGTGGCGAAGTGCCGAACATCAGAGTCCGCAACCTTACCCAGATGATCCGTCACCCATGTGTTGTTCATGCCAGACATAATGATCCTTCCCTCCCACTGACCACGTGTCCATTTTCCCCGCAGAACGTTCATCCAATGGTGCTGGCCCATCCAGGGTGGGACCCCCGCTTCCCAAGAGAATACTTTGGAAGAGTCTCCAAGGATGCCAACGCAGAGGCGTCACAGCTATCATCCCCACCTTCCACCAGGGTCCCTCCCTGGCCTGTTGGGTGGCCAGGGCCTCAGGGAGTGGGATGGGGCCCTCACATGGACCTCCGCCTCGAGCCTCTGTCGACGCTGCTGCCATCACCTTCTCCGCTGTCTGGCCGCCTGCACTGTCACTGCCACCATGAGGGCGACTGCTGCGAGGTCCACAATATCATCCATACTGTGATATCTGTAAGGAATTGGAGATGCTGAGAGACCAACAACCAATTATGGCTTCCCCCCCCCAGTACCCTCAAATCCCCCAAGCCTTGCCCACTCTTTCATTCCCCGCCATCTCTCATGGTGACATCCAATGAGCCAGTTATGCTTGGGAACGCAGCCCTGTACACGCACGTCCAGCCACAGGCCACAGCCCCACCCTCTGGTCATGAAGGTATCCCCAGTGCTGCGGTGCAACTCTTAGGTGTTCGATTGTTGGCTGCTGCCCCTGTGAAGTTGAAGCCTTCAGGCCTCACAGTCTAATTGGGATGCTAGGCAATAACTCTCGCCCGCGACATGGCACGCCTACCCACTTGGGAGCTGTGAAGTGCTCATGTTACTAACATTGCTAATTTCCGATTAGCAACAGCCTTTAACTGTGCGGCCAGAGGTCGCCACGGGCAGTGGGGATTAAAGTAACCTGCACCATATTAGCACAGACGGGGCTCTGTCACAGAGATGTTTGGTGGGATGGACAGGCAGCAGCTGGAATTGCCCCTGGTATAGGTTTACTCGATCCGGGGAGTGGCATGTCATGGGGGGTTGGCATGTTGGACCCGTGTGCGCTGAGCCCCTCGTCACTCCCAATGGTAGCCAATCCCCGTCAGAGGGCCTGTCCACATCCTGGGGGCTCCCACACCGCAACCCCCCACAAGCATTGGGGCAGCATCCCTAGTGTCCCTGGGCTGACTGCCCATTTTCCAAGACGGGTACTCACCTCCTCCAATCACCACAGTTTGTTTCATACTTTTAAATAGGTTGCTAAGGGGCATCTGCGTGACTGCGCCCGGGGAGCTGGTTGGAGCACAGGAGGCCTTTAGACACGGGGACCTTCCCGTTAATGGGATGGAGATTGACCTTAATTGGTGATTATTGTTTCTTATCACGCCGCGGTGGGTTCCAGATCTCACCAATGTGAGCAGGCCAGTTAGATCAGAAACCGATTGGCCCCCGGCATGGCTCCCATGACACACAAGGGCAGAGTTAAAAAATATATCTTTATTGAAGTTTTCATTTTATAAAACACAAAATAAATAAATCCATACACACAAATCCCATTTACAGACCCCTTCCCTTGAAGAAAAAAAATCACAACACCAGGATTATTCCAGAAAACAACTTTCTCCTCCCTCCCACCCCCTTCTCCCCCCACCAACAAATAAGCTAAGCTCACTGTACCTTGCTCAAGAAGGTCTAACAAGCATCACCCCACCCCTCACCTCACTCCCATTCGCCAGCTGAAACTTTACAGCTAGCACCGGTAACCCCCCACACAGGCTTTATGCTCAAAGAACAAAGGAAAAATTACATCTCCCAGCCCATAACAACTACAGATGAGCAACCAAAACCCAACACCCTTACAAAACTTAAACTGCCCCAGGGGACCATATATTCCCCATTTTATTGCCCTAATCACTAACCCCCCGATACCCATACCCCCCTCAATCCCAGACATACAAAAGACACAAACTGCAAGACTTCTCAAATCAACCCCTATAATAACAATAATCTTTATTGTCACAAGTAGGCTTACATTGCAATGACGTCCCTGTGAAAAGCCCCTAGTTGCCACATTCCGACGCCTGTTCGGGTACACAGGGAGAATTCAGAATGCCCAAATTACCCAACAGCACGTCTTTCGGGACTTGTGGGACTTGTGGAGACTTGGGCGGAGAGATGGCAGATGGAGTTTAATCTGGACAAATGTGAGGTAATGCATTTTGGAAGGTCTAATACAGGTGGGGAATATACAGTGAATGGTAGAATCCTCAAAAGTATTGATAGTCAGGGAGATCTAGGTGTACAGGTCCACAGGTCACTGAAAGTGGCAATATAGGTGGAGAAGGTAGTCAAGAAGGCATACGGCATGCTTGCCTTCATTGGCCGGGGCATTGAGTATAAAAATTGGCAAGTCATGTTGCAGCTGTATAGAACCTTAGTTAGGCCACACTTGGAGTATAGTGTTCAATTCTGGTCGCCACACTACCAGAAGGATGTGGAGGCTTTGGAGAGGGTGCAGAAGAGATTTACCAGGATGTTGCCTGGTATGGAGGGCATTAGCGATGCGGAGAGGTTGAATAAACTTGGTTTGTTCTCACTGGAACGTCGGAGGTTGAGGGGCGCCTTGATAGAGGTCTACAAAATTATGAGGGGTATCGACAGAGTGGACAGTCAGAGGCTTTTTCCCAGGGTAGAGGGGTCAATTACTAGGGGGAATAAGTTTAAGGTACGAGGGGCAAGGTTTAGTGGAGATGTACGAGGCAGGTTTTTTACACAGAGGGTAGTGGGTGCCTGGAGTTCGCTGCCGAAGGGGGTGATGGAATCAGGGATGATAGGGACGTTTCAGGGGCGTCTTGATAAATACATGAATAGGATGTGAATAGAGGGATATGGACCCCGGAAGTGCAGAAGATTTTAGTTTAGACGGGCAGCATCATTGGCGCAGGCTTGGAGGGCCGAAGGGCCTGTTCCTATGCTGTACTTTTCTTTGTTCTTTGTTCTTTGAAACCGGAGCACCCGGAGGAAACCCACGCAGGCACAGGGAGAACGTGCAGACTCTGCCCAGACAGTGACCCAGCCGGGAATTAAACCTGAGACCCTGGCGCTGTTAAGCCACAGTGCTAACCACTATGCTACCGTGCTGTTCTTCCCAACTGTCCCCATTAAAGTCCCAATCAAATCCATTCAATTAAGCCCAAACCCATGCTCCTTGACAAAAGCTTCCGTCTTCTCCAACGTATTGAAAAAAATGATCTTTCGACTGAAAAGCAATTCTCAGCCTCGCCAGGTACACCACTCCAAACCTGACTCCACTCCTGAATCGCACTGACTTTGCCTTATTAAAAGCTGCACAGTGGGTGAGGGGGGCGATATATGAGTATGGAGAGAAGGCCAGCAGAATGCTCGCAAACCAACTAAGGAAAAGGGTGGCGGCCAGGGAGATAGGAAGAGTGAAGGACAGAGGAGGGAACACGGTCTTGGACCCAGCAGGGGTGAACGAGGTGTTTAAGGAGTTTTATAGCCGGCGATACGAGTCGGAACCCCCAGCTGGGGTAGAGGGAATGAGGCAGTTCCTGGGTGAGTTAAAGTTTCCGAAGGTGGAGGAAGGGTTGGTGGAGGGGTTGGGAGCCCCGATTGGAATTGAAGAAATAGCAGAGGGGCTGGAGGCCACCGAGTCGGGTAAGGCCCGGGACCAGACGGCTAGCCAGTGGAATTTTACAAAACGTTCTCTGAGATGCTGGGCCCACTGCTGGTGAGGACATTTAATGAGGCAAGGGAGCGGGGGTTCTTCCCCCGACATTGTCACAGGCCTCAATCTCACTGATCCTGAAGCGGGAGAAAGACCCAGAATTATGCAGGTCATACAAGCCAATCACCCTCTTGAATGTTGATGCCAAACTGTTGGCTAAAATCTTGGCCTCAAGGATAGAAGATTGTGTCCCAGAGGTGATAGGGGAGGACCAGAGGGGGGGGGGTTTCAAGGGCAGACAGCTAACGGCCAACGCTAGACGGCTCTTAAATGTGATCATGATGCCCCCAGAGGGGAGGGAGGTGGAAGTAGTGGTCGCGATGGATGCAGGACTTTTGACCGGGTGGAATGGAACTATTTGTGGGAGGTGTTAGGGCGGTTCGGGTTTGGGCGAGGCTTTATTGATTGGGTCCGGTTGTTGTACCAGGCACCGGTGGTGAGTGTCCAAACGAATCGGTTGATGTCGGACTATTTTAAATTGCACTGGGGGACTAGGCAGGGAATCCCCCTCTCCCCACTGCTGTTCGCTTTGGCCATAGAGCCACTGGCGATGGCATTGAGTGCTTCAAGGCACTGGAAGGGTTTGGTCCGAGGGCGGGTAGAATACAGGGTCTTGCTGTACGCCGGCGACCTGCTCCTGTATATGTCCGACCCATTAGGGGGGATGGGAGAGATTATGAGGATTTTAGGGGAATTTGGACGGTTTTCGGGGTACAAATTGAATATGGGGGAAAGCAAGACGTTTGCAATCCAGGCAAGGGGACTGGGAGAGTGAGAGAGCTGCCGTTCAAAGTGGTGGGGGGAGCTTCCGTTATTTGGGAATCTAGGTGGCACGGGACTGGGGGCTGTTACATGACCTAAATTTGACCCGGCTAGTAGAACAGATGAAGGAGGACTCTCGAAGGTGGGTCATGCTCCCGCTGTCACTGACGGGAAGGGTACAGACCGTGAAATTGACGGTCCTCCCGAGGTTTCTGTTTGTTTTTCAGTGCCTCCCATCTTTATCCCAAGGGCCTTTTTTAAACGAGTAAACAAGGTGATTTTGGATTTTGTGTGGGCGGGTTAAACCCCAGGAGAGAAGAAAGTGTTGCTGGAGCATGGCTGAGGGGAGGCTGTGTTGGCGCTGCCGATCTTTAGCAACTATTACTGGGCGGCAAATATGACTAGGAAGTGGTTAGTGGGGGTCGGGGGGCGGGGGGGGGGGGGGGGGCTATCGGTATGGAAGTGAGTAGAGGCGGCATCATGCAAGGACACATGGGGTCATTGATAACGACACTGCTACCGTTCTCGCCGGCACAGTACTCTACAAGCCCGGTGGTAGTGGCAGCCCTGAGAGTCTGGGGCAGTGGAGGAAGCATATGAGAGTGGAGGGAGCATCGGCCTGGGCCCCGGTTTGCAGTAACCATCGGTTTGTACCGGGAAGGCTGGATGGGAGTTTTGGAGATGGCATAGAGCAGGGATTGAGAGGATGGGGGATCTATAGAGGGAAGCTTTGTGGTAAACCACTGTGTTCTGATATTATAGGTTGTACGGTAGAACCTGCACTACAGGTTCACCTGGGCCCCTGCATGCTAGCTCCGCCCAGGAGCCGGGTTATAAATATGTGTGGCCTCCAGCTCGCAGCCATTTTGTCAGCTGCTGTGGGAGGCCACACATCTGATACTAATAAAGCCTCAGTTTGGATTCAATTTCGTCTCCAGTCAAATTGATCGTGCCTCAATGTGATATGGTACGAATTAAGTAATGACATGATGGGAAAACTGGTCAATGGGAAGACTGGTCAAAAGGTTTGATACTATACAAGAAAGACTGAAACTACTCATTCCAGCTCCCCAGGCCCAGGTAAAGAATGCTGCCCTAACCATTTTCAGACGAGTATGGCCGTAGGCCAACTCTGCATAACTTGAAGTCTGAAAAGATCAGCGAAGGTCGAGCCATTCCAAAACACCGGACCTCGGCAACTCCTGATAAAACTAACTCCTCATAACCCAGGGCCGTAGGAATTTAAAACAAAGATAAGTTCAGGAAGAATCAAGTCTATTCTGACCTTTCAATGTTCCCTCCGAGGACTAAATAATGGTATGAGTGATATGACCAAACATGGTCTGGTCTTTGCTTCCGTTTGTATTTCCGATCAAACTCCTGACCATACTGTTGTCACATAATCTTGATAAAGATAAATGTATAAATATTGAGCTAATTCTCCGCTAAAGCGCGGAACTTGTGAAAGACTGAGCCGTTTTGTTGATTGCTCTCTTACTTCAATTTTCAGCCATTACTGCAAGCAGTTGTTTTCGAAAATAATGTTATTCTGTCTGAACGAGTGTGTTGAATTTTTCTACCACAGAAGTGGGAAAATATTGACTTTGACATCAAGCTTCCCCTGTTTGAAGGATTTAGAGGAGCAATTTGAATTGCCAGCAGGAAATGGATTCAGGTATCTGCAGGTACGGGATTTTGCGAAGGCAGTTTTCGATCTTTCCGCTCCTACCACCACAGGGGATACAGGACAGGGTAGTTTCCAGAACGGGGGTGGGAGAGGGGATGGTTTTGGATATTTATAAAGAACTCATGGAGTCGGAGGAAACGCAGACAGAGGAGCTAAAGAGAAAATGGGAAGATGAGCTGGGGGGGCAGGGGGGGAGATAGAGGCAGGTCTTTGGTCGGATGCGTTAAGCAGAGTCAACACATCCTCATCATGTGCCAGGCTCAGCCTGATTCAATTTAAGGTTGTCCACCAGGCACACATGACGGTGGCCCGGATGAGCACGTTTTTGGGGATAGAGATGTGCGGGAGGACCAGCAAACCATGTCCATATGTTTTGGGCATGTCCGAAGCTGAGGGGACTTTGGCAGGGTTTTACAGATGTCATGTCCATGGTGTTAAAAACAAGAGTGGTGCCGAATCCAGAGGTGGTGATTTTCAGAGTGTCGGAAGATCCGGGAGTCCAAGGGGTGAGAGAGGCTGACGTCTTGGCCTTTGCCTCCTTGGTAGCCCGGAGACGGATATTGTTAGCGTGGAGGGACGCGACGCTCCCGAATTCAGAGATCTGGCTCAGTGCCATGGCTTGGTTTCTCAGACTTGAGAAAATAAAGTTCGCCCCAAGAGGGTCAATGCTAGGGTTCATCCGGAGGTGGCAGCCGTTTGTCGACTTCTATGGAGAAAACTAACTGTCAGCAGAGGTGGGGGGAGGTGGGGGGGGGGGGGGGGGGGGGGGGGGGGGGGGTTAGATTATTGTTTGGAGGAGGCGGGACTTGTGAGGAAGGGTGGAGGTCTTTGCAATATGTTTATATTTGTATTTGTATTGTTTACTGTTATTATTATAAAATTATAAATGCCTTAATAAAATGTTTTTCAAAAAGAAAACTGCACGGTGCTTCACAAATTCCCCTCCAACGTCGTGGTGTATCCTAATGTTGCTTCCTTCCCGCCTTGAGTCCCAATTCACTTTGGCCCATTGCAGAACCTGCTTCTTCTCCTGGAAGCTGTGGAACCCAATAATCACCTTCTGCAGCGGCTCATTCGCCCGAGTCTTCAGCCAGAGTAATCGATGGGCCCAATCCAACTCTGGAGAGGACAATTGTCTGGAGAGGACAATCGACACCCCCCCCCCCCACCCTGCCCCTCCCCAAAAAAACTTGCCGAACATCTGAGAAAAATACTCAGTCGGCTTCGGCACCGTGCTGCCCCTTGTTGGGTGAAGGAGCTGGGACAGCACCATAGCATAGTGGATAGCACTGTGGCTTCACAGCGCCAGAGTCCCAGGTTTAATTCCCACTTGGGTCACTGTCTGTGTGGAGTCTACACGTTCTCCCTGTGTCTGCATGGGTTTCCTCCGGTGTTCCGGCTTCCTTCCACACTGCAAAGATGTGCAGGTTAGGTAGATTGGCAATGCTAAATTGCTCTTAGGTTAGATGGGGTTTCTGGGTTACGGGGATAGGGTAGAGGTGTGGGCTTAAGTAGGGTGCTCTTTCCAAGAGCCGGTGCAGACTCGATGGGCCAAATGGCCTCTGTCATAATATCCACACATGTATACAATGAAGTGCAGACAGGCAGTGACTGACACACAGGAGGACCAGTAAGCACACAGCACAGTGCAGCCAATCACCAGACAGGACACCACCACTATAAAGCCAGAGGGCACTAGGTTTCCCGCTCTCTCTGGACCCAGCCACTGAGATAGTCAGAGTCCACGAGCTAGCACAGTGCAAACACCAAGTGGTAGCTGGTAAGTCTGGTCAGGCTAGTACAAAGTCTCCAGTCAGTTCAGTATAGTGTCGACCCACAGTTAAAGATATATGTTAGTTCTATCGTTCAATAAAACCTAAGTTCGAACCGACCTGCCGAACACATCAGCCTCCTTCTGCACTGTAAATTCTATATTGAGCAGAGTGTAAGGTAAGTGGTACAGTTGTTGGGATATAACATTTGCAGATATTGACTGGCTTCTAGTCACAGTGCATCCAGAACTTTGTGCCCAGACTGCTGCCAATAACTGCCACAACTAATTGCTTCCACTGCCTTTCACAGTTTGTATGGAGACCTCTTGGCCCACTGTTGACAAAGGACCTGCCTCCTCCTCCCCACGGCCTCCACCAAAGCTTCAGAGAACCCTGCAGTATGCTCTCTCCCCTAATGCACCATTATTCACTCTTCTTCCTGTTCAGTCCCTTTTCCATGAACAGTTCCAGCATTTACCTTAACTGGAATGCACCTCCCCTTTAAGAGGAGCAGGCTGGCTCTCAATAGTGCAGGCTGCATGATTTTAAATGGTGCTATCTCACACAAATCTGGGTCACCTGTTGAGGAATGCAGCCACTGAACAATGTTTAATACTGACTACACACAACAATATATTTTAGGAGGCAGAACAAGGTTGCTGTGCTGCTTGCATGAAAAGCACAGGCTAAATGGACAGCGCAATCCCTTTTTGGCCCTCTGATCTTAAGACAGTAGCTCCATCTGCTGTTTGTGAAGATGAAGCACTTGAAGGCGGTTCTGCTTTCTGAGATGAATTTCTATGTTGAAGTTGTTTGGGATGTTGCACAAAGGTGTGATGAGTAAAATGCAGGTGAAGTTTCCTATCCCTAAGTTTGAAGGGAAATATGTAAATATTTAACATGCAGGCTTCACTCATAAGGTTATCATTTGTTTCCCTCACTGTGCCACCCAGTGCTTGGAGAGCACTTCGACGAGACATGCAGTCGGCATTGAATTCTTCTTATTGTTCATTTCTGTACCTCTAAGTTTATTTGGGCATTATTCCGGAGACCGCTGTTCATTACTATGAACACCTGGGTGAAGTTTTCTCAGTAGCAGCTCTCACAACATGTTGCAAAAATTCAGCAATTTGAGTTCAGTCCCATAATCAAATAATTACAGTCCAGGATCACAGACGATCTTCTCTGACAGATAACCATGAAGCAGCTTTGACATTCCTGTCTCTCGTGCCAGTGACATTGCACAAAGTTGTACAGAAAATATGCAAATATCAGGCTAATATTTGTGCCTAGTTCTTGGCCTCCTTGGCTCAGGCATCCCCAGCCCTAGCTTGGGAAATGTGGAAAATGGCATATCTGAAAATGTTGGGTGGGATTCTCCATTGGCTCACGCCAAAGTCGGGGAACACGATTGGGCGGAGAATAGGTTCCCAGCCAAAGTTGCGGCAGGTGCTGATTTAATGTCAAATCGCATTTCTCCATCACCTCGACAACAGCATTATGCGTTCTGGAACGCACGTACAGTAAACACTATTTGCATATCATTAGCGGGCCTGACCCGGTATTCTCCGGGGCCTCTGCAATTCTTCGCCTTCGATGGGCAATTCTCGACGGCGTGGTTCAATTGTGCTTTTAAAAATCGTGAAACCGGCGTTGTGGCTGATGAGGGAGACAGAGGAGGTAGAACATGGAGAGGAGCGACTGTGGGCTGCCGAGCTGGACACTGGCCGGGCTGGCTGAGGGGGAACCCTGCCAGGGCGTTGGGGATGGGGTTGATGGAGGGGAAGGGCCATTGGCCCCTCGTGCCCCCACCCCCGCATCCCCCCTCTCCATCATACCCCTCCCCACCCAGCTGCCACCAATCGGTGGGGCATCAGGCGGCCCACGCAAGGGCAACGTTCACTGTAGCCCCTACAGGGTTGCGGGGCAGGGGCCGTGGAGCATACCGCTGGCATGGGCGTCACCAGCCCATTGATACCCCTGGCAGCAGGGATGGCACCAGGACCAGAGTCCCCCATGGTGCCGGGCACCGACGGGGCCAGAGGTGCTGGGATAGGGGAGGGGGACATGCAGCGGCAGAGTCTGCAATGTGAACCAGGGCCACCATGAAGCCCGTTGGACATGGTTGGGCATGAGGATACGCAGCATGCCTTTCACCCCGTGCAGGCAATGCACATTAGAATTCAACCAGCAATGATGGACTTTCTTTGAGTCACGCAGCCCTGCAGAATGCCCTGTGGCTGTGCGAGCTGGCACTGCTCGAGGAGGAAGAGGAAGCTGCAGCAGCGGAGCGTGCCACAGAGGAACTTTGGCAGCCGCCCAGATTGTTGGACGTTTTAGTTGCTGTGAAATGAAGAGTCTAAAGTTCTTGTTCCTTTTCACCAAACACCATTTATTTCACTTCCACAGCCTCTGCACAAAACTCTTAGCAACACACCACCTGACAGAGGCTACCTGAAGCCCCTTTACATATCAGTGTCAATTAATGAAAACTTAACATACATGAGACAACTAATTGCAATGTCTCTTAACCCATGACTTAACACAGATAGAGAGCCAGCTGCCCAACAGGCCGAGGAGGAGGAGTTCCCAAGGAGGAATGACCGGTAGCGCCTGTCATTCGAGACTTGCTGGACCAAGAATGCCGTCGCGACTCCGGTTGAGCAGGGAGACAGGGCAACATATCTCTCAGATCATGGCATCCCTGGCATTGCGGGGGCATGGGGGAGAACACTCGCTCCCGGTGGTTGTCAAGGTGACAGTCGTCCTTGTTATACCGTCGATTCACTGTGAGACCGTGAGAATGAGTGAATACTAGGCTTTATTATCCATGAACTCGCCTGCCAGTATCTGTTGTACAAATGAGTGCCACCCACAGGTGACCGGTCTATATATCCCCCGGTGAGGGTGGAGTAGAGGCAGAGCCCACCGGGGTTCCAGTACAGTACCTGGAAGTAGACCGTATTATCATTTCCAGGTCATAGGTCACAGCACTATACAGACAGTTCATACTTAGGTGAATACATTCACCACATTCACCCCCTGTTAAAAAAAATCAAGTCCTGCGGGGGTGATGTGAGGTCATCAAATGTTCAGTCTGTCTGGAGGCCGGAGGAGGCCGGATCATTCTTTTAGACCTCCTCAGCTCTGGCGATGCGGCGGTCACGGTTGTTGCAGGTGGTGACTCCGGGGGCGTGTTGTCTGGAGCTTGTGCTTCAGTCCGGCGTGTCGGAGACGATTGAGGGGTGGGGTCGGCAGGGGAGTGGTGGGTGGCGGCAGTGCAGGCGCGGGGCAATACAGGAGACCCGTGGGGCATAAGGGATGCTGGGGGTGGAGGTAGGCAGCGGTGGGGGGGGGGGGGCGCATTGGCAGGGGAACCAGCTGGCGCCAGGTCCCGTAGGGAGACCGTATCTTGCCGTCTGTCCTGGTGTGTGATGTAGGCGTACTGGGGGTTGGCGTGCAGCAGCTGGACCCTCCCTCCTGCCAGCAGGGGATCGGGAGACTTCTGGACCGGAGGGCTAGATGGACGGCCTTCCATACCGTCGCGTTCTCCCTCTCCACCTGCCCATTTCCCTGCATAGTCCTGCTCGAGGCGACGCCCTTACTGAGCAGGTACTGACACAGCTCATCGCTCATGAACTATGTGCCCCGGTCACTGTGGACGTACGCAGGGAAACCGAACAGTGTGAAGATCCTGTGCAGTGCCTTTATAACCGTGGCCGAGGTCATGTCGGGGCAGGGGACAGCGAAGGGGAAGCGGGAGTACTCATCAACGACAGATAGGAAGTATACATTATGGATGATGGAGGGGAGGGGCCCTTTGACGTCAATACTGAGGTGCTCAAAGGGCCGGGAGGCCTTTACCAGGTGGGCCTTGTCTGGCCGGGAGAAGTGCGGTTTGCACTCCGCGCAGACTTGGTAGTCCCTGGTCATGGCCTTGACCTCCTCAGTGGAGTAGGGCAGGTTGCGGGCCTTAATAAAATGGATAAGCTGGGTGACCCCCGGGTGACAGAGGTCATTGTGAATAGCCCGAAGTCGGCTATCTTGCGCGCTGGCGCATGTGCCGCGGGACAGGGCATCTGAAGGCTCATTGAGCTTCCCAGGACGATACTTGATATCGTAATTATAGGTGGAGAGTTCGATCCTCCACCTCAAGATTTAGTCATTCTTAATCTTGCCCCATTGTGCTTTGTCGGACATAAAGGCAACCGACCGCTGGTCGGTGACGAGGGTGAACCTCCTGCCGGCTAGGTAGTGCCTCCAGTGCCGCACGGCTTCCACTGTGGCTTGTGCTTCCTTCTCGAACGAGGAGTGTCGGATTTCAGAAGCGTGGAGGGTTCCAGAGAAGAAGGCTACTGGTCTGCCCGCCTGGTTGAGTGTGGTGGCCAGGGCGACATCTGACTCATCGCTCTCTACCTGGAAGGGGACGGACTCATCCACCATGTGCATTGCGGCCTTAGAGATGTCGGCCTTAATGCGGCTGAAGGCCGAGCGGGCCTCAGCCGTCAGGGGAAATGTGGTGGTTTTAATAAGTGAGCGGACTTTGTCCGCATAGTTGGGGACCCACTGGGCATAGTAGGAGAACAGCCCCAGGCATCGTTTGAGGGCCTTGAGGCTGTGGGGAGGGGGAAGTTCCGTGCGAGGGCGCATGAGGTCGGGGTCGGGCCCTAGGACTCCGTTCTCCATGACGTAACCATGGCTAGTCGGGTAGTGCAGAATACGCACTTCTCTTTGTTATATGTGAGGTTGAGGGATTGGGCGGCCTGGAGGAACCTCTGATGGTTGGCGTCATGGTCCTGCTGATCGTGGCCGCAGATGCTAACATTGTCCAAGTACGGGTATGTAGCCCGCAACCCGTACTGGTCCACCATTCGATCCATCGTTCTCTGAAAAACCAAGACCCCGTTAGTGACGCCGAAAGTGACCCTGAGGAAGTGGAAGAGTCAGCCGGCTGCTTCGAAGGCAGTGTAGTGGCGCTTTCCCGGGCGGATCGGGAGCTGGTGGTAGGCCGACTTCAGATCGACCATTGAGAACACACGATATTGCGTGATCTGGATGACCGTCTCTGCTATGCGGGGGAGGGGGTACGCATACAGTTGCGTGAACCGGTTAATGGTCTGGCTGCAGTCCACAACCATCCGATTCTTTTCCCCGGTCCGGACAACCACCACTTGTGCTCTCCAGGGGCTGTTGCTGGCCTCAATGACCCCTTCACTCAATAGTCGCTGGACCTCCGACTTGATAAAAATCATGTCTTGGGAACTGTACCGCCTGCTCCTGGTGGCGACGGGCTTACAGTCGGGAGTGAGGTTCGCAAAGAGGGAAAGGGGGGGGGGACCTTGAGGGTCGCAAGGCTACATACCGTATGGGAGGGTAAGGGTCCACCGAACTGTAGGGTCAGACTTCGGTGACTGCATGGGAAGTCTAATCCAAGCAGTAGGGGGGCGCAGAGGTGAGGGAGGACGTACAGCTTAAAACTAGCGTACTCTGCGCCCCGCATCGCGAGATTAGCAATACAATACCCCTGGATCTGAACCGAATGGGATCCGGAGTCAAGGGAGATTGTTTGGGATGCGGAGTAGATGTGAAGGGAGCAGCGCCTTACCGTGTCAGGGTGAACAAAGCTCTCCGTGCTCCCAGAGTCGAAAAGACAGGGGGTCTTGTGCCCGTTGACCCGGACGACCATCGTGGAATTTTTCAGGAGCTTTGGCTGCAACTGTTCGAGGGTAACTGCGCCAAGCTGTGGGTAGCCTGTGTGGTTGGCGGTATCACAAAATGGCGGCCCCCACGAGTCGCACGTGTCGGGCTGAGTCGAAGATGGCGACCAAGATGGCCGCCCTCATCGGTCGCACGTGTCGGCCGGTGCCGGAGCCGGCGGCCAAGATGGCGGCCCCCATGAGTCGCACGTGTCGGTCGGTGTTGGAGCCGGCGGCCAAGATCGCAGCCCTCACGAGTCGCACGAGGCTGATGACGCGTCTGAAGGGGGCGTTCCCGGCTGGCATGCAGCCACATTGCGGGGTCTGCGGGCCTGTGAATCCATGGGTCAGGCCTGGTGAGTTTTCGACTTCTGGGCTTTAGGTCGGCCCAGACGGACTCGAGTGAAGTGTCCCTTTTTGCCACAGTCACTACACGTCGCTGTGCGGGCTGGGCAACGCTGCCGAGGGTGTTGACCCTGGCCGCAGAAGTAGCACTGCGGTTCCCTGGTCTGGACGGGCAGCCGCGCGGCACAGGCCTGTGACGTAGTCGGGTCCAATGGGGGCCGTGATGATGGTGTCCACGAGGGGTTCGCCGGGTCCGCGGGGAACGCACTGAGGCTCTGGTAGGCCACCTCTAACGAGGTGGTTAGTTTTACCGTGTCCCGCAGGTCAGTGGTCCCGTTTTACAGCAGGCGCTGCCTGATGTAGTTCGAGCGGACCCCGGCCACATAGGTGTCCCGGATCTGTAGGTTCATGTGCTCCTCGGCCGTCACATCCCGATAGCTGCAGTTCCTTGCGAGTAGGGTCAGGGTTTCCAGGTACTCATCCAGCGATTCCCTGGCGCGTTGACGGCGAGTTGTGAGGAGGTGTCGGGCGAACACCTCGTTTACGGGCTTCACGAATTGCGCCAATGAGATTCGATGGCTCACCCGAGCGCGGAGGAGTCGCAGCTTGAGGGTTTCAGAGGGAGGCGTTGTGAAGGAGTCGAGGTAGGCCTTGAAACAGCGAAGCCAGTGTTTGAAGATCTCCTTGGCCTCTGTCGCTCGTGCGTCGAGTTTGAGCTTATCTGGCTTTAGAGTGGCTTCCATGGTGCTGTCGATGGATAATAAATTGTTATACCGTCAATTCACTGTGAGACCGTGAGAACGAGTGAATACTAGGCTTTATTATCCATGAACTCGCCTGCCAGTATCTGTTGTACAAATGAGTGCTGCCCACAGCTGGCCGGTCTATATATCCCCCGATGAAGGCGGAGCCAGAGGCGGAGCCCACCGGGGTTCCAATACAGTACCTGGAAGTAGACCATATTATAATTTCCAGGTCATAGGTCACAGCAGTATACAGACAGTTCATACTTAGGTGAATACATTCACCACAGTCCTGAACTTCTACACGACATGGTCCGTTCAGGCGCCAGGTGGGAACCTGTCCAGGAACTCACAGACCTCTGTGCACAGGTGCATCTGCACCATCACGGAGGTGCTGTATGCCCATGCGGCTCAATATATCCACTTCAGTGTGGACCAAACCCAGGATGGCCGGGCAGTGCGGTTCGCCGTCATCATCATCATGCCCGGGGTCCAGGGGGTTATCAACGGAATGCATGTCACCCTACGAGCACCTGCAGATAACAGGCTGATCTTCACAAACTGAAAGGGATATGTAACCATCAGCCGCACATCATGCATATCTGCACCCGATACCGGGCAATGTTCATGGCGCCTTCATCCTGGCAAACTCAATGATTCCTGACATGTTTGAGATCCTGCAACCCCCCCCCCACCGCTCCCAGTCTGGGGGCTTTGTTTCTGGGTGACGAGGTTATCCACTGCATTCGTGGCTGATGACGCCTATTCCGGAAGCCACTGACCGAAGCCGAGACCTGGCTGAGAGGGTCGCCTGCATTGTGGCGGACTGCTGCGTCCTCCACAACATCACGTAGCAGAGGGGCGACGTGCTGGAGGAGGAGGATGAACACCAGGTCTCGTCCGATGATGATGATCCAGGCGAGGGCGAGGGTGGGCAGGACATGGGGCGCAGGCAGGCATGGGAGGCCGCATGACATGTACGCCAGGGCTAATGCGCACAAGACCCTCTGATTGCCTCCAGGTTCACCGACTGGGGGGAGGGGGAACAACGGCCTGGGGTATGGACACCGCATCCCACCCCTGCACCGCCCTCTCACTCCTGGCCACTTCCACTTCTCCATACTTGCCGCACAACAAGGTGCGGGCTCTGGGTTGGAAGTAACACCAGGTCTGGTCCATGGAATGGAGGATGATGACAACCCGCTCTGCGATGAGCTCTGGTGCTCCGCATCGTTTGCCGTCTGACTCCTGCCCTCGGTTTCCACTGTCCATCTGGGTGATCCCTGCATACAAGCTTGTCATTCCATCACACTATGCCATCGGATCCCGAGAGTGATGATGGTGGGAACGGTCGGGGGGCGGGGGGGGCTGGTTAGGCCAGTATTTATTGCCCATCTCTAGTTGCTCTTCAGAAGGTGGTGGTGAGTTACCTTATTGAACCACTGCATTCCAGAGGAGTAGGTACACCCACTGTGCTGTTAGGGAGGGAGTTCCAGGATGTGCCCTGGCAACAGTGAAGTAACGGCAATATATTTTTGAGTCAGGGTGGTGAGTGATTTGAAGGGGAACCTCCAGATGGTGTCCTGCTCTCCATGTGGATCCAAATCCGCGAGGACATGGCACAGGACGTGGCACAGGTGCCGCACCGTCACCTTGTTGAGGTGGAGCCTCCTGCGGCACGCACTGTCCCTCATTTCTTCAAATAACCAGGGTCGCCTGTACACCCTGGGCTGTCACGGGTCCCTCTGGGTCCCTCCCTGGACTGATGGGCGGCCGAGTCCTCAAGGTGTGGGGAGGGGTCCGTCACATTGGCTGCTGCCTCGAGCATCTGCAGACGCTGCTGCTGCCGCCGTCTCCGGAGTCTGGCTGCCCGGGCTACCAGCAGCACCACTAGGGCAGGTTCATGGTCCAATGTCCCTGCATAACATTCAATATCTGTAAGGCATTGGAAGAGGGTTTTAGACTGGCAAACAGCGGTGGTTCCCACCCTGGGACCCTCCAAACCCCATTGATTCTCCCCCCACCCAGAACACCCTGCCCATGCACACCCAGGCACAACGGGCTCCCCTCACCGGACCCCAGTCCCGGTACCCCCGAACACCCGCTCATAACCTCACCTAGACCGGCCGCTGGTCCCCTCCCCATGGTACTCACCCACCCTCCGGCGGTGGACATGTCCTCCGATCTGTGTCCCATGCCCTGCGTGTTCAGATGTTGACTACTGCGTGTGTGGTGTTGCCTCCCGCAGTGTTTAGGCACAGTGTCCAGGCATCAGTGTGATTAGGATGCTAGGCAATGACTCCCACACGCTACATGGCCCACCCATCCACGGGAATCCACTTGGGTTGTGTGAAGTACTTACTTAACCACGATTGCCAATCCCCGATTAGCATGAGTCTCAGGCTCATGGCCAGAGACCTTGGCAGCTGGTGGGGGGTTATGGATGGTCAGTGGGGCAGACGGACAGGGACAAGGGTTGACCCAGGTACAGATACACACCATCCTGGGCTGGCATGGTGGTACCCCAGTTGGCCCCCAGCGCCTTCCCCCCCATCCTCCCATGCAGCCCACCTCTGTGGAGGGTCCCCCACCACCAGTCGAATCTCCCCCACCCATTGCCGAGCACTGGGGCAGCAGAACCAGTGCCCCCAGGCTCTTTGCCTGTGAGCAAAGATGGCTACTCCCCTCCTCAGCACCCCACAGATTCACATTTTTTAAAAGGAGTACTAATCGGCGCCAGCATGACCACTTGCTGGGGAGACCTATGAATGACGGGGGGCGTTGGATAAGGGGTGGCTCCCATTAATTGTATGTAAATAGGGCTTAAGTGGTGATAATTGGTTTTGTGCCATGCAACGGCGAGTTCCTGATTTTGCCTACAGGAGAAGGTCGGTTGCATCGCAAACTGTTTGACTCCTGGCGCGGTTCTCATTTTCAGCTTCTCCCGGCATTGTTTCGCTCCGGCATTGTTTTGCATCGGCATTGTTTCGTTCGGGCAAGAGTGCAACAAGGCCAGAGAAACACACCCCTAGTTCAACATTTTGGGTACAGACTGTTAGTTGGAACAAAAACCTAGCGTGGTTCACCCAAGGTTTCAAGATGGCCAATAAATGCTGATATGAAAAAATGTGGCACGGTTTTGAACAAACTAGTCACTGTCCCTGGACTACCAGTTACATGTAACTAGATATAATTAGATGAGGAGGTCTGCCTTCACAACCTCTGCTTCACGAAGAGTTGTGTGATCTGCTGCAGATAAGAATTGGGAATTTTCTGTGCAAGTTAAGGCTTAAAATGTGGGCAAAATGGCATCAGTATTACCAACAAGAATATCCGCAGGGTGATTTGGAGTTTGTGCTCCTTGGCTGAATGGTCAAACTGTTTACCAAAGCTAATCTGTACAATCAAATATAAGTGATTTGCAAAAATCAAGGTTTAAGTGTCATGACATTCAAAATAAGGGATAACTATTCTGCGTAACCAGTTCTACTGATTGTCATTAGTCAACGTAACTTTATCTTTGTGGTTAAAAAAAACTTCAACGAACAAGTTGATGCAAAATTCAAACTCTGTGTGAGAAAATATAATTTAAACCAGCAATTATATAAAGATTTCCATTAAATATTGTCAGAAGTAAAAAGAAGCTCATCTGTCCAGCTGGAAACCAACTGCTTGCATTTCAAAACAGTGTGCTCAATATATCTCAGTGTGACATGTATTTAGCGTATTCAGGACAATTAACTTGTTTGTCATTATTAGCAGAGAAATATACAGAATTCAAAATATAGTGAATAATTCTCCGCAGAATGAAACGACAGCTTGTATTTGTGTCGCGCCTGGAATTTAGTGAAATGTTCCAATATATATTGACATTTCCGCAAAGAGTGCGAAGAGAGCCAGGAATTTACAGAAAGTGTAGCTGACTGGGAGCAGAGTCGGAGATCTAGTTAGTCCACACAGCAGCTATATTCTGTAAGGTAAGAGGGGATGGAGGCTAGGCCAGTTACATGCTCCTCCTGTAGGATGTGGGTGGTGAGGGATACCACCGGTGTCCCCACTGACTATACCTGCGGGAAGTGCACCCAACTTCAGCTCCTCAAAGACCGTGTTAGGGAACTGGAGCTGAAGCTGGATGAACTTCGGATCATCCGGGAGGCAGAGGGGGTGATTGAGAAGAGTTACAGGGAGGTAACCACACCCAAGGTACAGGACAAGAATAGCTGGGTTACAGTCAGGGGGAAAAAAACAAACAGGCAGACAGTGCAGGGATCCCTCGTGGCCGTTCCCCTTCAAAACAAGTATACCGTTTTGGATGCTGTTGGGGGGGATGACCTACCGGGGGAAGGCCCTAGCGGTCAGGTCTCTGGCACGGAGTCTGGCTCTGGGGCTCAGAAGGGAAGAGGGGAGAATAGAAAAGCAATAGTTGTAGGAGATTCAATGGTTAGGGGAATAGATAGGAGATTCTGTGGTCGCGAGCGAGACTCCCGGAAGGTATGTTGCCTCCCGGGTGCCAGGGCCAGGGATGTCTCGGATCGTGTCTTCAGGATCCTTAAGGGGGAGGGTGAGCAGCCAGAAGTCGTGGTGCACATTGGTACCAACGACATAGGTAGGAAAAGGGGTGTGGAGGTAATAAACAAGTTTAGGGAGTTAGGCTGGAAGTTGAAAGCCAGGACAGACAGAGTTGTCATCTCTGGTTTGTTGCCGGTGCCACGTGATAGCGAGGTTAGGAATAGGGAGAGAGTGCAGTTGAACACGTGGCTGCAGGAATGGTGTAGGAGGGAGGGCTTCAGGTATTTGGATAATTGGAGCGCATTCT
The DNA here is from genome assembly GCF_047496885.1 of Scyliorhinus torazame. Taxonomy (NCBI): domain Eukaryota; kingdom Metazoa; phylum Chordata; class Chondrichthyes; order Carcharhiniformes; family Scyliorhinidae; genus Scyliorhinus; species Scyliorhinus torazame. Next base: position 217,442,588 of record NC_092709.1, on the reverse strand, counting down.
GGGGAAGGTGGGACCTGTACAAGCAGGACGGGTTGCATCTGAACCAGAGGGGCACCAATATCCTGGGAGGGAGGTTTGCTAGTACTCTTCGGGAGGGTTTAAACTAATTTGGCAGGGGAATGGGAACCGGATTTGTAGTCCAGGAACTAAGATAGCCGATATTCAGGACGCCAAAGCATGTAATGAGGCAGTGGGGAAGGGAACACTGACAAAGGAGAGTATTTGCAGGCACGGAGATGGGTTGAAGTGTGTATACTTCAACGCAAGAAGCATCAGGAATAAGTTGGGTGAACTTAAGGCATGGATCGGTACTTGGGACTACGATGTGGTGGCCATCACGGAAACTTGGATAGAAGAGGGGCAGAAATGGTTGTTGGAGGTCCCTGGTTATAGCTGTTTCAATAAGATTAGGGAGGGTGGTAAAAGAGGTGGGGGGGTGGCATTATTAATTAGAGATAGTATAACAGCTGCAGAAAGGCAGTTCGAGGAGTATCACCCTATTGAGGTAGTATGGGTTGAAGTCAGAAATAGGAAAGGAGCAGTCACCTTGTTAGGAGTTTTCTATAGGCCCCCCAATAGTAACAGAGATGTGGAGGAACAGATTGGGAAACAGATTTTGGAAAGGTGCAGAAGTCATAGGGTAGTAGTCATGGGCGACTTTAACTTCCCAAATATTGAGTGGAAACTCTTTAGATCAAATAGTTTGGATGGGGTGGTGTTTGTGCAGTGTGTCCAGGAAGCTTTTCTAACACAGTATGTAGATTGTCCGACCAGAGGAGGGGCAATATTGGATTTAGTACTGGGTAATGAACCAGGGCAAGTGATAGATTTGTTAGTGGGGGAGCATTTTGGAGATAGTGACCACAATTCTGTGACTTTCACTTTAGTAATGGAGAGGGATAGGTACGTGCAACAGGGCAAGGTTTACAATTGGGGGAAGGGTAAATACGATGTTGTCAGACAAGAATTGAACTGCATAAGTTGGGAACATAGGCTGGCAGGGAAGGACACAAGTGAAATGTGGAACTTGTTCAAGGAACAGGTGCTACGTGTCCTTGATATGTATGTCCCTGTCAGGCAGGGAAGAGATGGTCGAGTGAGGGAACCATGGTTGACAAGAGAGGTTGAATGTCTTGCTAAGAGGAAAAAGGTGACTTATGTAAGGCTGAGGAAACAAGGTTCAGACAGGGCATTGGAGGGATACAAGATAGCCAGGAGGGAACTGAAGAAAGGGATTAGGAGAGCTAAGAGAGGGCATGAACAATCTTTGGCGGGTAGGATCAAGGAAAACCCCAAGGCCTTTTACACATATGTGAGAAATATGAGAATGACTAGAGCGAGGGTAGGTCCAATCAAGGACAGTAGCGAGAGATTGTGTATTGAGTCTGAAGAGGTAGGAGAGGTCTTGAATGAGTACTTTTCTTCTGTATTTACAAATGAGAGGGGCGATATTGTTGGAGAGGACAGTGTGAAACAGATTGGTAAGCTCGAGGAAATACTTGTTAGGAAGGAAGATGTGTTGGGCATTTTGAAAAACTTGAGGATAGACAAGTCCCCCGGGCCTGACGGGATATATCCAAGGATTCTATGGGAAGCAAGAGATGAAATTGCAGAGCCGTTGGCAATTATCTTTTCATCCTCACTGTCAACAGGGGTGGTACCAGGGGATTGGAGAGTGGCGAATGTCGTGCCCCTGTTCAAAAAAGGAACTAGGGATAACCCTGGGAATTACAGGCCAGTTAGTCTTACTTCGGTGGTAGCCAAAGTAATGGAAAGGGTACTGAAGGATAGGATTTCTGAGCATCTGGAAAGACACTGCTTGATTAGGGATAGTCAGCACGGATTTGTGAGGGGTAGGTCTTGCCTTACAAATCTTATTGAATTCTTTGAGGAGGTGACCAAGCATGTGGATGAAGGTAAAGCAGTGGATGTAGTGTACATGGATTTTAGTAAGGCATTTGATAAAGTTCCCCATGGTAGGCTTATGCAGAAAGTAAGGAGGCATGGGATAGTGGGAAATTTGGCCAGTTGGATAACAAACTGGCTAACCGATAGAAGCCAGAGAGTGGTGGTGGATGGCAAATATTCAGCCTGGATCCCAGTTACCAGTGGCGTACCGCAGGGATCAATTCTGGGTCCTCTGCTGTTTGTGATTTTCATTAATGACTTGGATGAGGGAGTTGAAGGGTGGGTCAGTAAATTTGCAGACGATACAAAGATTAGTGGAGTTGGGGATAGTAAGGAGGGCTGTTGTCGGCTGCAAAGAGACATAGATAGGATGCAGAGCTGGGCTGAGAAGTGGCAGATGGAGTTTAACCCTGAAAAGTGTGAGGTTGTCCATTTTGGAAGGACAAATATGAATGCGGAATACAGGGTTAACGGTAGAGTTCTTGGCAATGTGGAGGAGCAGAGAGATCTTGGGGTCTATGTTCATACATCTTTGAAAGTTGCCACTCAAGTGGATAGAGCTGTGAAGAAGGCCTATGGTGTGCTCGCGTTCATTAACAGAGGGATTGAATTTAAGAGCCGTGAGGTGATGATGCAGCTGTACAAAACTTTGGTAAGGCCACATTTGGAGTACTGTGTACAGTTCTGGTCGCCTCATTTTAGGAAGGATGTGGAAGCTCTGGAAAAGGTGCAAAGAAGATTTACCAGGATGTTGCCTGGAATGGAGAGTAGGTCTTACGAGGAAAGGTTGAGGGTGCTAGGCCTTTTCTCATTAGAGCGGAGAAGGATGAGGGGCGACTTGATAGAGGTTTATAAGATGATCAGGGGAATAAATAGAGTAGACAGTCAGAGACTTTTTCCCCGAGTGGAACACACCATTACAAGGGGACATAAATTTAAGGTGAAAGGTGGAAGATATAGGAGGGATATCAGAGGTAGGTTCTTTACCCAGAGAGTAGTGGGGGCATGGAATGCACTGCCTGTGGAAGTAGTTGAGTCGGAAACATTAGGGACCTTCAAGCAGCTATTGGATAGGTACATGGATTACGGTAAAATGATATAGTGTAGATTTATTTGTTCTTAAGGGCAGCACGGTAGCATTGTGGATAGCACAATTGCTTCACAGCTCCATGGTCACAGGTTCGATTCCGGCTTGGGTCATTGGCTGTGCGGAGTCTGCACGTCCTCCCCGTGTCTGCGTGGGTTTCCTCCGGGTGCTCCGGTTTCCTCCCACAGTCCAAAGATGTGCGGGTTAGGTGAATTGGCCAATGATAAATTGCCCTTAATGTCCAAATTGCCCTTGGTGTTGGGTGGAGGTGTTGAGTTTGGGTAGGGTGCTCTTTCCAAGAGCCGGTGCAGACTCAAAGGGCCGAATGGCCTCCTTCTGCACTGTAAATTCAATGATAATCTATGATTAATCTAGGACAAAGGTTCGGCACAACATCGTGGGCCGAAGGGCCTGTTCTGTGCTGTATTTTCTATGATCTATGATATATAGTGTTCATATTAATCATAGTATATGGGGGGAATATTTTTTTCCAATTAAGGGGTAATTTAGCTTGGCCAATCCACCTACCCTGCACATCTGGGCGGCTTGGTAGCACAGTGGTTAGCACCGTGGCTTCACAGTGCCATGTTCCCAGCTTGGATCACTGTCTGTGCGGAGTCTGCACGTTCTCCCCGTGTCTGCGTGGGTTTCCTCCGGGTGCTCCAGTTTCCTGCCACAAGCCCCAAAAAACGTGCTTGTTAGGTGAATTGGACATTCTGAATTCTCCCTCAGTGTACCCGAACAGGCGCCGTAGTGTGGCAGACTAGGGGATTTTCACAGTAACTTCATTGCTCAGTTAATGTAATCCTGCTTGTGACACTAATAAAGATGATTACATTCTTATTATTATTACATCTTTGGATTGTGGGGGTGAGACCCACGCAGACATGAGGAGAATAAGCAAACTCCACATGGACGGTGACCCACTCCATATGGACAGTGACCCGGGTCCTTGGCACCGTGAGGCAGCAGTGCTATCCCATGGTGGAGAAAGAATGCAGCAGCATGTCTTTTACCTTCAGCAAGTTTATTCTTCATACAGCTCAGCAGAGTTACAAACTCCTTATAGTTCTCCCAGTTGTGACGATTTATATCCTTTTGGAAGTTGTGCCAATGATCATCACCTGTCTTTAATTGTGGAATTAGCTTAACAATAATTGCTAAAGCATGCAACTGCTGATACGCTGTCATGAACACATGTTACTATGAAAACAATACTGTTGAGTTCTGAACCTTTAAAACTATTTGCTCATAAATACTGCTTTTTAGATTACCTGCTGGACTATAATCTTTAAATCGGTTCAAGTCAATAAATAAATCAAATTTATCCAAAAATTCAAATTGAATTATCCCTAACAACTGATTGTTATATTCACTCCTCACTTTTCCTCATCCTAAATATGCCCTGTTCACTTTCCTGTCAGACGTGTTCACACATGACTGTGTGGCAAAATTTGGTTCCAACTCCATCTACAAGCTTGCTGACGATACGACCATAGCGGGCCGGATCTCGAATAACGACGAGTCAGAATACAGGAGGGAGATAGAGAACCTAGTGGAGTGGTGCAGCGACAACAATCTATCCCTCAATGCCAGCAAAACTAAAGAGCTGGTCATTGACTTCAGGAAGCAAAGTACTGAACACACCCCTGTCAGCATCAACGGGACCGAGGTGGAGATGGTTAGCAGTTTCAAATTCCTAGGGGGGCACATTTCCAAAAATCTGTCCTGGTCCACCCACATTGACACTACCACCAAGAAAGCACAACAGCGCCTATACTTCCTCAGGAAACTAAGGAAATTTGGCATGTCCACATTAACTCTTACCAACTTTTACAGATGCATCATAGAAAGCATCCTATCTGGCTGTATCACAGCCTGGTATGGCAACTGCTCGGCCCAGGACCGCAAGAAACTTCAGAGAATCGTGAACACCGCCCAGTCCATCACACAAACCTGACTCCCATCCATTGACTCCATCTACACCTCCCGCTGCCTGGGGAAAGCGGGCAGCATAATCAAAGACCCCTCCCACCCAGCTTACTCACTCTTCCAACTTCTTCCATCGAGCAGGAGATACAAAAGTCTGAGAACACGCACGAACCGACTCAAAAACAGTTTCTTCCCCGCTGTTAGCAGACTCCTAAACGACCCTTTTATGGACTGACCTCAGTAACACGACACCCCTGTATGCTTCACCCGATGCCAGTGTTTATGTAGTTACATTGTGAACCTTGTGTTGCCCTATTATGAATTTTCTTTTCTTTTCTTTTCAAATACTTGAGGATCTGTTGAGCTGCTCGCAGAAAAATACTTTTCACTGTACCTCGATACACGTGACAATAAACAAATCCACAAATCCACGTTTGACACATTTAACCAAACAATTTTCCTATGGTTTTCAGTAAATCTCTTTCCTGTGCAGTGGGCTACCAAACGTACTGAGCTCCTCAAGTCTCTTTTCACTTTTTTGAATGGGTTCAATGTGTCTATGATCAAATTGAACATGGGCTCTCGGTCGCAATGTCTTTGCTGGGCTGAAAATATGTTGTACCTTTCATATCTTGATGTTTTTCCCTAACAACTGAAATTTCCCACATTTTCCAACTATTTTGAAATGCAATTCTCAACTGAAGACATGAGGGTACCTTAAACCTGAAGGTTAAAAAATACTCAGCCACAAGCTTAGAAATTAGGTGATATTTGTGAATGGATACATAATATGCTCATGTCAACTTCTCAGATTTAGCACATTTAAAATAAATGGCTCAGTGCTGAATTGAAAATAGAAGACAGTTGGATGCCCAGAAAAGGTGTTAAATACCTGTCTGGTCATGTGTCCAATTTCAAAGCAAAAAGGCAATCTTTCAGCTGATAATATTTTATAAACCACATACAATGTCGACTAGCTGAACATGCTCAGAACAGCTCATACAAATTCTCAGTAATGATAGATAGGTTTCATTTTTTCTCTGTGATGTAGGCATTTTCCTGGACTGTGATTGCATGCTAAAATTGCATTATTGTAATATTATGATTGTCATTTAAGCAAATCATAAAAGACTTTTTATTAACACAATTACAGGGAGGAAGATTTTTTTTGCAAATGGTGAACAATTTTGTTCAAAACTCATAGTTATATTGCAATTTAGGATAAAGTATATGTTATTACATAAAAACTTGCAAAGTTCAAAGCATGATAAATTAGAAATCAGTTATTAACATTCCTTTCAAGACACCAAGTGGACTATATTTTGCTTGAATCAGTGCTAAAAGCATCGCCGTCTTGGACAATAAAATATTTTTTTTAATTCCCTGCAGGAAATGATAATGCTAATGTTCTACAATTAACGACACGGCAAGGTGATGGTACTTGAATGTGATCTTCTTGTCAAGGACCATATGCATGCATGTTGGTTATTCTTTGGAGGTGACCTGACATACCTGACTATTAATGGCCAACAATTCCGAGCTTATAGTGTCAGCTTTGAAAGATTGGATGTGATTGTACAAACAATAGGAGAGCCTTAAAGAGCTTGCTGAATGGAAAGCAAGATAACACATGAAATAAAAACAAAGCAACTTGGAAAAATTTGGTGGTTAATAGAATCAGACTGATATACCCTCAATTATGACATGAGAGAGTGTACTCGTAAAACGAAGGCTTTATAAAGAGAGAATTTCAGCAGCCGGAGAGATGAGTGCTCACTGAGCGCTGCCCACAGGACACTACCTTATATCCGGGCCCTGGGAGGTGGAGCCGGAGGCAGAGTCCCCCGGGGTTCCAAACCCGGTCTTAAAGGGACATTACATGCATGATCTTAAAGGCACATTACCCATTCATCACATTCACCCCTTGTTTAAGAAAAACACAGAGTCCATCGGGGGTGAAGTGGGGTTACATGTCCATTCTCTTTGGCGGCCTGATCGTCCTTGTCGACCTTCTCAGGTCAGGCGGTGGTGCGGCGGACACGGACGTCTTCGATGAGGGTACAGCCGGGAGCACAGTGGTCGGAGTATTTGTGCAGTGCGGGGTAGGGTGTTGGTGTGCAGGGAGGGTAGCTTGGGGTGGCGGTGACATGGCCGGTGTGGAGGAAGGAGGAGGAGGCGCGAGGAGGGGGGCGTGGTTGGTTGCGACAGGCGGTGTGGGGGTGCAAGGGGGAACATTGGCGAGGGGGGAGCGTCAGTAGGGGAACCAGCAGGTGCCAGATCCCGCAGGGAAACCATGTCTTGCCGTCCATCCGAGTGCGCGACGTAGGCGTACTGGGGGTTTGCATATAGCAGCTGGACGCTCTTGACCAGAGGGTCCGTCATATGGTTCCTCATGTGCCTCCGGAGAAGGACAGGTCCCGGAGTCGTCAGCCAAGGTGGAAGCGAGACCCCGGAGGTGGACTTCCTGGGGAAGATAAACAAGCGATTGTGAGGGGTCTCGTTCGTGGCCGTGCAGAGGAGCGACCTGATGGAGTGGAGCGCGTCGGGTAGGACCTCATGCCAGCGGGTGGTTGGGAGACTTCTCGACCGTAGGGCTAGAAGGACAGCCTTCCAAACTGTCGCGGTCTCCCTCTCCACCTGCCCGTTTCCCCGTGGGTTGTAGGTGGTCATTCTGCTCGAGGCGATGCCCTTGCTGAGCAGGTACTGACGCAGCTCATCGCTCATGAATGATGTACCCTGGTCGCTTTGGATATAAGCGGGGAAACCGAACAGGGTGAAGGTGCTGTGCAGTGCCTTAATAACGGTGGCCGAGGTCATGTCGGGGCAGGGGACAGCGAATGGGAAGTGGGAGAACTCGTCGATGACAGTTGAAAAATAGGTATTGCGGTTGGTGGACGGGAGGGGCCCTTTGAAGTCCATGCTTAGTCGCTCAAAGGGCCCAGAATCCTTTACCAGGCGAGCCTTGCCTGGTCGATAGAAGTGCGGTTTGCACTCCGCGCAGATTTGGCAAGCCTTGGTCATGGCCCTGACCTCCTTGGTGGAGTAGGCTAGGTTGCGGGACTTAAGAAAATGGGCGAGCCGGGTGACCCCCGGGTGACAGAGGTCATTGTGGATCGCCCGCAGGCGATCCTCCTGCCCGTTGGCGCACGTGCCGCGGGGACAGGGCATCTGGGGGCTCGTTGAGCTCCCCTGGACGATACTTAATATCGTACGTGTAGGTGGAGAGCTCGATTCTTCACCTCAAGATCTTGTCATTTTTGATCTTGCCCTGCTGCTCGTTATCGAACATGAAGGCGACCGACCGTTGGTCAGTGACGAGGGTGAACCTACCGGCTAGGTAGTGCCTCCAGTACCGCATGGCCTCCACAATAGCTTGCGCCTCCTTCTCGACTGCAGAGCGCCGGATCTCGGAGGCGTTGAGGGTTCGGGAAAAGAATGCTACTGGCCTGCCTGGTTGAGGGTAGCAGCCAGGGCGACGTCTGACGCATCACTCTCGACCTGAAAAGGGATAGTTTCGTCCACCGCGTGCCAGTGGCGGACCTACATTTTTGGGGCCCTGTAGCTTGAACTGTTATGGGCGCCCCTTTTCAAGCAGCAACGAGGTGTGGGTAACCACTGTTATCTTCTTCAATGGGGTTGTTCCACGACAGATCACTACAAATTTTTAAAAACTTAACCACTACATCTCAGATTTTGATTACAATTGCTGTACTGGATTATCTCACATGTCAAAGTCACTGGTGTGAATAAAAATTTCCTATGCCTTATAGTTTATGAGTTATGGGGATGAAAATTAAGGAAATGTTATATCCATGTATGATGCATAATAGAATGATGAAATAAAACATAGAAAAGACCACAGTCAATATAATCTTTTATTTTAGACACCTATGAGAAGACATACTACATGAAGCACATTTTACAAAATACTCCTTTTTCTGTTTTTTCTAGCAACATATTCACGTACAGTTTTGTCATATGAGAGCTTCCTTGCAATGTCATTTTCTGGAGACAATATGCATAAAGAATTTAAGCGCTCTTCAGTCATGGTAGACCAAAATTTGTTCTTTATAAAGGATAGCTTTGAAAAATTCCTTTCTGCTTCACAGCTAGTGCTAGGCATTGTCAAGTACAGCTTAAGCGCAGTAGTAATATTGGGGAACACTTCAATTAGGTGTTGCTCACAAATAAGCTGAAGAGCTTCTGTGCATTGCATTTTAGATGGCGTGTTTTCTTCTGTGTTCTGGGATTTCCTAAGGTGCAAATATTCTTTGAACTGATAACACTCGTTTACTAATTTGTGGTCAATATCATCTTTGTAATACGATATTATAAGTTTAATACTGTCCTCATTAATTTCAGAATTGTTCACCAATTCTGAGAGGAACTTGAACCTTTTTGCAATCTGCTTATATGGGGCAATCCTCTTGCATAACTGGATTATCAAGCAGTCATAGAGTTGATACAGAACTTCTATCCTAAATTTGTCAGCTCCTCTCAAAGAAGCAATACCACTTGTTCCATCTGAAAATTTCCTTGTAACAATGCGTTTGGAAGCATCAGAATAACTTGAGGTGATATCTTCACACAAACCTTTTGCTTCTGATTCATAGTGTGCAATCCTATCGGCTGAATTTTCTCTCAGTTCTTTAACAAACGAAAGTAAAGATGGTAGCAGAAGATAACCTTCAAGTACATCAAAACCAGGGGTTTGGAGTTTCTTACTTGCTTTGTTGAAACGCTCCAGCACTTCTTCCCAAACGACTGTTAAAATAGCATATTCCAGCTTTACCAACTTGTGGTATAAATTCTTTGCATCTCGTTTACATTCAGGCATCTCTTCTGAGTCTTCAAAAATATGTTTGAGAGTTTGTAAAATACCCATATATTCATTTTTAATTGCCCGGACTGCTTCATAGTGTGCAGACCATCTAGTTATACTTAAGCTCTTTAGAGAAAAATGTAGATTGCCCTGTGTATTTAAAATCCCTCACCTTCGTGGAGATCCAGAAAAGAAAACATACAGCTCCTGCAAAATGCCAAAATAGTCAACAACTTCAGGTACAGTAGACACTGCTTTTTCTCCAACAAGGTTAAGTGAATGGGCTGCACATGGTACATCGTCTGCATACCTGTTAATGTTTTTAAAGAGTGCTTGCAGCCCTTTCTCCGAGCCCTTCATGTTAGATGCATTATCGTAGGACTGACCACGGATAATTTCAAGTGAAAGCTTATGTTCACCCAGGACCTGTTGTATTTTGTTGAACAAGGTCGTGGATGAATGGTTTTCTACAGTAAAAATGTTAAAAATCTCTCACAGGGTTTTCCATTGTAGCAGTATCGAACCACAATTACCCGCTGGTCAACATGTGTCAGGTCAGGCGTAGAGTCAACAATAATAGAGTAGTATTTGGTGTCCAGGTTGTTGATTTGATTCACAATTTCATCTTGCACATGTTTTCCCATGATTTCTATCAATTCTTCATATGCGGGTTTGGATAGGTAAGTAGCATTCATTTACTTTTTCATTTTTACATTTCTCGAGATGTTCATGTAAAAATGGGTTGAACTCTGCAATAAGTTCAATGGCCCCTCATGAAGTTTCCATTATTTGGTGAGCCCCACTTCTCCTCATGACCTCTAAATGCCAAACTTCTTTCACTTAAAAACGTTATAACAGCTACAACTCTTTTCAGTACTTTAAAATAGTACTGTATGGTTTTTCTCATCTGTTCTTCAAGTTGCTGATCCACAGTATTTTTATTTGACTTCCTTGTTATCCAACACAACATCGCCCTCTTATGTTCCATGCTGTCTTCATGATTCTCCAGAGTTCTGAGTACATTCATCCAGTCAGAAAACCCACCTGTTGTAAGTGATGTTTGGCATTTTGAAAAGAGTTTGCAAACAAAACAGTATATACAGCCTTTGCTCTTTGAGTAAAGTAACCAGGATCTCATCACAGTCTGGCCATTTTTCAATCTTTTTTCAAAATATTTGTTTGAGAAACTTCTGTTTTGCTCCTTGTAAACCCTGCTTGATTCAGTACATACATCATCTGTTTTTTTATTTTGAAAAAAACCTATGTCTTGCATTAAACAATTCTGTATGAAATCATTATCAACTGTTATGGGCCAGTTTTCGAGGTCACTGTATTCTTTGAAATCACTGAATTTGCTTCCTGTTTCATGTTTCTGCTCAGTCTCTGCTTGTTCCGTGGTACTTTCATGTTGACCACTGTGATCGTCACCTGTATCAAAAGCGTCAACAGTGGGCTGAATATTGCTAGAAAGAGCTCCCACGGTTTGTGCACTATCACTGGCTTCAATAGTGTTTGCTTGGCTTGTTTCAACTGTAGGTGTTGACAAGCTTGACATTGCAAAATAGTTTGTTAGTTTTTGACATTTAGAAATTTTGTCAGATCGCTAATCATTGAGTTTGCATTTTTGGTATCCACTTAAGTACTTTCGTGAACTCATTGTTATTCCTCTAGGGTCTTGACCTCTGTTAAAAAGGGAAAGAAATTACATTAGCCACAGCAGAACAGCCAACTTACCACACGCGACACTCCACCTTTACAACACCTGTGCTACTGACTCTCAAACGTTGGGATTGTTGAAATATATACAACAAAAAATGAATCAATTTGAGTCGTGCGACTATTGTCGAATGCTTTGAAAGGAAAACATTTTAGGTCTACTTTCTGAGAAAGGTTTTTTTTAAAAAACCTTCTCAGAAAGTAAAGTGCCATTTTTTAAGATTTATAATAAATAAGCTAAATAGGCTAAACTAGGCTCTGTTCAAGCTATCTTACGCTAGGCTGGACTAAGTTAGGCAAGACTAGGCCACAAAAACTAGGCTAAGGTAATGTAACACAATTTTACCATTATTTGAACACTTTTCATAATAAACACTTGTAATTTAACACAAATTCACCCTTTTATTACTTTTTCATAAATACTTGTAATATAGTATTAGCGGGGGCTATGCGGTCGTAGCCTACCTTCCGTTCACCTCTTCATAAAAACAATAGGCTTAGGCTAATCTAACACTATTTCACCTTTATTACTTACCTTACTTTTCTAAATATAACATTTATTTTTGAGTAGGGGTAATTAAAATATTGTATCCTTATGAACACTTTATTGCAAAAAATTCTTGTCTAGATCGCTATCACGAGTGCTATTACGTTGAAAATTCACATAAGCATTATGATTGCCTTTTCAACGGCTCCCCTTTTTTGTTACGACACGTCATCTACTGTTTGTATTTCTGTCATAAATGTTAATAGTGTTTTAAATTATTTATAATTATTTTATATTAAGTATATTTAGAATGAATCATCCTTAATTTGAACATTATTTTGTTTACAGCTGGCCTACATGATACTTTAATAACCTTTAAATTTGTATTTTAACTATTATCTTGTATTGAATTACACTATATTATTAATATTATTATTTTTTAAAAACCCCTTCTCATCCAGTAGACCCAAAATGTTTAAGCAATGTGGACTAAAGTCGCTTCTATGGCCCTTCGGGATTAGGGGCCCTAAAGCTTAAGCTTCATTAGTTTCATAGTAGATCCGCCCCTGCCGCATGCATAGTAGCCTTGATGATGTCGGCCTTGATATGGCTGAAGGCCGACCGGGCCTCAGCCGTGAGGGGAAAAATTGTGGTCTTTATGAGTGGGCGGGCTTTGTCCGCCCACTCATAAACACGCGTATTTGGGGACCAGCTGGGCATAATAGGAGAAAAGCCCCAAGCACCGTTTTGGGTGTGGTCGGGGTCGGGCCCTAGGACCCCGTATTCCACGACGTAGCCGAGAATGGCTAGTCAGGTTGTGTGGAAAATGCATTTTTCTTTGTTGTAGGCCAGGTTAAGGGCCCAGGCGGTCTGGAGAAACTTTTCAGGTTTGTTTCATGGTCCTGCTGATCAAGGCCGCAGATGGTGACATTGTCCAAGTACAGGTAAGTAGCCCGCAGCCCGTACTGGTCCACCATTTGGTCCATCGTCCTCTGGAAGACGGAGACCCCATTAGTAACGCCGAAGAGGACTCGAAGGAAGTGGAAAAGCCGGCTGGCTGCTTCAAAAGCAGTATAGAGGCAGTCTTCCGGGCTGATAGGGAACTGGTGGTAGGCAGATTTCAGGCCGACCGGGGAGAATACCCGGTATTGCGCGATCCGGTTGACCATCTCTGTTATACGGGGGAGGGGGTACGCATCGAGCTGCGTGAAGCTGTTTATGGTCTGGCTGTAATCCATGACCATCCGTTTCTTTTCCCCGGACCGGACGACCACCACTTGTGCCCTCCAGGGGCTGTTGCTAGCCTCGATGACCCCCTGTTTCAGTAAACGCTGGACCTCTGACTTGATGAAAGTCATATCTTGGGCACTGTACTGCCGGCTCCTGGTGGCGACAGGCTTACAGTCGGGGGGTGAGGTTCGCGAATAGTGAGGGGGGTGCAACTTTCAGTGTTGTGAGGCTGCATACCGTGAGGGGGGACAAGGGTCCGCCGAACTTCAGGGTCAGGCTTCGGTGGCTACATTGGGAATCCAGGCTGAGCAGCAGGGGGGCGCCGAGGAGAGGGAGGATGTACAGCTTAAAATGGGCATATTCGGCGCCCTGGATCGCGAGATTCGCAATACAGTACCCCTTGATTTGGACCGAATGGGACCCAGAGGCGAGGGCGATGGTTTGGGATTCGGGATAGGTGCGCAGGGAGCAGCGCCTTACCGTTTCTGGGTGCACGAAACTCTCCGTGCTCCCGGAGTCGAAAAGGCAGGGAGTGTCACGCCCGTTGATCTGGACGAGCATCATGGAGTTCCGCAGGTTCTTTGGCCGCGACTGGTCGAGGGTGATTGCTCCCAGCTGTGGGTAGTCTGAATCTGGTCAGGCAGACCCTCGCAAAATGCCCCTTCTTTCCGCAGTCGCTTCAGGCCGCGGAACGGGCTGGGCAGCGCTGTCGTGGATGCTGGCCCTGCCCACAGAAAAAGCAGTGTGCCCCCGGTCTGGGTGGGCCGCCATGCGGCGCAGGCCCATGGCATGGCTGAGTCTGGGGAAGGCCGAGAGGGGCTCGCAGGGTCCGCGGGATATGTGCCGAGGTTCTGGTAGGCCACCTCCAGAGAGGTGGCGAGCGTTACTGTTTCCTGCAGATCTTTCGCCCCGTTTTCCAGGAGTCGTTGCCTAATATAGTTCGATCGGATTCCAGACACATAGGCGTCGCGGATGTGTAGGTTCATGTGGACCTCCATGGTCACATCTTGATGGTTACAGTTTCTAGCGAGCATGGTGAGCTTTTCCAAGTACTCGTCCAGCGATTCCCCTGAGCGCTGCCGGCGAGTAGAGAGCAGATGCCGTGCATGTACCTCATTGATGGGCTTTACGAAACACTTCCTCAGAATCTCGATCGCCGCGCTGTAGTTGGCCGCCTTCTCAATCAGGCCAGAGATTCTGTGGCTCACCCGGGCGTGGAGTAGGCGCAGCTTGCGAGGCTCGGCAACGGGGTCTGCCGAGGAGTCCAGGTAGGCCTCAAAACACCGAAGCCAGTGTTCAAAGATTTATTTGACTTCCGGCGTACGTGCGTACAGGTCGAGCTTTTCTGGCTTGAGACCACTATCCATCCTATCGTAATCTGTTTATTAAATTGATATACCCTCAATTATGACACGAGAGCACGAGAGAGTGTACTAGTAAAACAAAGGCTTTCATAAACAGAGAACTTCGCCAGCCGGAGAGATGAATGCTCACTGAGCGCCGCCCAAACGACGCCACCTTATATCCGGCCCCTGGGAGGTGGAGCCGGAGGCGGAGTCCCCTGGGGTTCCAAACCCGGTCTTAAAGGGACATTACATGCATGATCTTAAAGGCACGTTACCCATTCATCACACAGACAAAGAATGGCAAGATATTGTTTCAGGGGAGGACACAAGCCTTGCGTCACTTAACTCTGTAAAAAGTTTCAGTCTGAATTTTCAGGTGCATTCCATTGGGTCCCTCCAGACTCTGAGATTTGCAAATTAGCCTGGCAAAGAGAAATCCAGCTGGTTTCTTACAAGTCAATGATTACTCCAGCCAGGAACTGTTGTTGGGGTAATGACATCCCAGCCCAGATGGATGCAAATAGGCCCCATCAGGGAAGTAGACATGACCCCAACAATAAAAAATTGCCATCAGTCCCTTTTCACAAGCAGCTTAAGGGGGAACTTTGACAAAGAGTCAACCAGACTCAAAAAGTTTGCCCATTCTCTCTCCACAAATGTTATTAATTGTGCTGAGATTGTCCAGCATTTTTGTGAAGGGGGACTCTGTGGGGTTGTTTCCTTTGGGGTGGAGGGAGGGTAGAGGGGGTTCATGGGGAGCTGATGTCAGATTTTCTGCTGTCTAAGACAGACCTCCAGACTACAACATAAAAACTAGCGACGAAGACTACAAACATTCATTGGCTAGCCACCCGGGAAGAAATTTACTGAGAAAAAGTTGGGAAAATGTTAGAACAACACGTTAGCACAAAATTGGCACAACACGTGCTATGGGGAACTATGGGCTAGGTGGACGTGAGTACTGGTAATCTGCCTACAGAACAGATTAAAAAGCTGTGGGATAAATAAGAGGCTGAAGCTTGGGTTGTTGCCTTGTGTATGAGGTCCCTGCTGAAATCACAGTTGCGAAGTGTGCATAAGGGAAACATCCATGAGTAAAAATGGCGAGAGTTTTTGATGTCGTGGGACCCTTGGATGAAAATGTGGAGTAATGGAGCTCCTATACTGAGCGTTGTGACTATTTTGCACAGAGACAAACAAAATAGCTGAAGATATTATGGTGTCCACCTTCCTGAATATGATGGGGGAGATGGGGGACGACGACATTTAATCTCCTTCATAGTTTAGAGACATCAGGCATTAAGGTATACCAGTAGGTTGTAGATATGTTGCAAGCACATTTTTGGCCGATACCCTTGGTGACTGCAGAGCACTTTAGATTCCATAAAATAAACCATAGCTGTGCTTAAAATACTTGAGAACATTGGGAGGTCAGAATTGTGCTGAATGACACTATCTGGGACAGATTGGTTTGTGGTCTACACAGCAAAGCAATACATGTACGTTTGCTAACTAAGAGTAATCTTACTCTGCAGATGGCAAAGATATCACTGTTTCTGCGGAGCTGGCTGCAAAGGATGCTCAGCAGTTGAGTATGAGTACTCTAATATACAAATTGGCTACTGTACAGACACCCAAGAATCATGAGATTCGTACTTGTTACCAACCTGCAAAGCCAGGGCATTCTGCTGCTGAATGTTGGTCTAAAGACATGGTATATCGAAGCTGTGGGGTAAAAGGACACAGAGAACATGCCTGCAAGAAGAAAAAGGAAGCTCTAAGTAAAAATAAGGAGCAAGAGCAAACCCACGCAGCATTTAAACAGAACAAAAGGAGTGTGGTAGGCACAACTGTTGTATTATATTGTATATATGGGTATTACGGTAAGGCCCCTGTACTACAGGTACGGGGGTAGATCCCTGCCTGCTGGCTCCGTCCAGGAGGCGGAGTATATATGTGTGTGCTCTCCGGGCAGCAGCCATTTTGTAAGCTGCTGTAGGAGGCCACACATCTCTGTGTAATAAAGCCTTGATTACATTCTACTCTCATCTCGTCATAATTGATAGTGCATCAAGGAGGAATGTCCATACTGTCCAAAAGTGTTGAGTAAAATGAAGCGGCTCATAGTTAGAGGAGGAATACCACTGAATATGCTAGCCATTGCTGGTACCACACACTGATACTGGACCACTCCACTGCTGGATGGACATTCAGTAAGGATGGAAGTTGACTTTGTGGCAGCAATCTCCTTGGTGCCAGAGACTGTATATAAGGCGGAACTTAAGTATATTCCCTTAAGGCTGTCAAGGATAGTGCTGAAGACATACACAGGAGAATTAGTTACACTGAAGGGCCGCATTGAAGTAGCTATGCAGCTTAATGGACAAACAGCAGATTGTCTATACATGGAATGAAGGGAAACTATCCAGTGTGGATGGGTCGAACATGGCTGGAGAAAATTTGACTGAACTGGGCTGAAATCAACATGATGACCAATGAAGAATTCGGCCTCACGAAAATTTTAAACACAAACACACTCTTATGTTCAATGGTGAATTGGGGAGCATAAAAGCTATTACAGTTAAACTTACAATAAAATAATTTAGCCAAACAAAATTCTTGAAGGCAAGGTATGTACTATACTCTTTCCAGCCAAAAGTGAAGGTTGACTTAGAGTGACTTGTGAAGTCCAAAGTTTTACAGGATCAGTGAATGAGCCATGCCAATCGTTTCAGTCATCAAAAAAGATTGATTCAGAAGGATTTGTGAGAACTTCAAGGTCATCATAAATCCAGTGTTATTAACTGAACAGTACCCATTACTTCACATTAATGATTTATTTGCAGGATTGGCAGGAGGCCAACATTCAACAAATTTGATCCAAATCAAGTTCACTTACAGATGAATGTGGACAAGAAGTCATAGGAACTTCTGACAACTGTGACACATAATGGTTTGTTCCATTTGGTATCACATCAGCTCATGCATTGTTTCAAAGGGTAATGGATCAGGTCCTGAATGGACTGAGCGGGATCCAATGCTATCTTGATGACATCCTAGTGATTGGAAGAGATAGAACAAAGAACAAAGAAAATTACAGCA
Source organism: Scyliorhinus torazame (assembly GCF_047496885.1). Taxonomy (NCBI): domain Eukaryota; kingdom Metazoa; phylum Chordata; class Chondrichthyes; order Carcharhiniformes; family Scyliorhinidae; genus Scyliorhinus; species Scyliorhinus torazame. The sequence continues at coordinate 217,424,958 of NC_092709.1, read as the reverse complement.
CATGAACAGGCCCTTCGGCCATCCCAGCCTGCGCCGATCCAGATCCTTTATCTAAACCTGTCACCTATTTTCCAAGGATCTACTTCCCTCTGTTCCCCGCCCGTTCATATATCTGTCTAGATGCATCTTAAATGATGCTATTTTGCCCGCCTCTACCACCTCCGCTGGCAAAGCGTTCCAGGCACCCACCACCCTCTGCGTAAAAAACTTTCCACGCACATCTCCCTTAAACTTTCCCCCTCTCATCTTGAAATCATGACCCCTTGTAATTGGCACCCCCACTCTTGGAAAAAGCTTGTTGCTATCCACCCTGTCCATACCTCTCATAATTTTGTAGACCTCAATCAGGTCCCCCCTCAACCTCCGTCTTTCCAATGAAAACAATCCTAATCTACTCAACCTTTCTTCATAGCTAGCACCCTCCATACCAGGCAACATCCTGGTGAACCTCCTCTGCACCCTCTCTAAAGCATCCACATCCTTCTGGTAATGTGGTGACCAGAACTGCACGCAGTGTTCCAAATGTGGCCTAACCAAAGTCCTATACAACTGTAACATGACCTGCCGACTCTTGTACTCAATACCCCGTCCGATGAACGCAAGCATGCTGTATGCCTTCTTGACCACTCTATCAACCTGCGTTGTCACCTTCAGGGTACAATGGACCTGAACTCCCAGATCTCTCTGTACATCAATTTTCCACAGGACTCTTCCATTGACCGTATAGTCTGCTCTTGAATTAGATCTTCCAAAATGCATCACCTCGCATTTGCCTGGATTGAACTCCATCTGCCATTTCTCTGCCCAACTCTCCAATCTATTTATATTTTGCTGTATTCTCTGACAGTCCTCCTCGCTTTCTGCAACTCCACCAATCTTAGTATCATCTGCAAACCTGCTAATCAGACCACCTATACCTTCGTCCAGATCATTTATGTACATCACAAACAACAGTGGTCCGAGCACGGATCCCTATGGAACACCACTAGTCACCTTTCTCCATTTTGAGACACTCCCTTCCACCACTACTTTCTGTCTCCTGTTGCCCAGCCAGTTCTTTATCCATCTAGCTGGTACACCCTGAACCCCATACGACTTCACTTTTTCCATCAATCTGCCATGGGAAACTTTATCAAACGCCTTACTGAAGTCCATGTATATGACATCTACAGCCCTTCCCTCATCAATTAACTTTGTCATTTCCTCAAAGAATTCTATTAGGTTTGTAAGACATGACCTTCCCTGCACAAAATCATGCTGCCTATCACTGATAAGTCTATATTCTTCCAAATGTGAACAGATCCTATCCCTCAGTATCTTCTCCAACAGTTTGCCTACCACTGACGTCAAGCTCACAGGTCTATAATACCCTGGATTATCCCTGCTACCCTTCTTAAACAAAGGGACAACATTAGCAATTCTCCAGTCCTCTGGGACCTCACCCGTGCTCAAGGATGCTGCAAAGATATCTGTTAAGGCCCCAGCTATTTCTTCCCTCGCTTTCCTCAGTAACTTGGGATAGATCCCATCCGGACCTGGGGACTTGTCCACCTCAATGCCTTTTAGAATACCCAAAACTTCCCCCTTCCTTATGCCGACTTGACCTATAGTATTTAAACATCCATCCTTAGCCTCAACATCCGTCATGTCCCTCTCCTTGGTGAATACCGATGCAAAATACTCATTAAAAATCTCACCCATTTCCTCTGACTCCACGCATAAATTCCCTCTTTTGTCTTTGAGTGGGCCAATCCTTTCTCTAGTTACCCTCTTGCTCCTTATATACGAATAAAAGGCTTTGGGATTTTACTTAACCCTGTTAGCCAAAGATATTTCATGACCCCTTTTAGCCCTCTTTATTGCGTGTTTGAGATTTGTCCTACTTTCCCGATATTCCTCCAAAGCTTCATCAGATTTAAGTCGCCTAGATCTTATGTATGCTTCCTTTTTCACCTTAGCTAGTCTCACAATTCCACCCGTCATCCATGGTTCCCTAATCTTGCCATTTCTATCCCTCATTTTCACAGGGACATGTCTGTCCTGCACTCTAATCAACCTTTCCTTAAAAGACTCCCACATTTCAAATGTGGATTTACCTTTAAAGAGCTGCTCCCAATCCACATTGAAGAGGAACACCTTTGAAATATGGATGCCACTCTCCAGAGATTGGGAGACTCTGGTCTGAGAGTCCATAAAGACAAGTGTGAGTTCTTCCAATCCTCCGTTGAGTATTTGGGACCTGTGATTGATGCCACTGGTCTTCACAAATCTCCTTCAAAGGTTAAGGTCATGACAGTGCACCTGCACCTCAGAATATTTTTTTTTCCGGTGCATAAATAATTTTTTTAATTAAAATATTTATTTTCCTCCTTTTTCACATTTTCTTCCAAATTTACACCCACCAACAATAAACAATAATCAGCAACAAATATGTCAATCCCCATATCAATAACAACAATCCCCAAACATTAGCCCACATGTTTACATAAGCAAGTGACAAAAAGGAATCAGGAATCACCCATAGTCACCCTTAAAACACACAGCCCCCATCCCCCCAACCCTCCCACCCATCCCTCCCAACTAATGTTCAACTAACTGTTATCCAGTTCTTGAAAGTGCATAATGAATAATGCCCATGAATTGTAGAACCCCTCCATCCTTCCCCTCAGTTCAAACTTAACCTTCTCAAGAGTCAGGAATTCCAACAGGTCCCCCGCCACGCCAGGGCACAGGTTGGAGGAGCTGCTCTCCATACCAACAGGATCCGCCTTCGGGCGATCACGAGGCGAAGGTGACGATATCTGCCTTCGCACCCGTTTCCAACCCTGGCTGGTCCGACACCCCGAATATGCCCTCATGGGTCCAGTTTCACGTGCATCACCTTGGAAATTACCCGAAAAACCTCCTTCCAGTAATCCTCTAGCTTTGGACAGGACCAAAACATATGAACGCGATTAGCGCCCCCCCCCCCCCCGCCCCGCCCCCCCCGCAACACTCACACACATCTTCTACGCCTTTGAGGAATAGGTTCACCCTCGCACTCGTGAGGTGTGCTCTGTATACCACCTTCAGCTGTATCAGCCCCAACCTCGCGCACGAGGTGGAAGCATTTACTCTCCGGAGCACCTCACACTTAAACCCCTCCTCCATAACTTCTCCCAACTCTTCCTCCCACTTTGCTTTGATCCCTTCCAGTGGTGCCTTCTCCTCTTCCAAAATAGCTCCGTAAATCGCTGACACTACCCTTCTCCAGTCCCCCTGTCATCAGCACCTCCTCCAGCAATGTGGAGGCCGGTTCCACCGGAAAGCTCTGTACCTCCTTTCTGGCAAAATCTTGAACCTACATGTATCTAGACACTTCACCCCACTCCAGTCCATACTTCGCTTCCAGCTCCTTCAGTCCTGCAAACCGACCCCTAAGAAACAAATCTTTTAGCGTCTTAATCTCCTTCTCCTCCCATTTCCAAAAATTTCCATCCCACATCCCTGGCTCAAATCTGTGGTTCACCGAAATCAGCATTTCCCTTGACCCTGCCCCCAACCCGAAGTGTTGGCGAAACTGCCTCCAAATTCTCAATGAAGCTATTATTACCGGACTCCCTGAGTATTTCCCGGGGCTATCGGGAGCGGCGCTGTTGCTAGTGCTTTCAGTCCCGACCCCCTGCACAAACTCTCCTCCATTCTGACCCACTGGGAATCAACCCCTCTGACCCAGCTCCACGCCTTCTCCACATCCACCGCCCAGTAGTAGTACATCAGCACCTCAGAATATTAACCAGTTACGTTCCTTCCTGGGATTGTTGAACTACTACGGAAGATTTGTTCCAAACGTGGCAAACAAGTCTGAAACCATGACATAATCTCTTGTGCCAGAACAAGAAGTGGAAGTGGTCAGATCAATGCAATAATGTTTTTGTGCAAGCCAAAGAAGCGTTACTTAAATCTGAAGTTCTCATGCACTTTGATCCAACGTTACCCGTACATTTAGCTTTCGAGGCACCTTCTTATGGTGTAGGGGCGGTGGTATTTCATATCATACTTTTGGATGAAGAATGACCGAGTGATTTTGCTTCTTGAACCTTGAGAAAAGCTGAAAATAACAATGTCCAGATTGAAAGGGAAGCATTAGGGATCATTTTGGAGCAAAGAAATTCTATCAATTCTTCAACAGGAGAAATTTCACATTGTTGACAGACCATCATTCATTAACTACCAGTTTTGGACTGCAGACAGGTTGCATCACTTGCTTTTTCCTGCCAGGTTAGCTCAGTTGGCTGGACAGCTGGTTTATGATGTGGAGTGAGGCCAACAGCGCGGGTTCAATCTTTCATACATTCGTTTATTAACAGTGTTTATTCACAGTTTTTCTTTGTATCTCAATGGTACCAAATGAATTGTGTTTGCATGAAGCCAAGTGATAATTAGCATAGAAAATTACAAAATTTAAACATACATAAACAGTCCTAAGGTCCATAGGAGATCTTGTGGGGCAATGGGCAGGGTTCCTGCTTCTAAGCCAGAAGCTCCAGGTGTAAGTCCCACCCCAGGACTTGATGGTGTTCATACTGAGGCCAATATCTCGAGAATCAACCTGCAAAATCCTTCTAACAAGCCAATAACAGGCGGTAAAAGTGGAAGAGACTCTTGATCAGCCATGCTTGATGCGAAGTGGCGCCCCTTCAAACTATAAGCCTCTGGCAACAGGCTAGTCAGCTGTTCTAGGAAAAACCTCACCATGACAACAGACGAAAGTTAGCCTTGTGCACCACCAAGTGCTGGAAGAGAACAACAACCTTGAGGCCCAAGGTGGGCGAATTAAAAACAAAGTGCTGGACAGCATCTAAGAATAAAGTTCAATTTGACACATCTTGGCATTGGGGAAATGTTTATTTTATGTGCGACAGTGCATGGTAATTGTCGTTTTGGGCAGAGACAGTTATATTTGAAATAAATGTTTGTGTATATGTTTGATACAAGCTTCATGAACATTCGGAATTAAGAGGTACAAGAATACCCAGCACGTCTGTTCTGAACGGAGCTTTCGTGTTTGGAGCTGACAATTTTAGTGACTGTCTTCGGCGATTCCATCGCTTTTATCGCAATGTTTGTAGCTACATTCATTTAATAACATGCTGGCTTGCCAGCAGCGGGGAATGTTGACTGTGCTGGCCTAACATGCCTTTTCAAACATGCCTTTATTAAGTGATATACATCAAAATAGATCACAATCGTCAAACAAAATAAATTGTCGCTTATTCTGTGTCAGTTGAAGGCCTGTCAACAACTGTAGTCAACTGAACAGAATCGTAATACATTTACCATTCGAGTTTTAGATTTTGCTATAAAAAATTATTTTTCGTCGCACTTTGACTGTAACACCGTGAACAAAGTCAAACCATGCCCTTGGATAAGTAAAGAGAGCCACATAGATAAAAACAGGGGTTGGGACGGGCTGGGGATTAGTAGCGACGTTGGCCACCGTATTTACGAGGATACGGATGAAGCGGCTGCCGAGAGCGGTGCTGTCAGGAGGATTTGACTGAGAGATTGAAGTGTGGCATTATTCTCTGCGACGGTGTAGGACGTAAAAGAGTGCAAGTACATTTCGAACTGTGGGTTCCAACTCCAGCCTTTATTTTTGAAGCATTATTTATAAACTCGATGTTCTATTGAAAACACCTGACACTAATGCCAGTGTCGCCCTGCACATTGTTCAAATAGCAGTGGTGGGTTGGGCTGCACCGTGTTCCGTTCTGGGGGATGTAGTTTTAGTCCAGGTCAGGCCGAGAAAGAACTACAACTCCCAGAGCTCACTGCGTGCCCCGTATCTAAAGCACCGTCACCAGGTATTGCCCAGCTGCTAATTAAAGTTCTCCAGGCAGTCGAGAAACCAGTTCGAACTGCTCTCAGCAAATGGGTCACCAGTTGGTGATTTGACATTCCCTCGACCTCAATTCCCTGGTAACAAGTGCGTGCCGAGTGGAAAGCGACGGGTTGTATAAAAACTTTCCGTAATAAGTGAAACATTTCTCAATGTTTAATGTCATCTAGCGAGTACACACCTCTCCCTCTTTATCCTCCAACCCCATTAACATTGAGTCAGTGTACTTTAGGAATAATTTTAAAACGTCGCACTTCCCCCCCCCCCCCCCCCCCAATAGCTGACACGGGACAAAATTGCACTTGATGTGAAGTGATGATACTTTTGCTTAACGAAGGCGCTCAGTCCGGATAAAATGTGAACTGAATGAAGTGTGCTAATTAGCGTTTCTATGTGTTTCTTGCCAGTTTCGAGTTATTAATGGGCAGAAATCGGGATACGCTTTTCAGATGAACAATAATGATCTACTCGTAATTTGTGTTTGGCAAAAAAATGTTTATTGCATTTGGTCACATTCCACGAGGTACTTACGAATGAGAAAGGATTAATTTCCCAACAGCTGCCAAAATTCCTCCTGCTTGGGGACTGGTTGTTACAGGGTAATTGAACTTTGTCCTATTGGCTTCATTTCAGGGAGCTGACTCCAGTAGAGTTGTTGATTTTTGTTCAGTAACTGCAGCACTGGGTCATGTAATAAAATATTTTATACTAATTCGTTGGTAAGTTTGTCTATTTCCATATCACTAAGATAGATTCAATTAACGTTGTAAATACTATTTGTATGCGTGGAATTTGCTATTTGCTGATCGCTATTTACTCCCTCCCCCCGTGAACTCTGTAGATTAAAAATATCGCTTTTTGGAGGAGTTGATTTAATGTGCCGAGTTGTAGATTTACAGAAATGTGCAGAACAAACCGTGTTTCTTCATATGTTGCTTTTTGTTTTTAATTCGTTCGTTTTGACTATTAAAAATATACAATTTATGAATGGACTAATAGGGAAGGGCTTACGCCGGTAAGGGTTGGGAAATAAACTTTACTAACACCGTCAGCATTGGTTCAGTTGGGAGGTGTCTCATGAGATTGGAGGTCAGGGTGACCAATTCTTATGAAACGAAGTAAGTGACGTGTTGACCATGGGAGAGGTTAGGGTGTTACTCAAGGGAGGTGAGTGGGGGTGACAAAACATCCAAAACTTGTAACATACCTTGTGCAGCCACAACATAATCTCTGCTGGCTGACTCAATTGCAGTCCCACACATGATTCAACTGAGAAACCAGGGAATGGGACAAGTTCAAGGAAGACTGAAGTCAAAGGTTGGTGACTTCTTGTGGGCCTGTGAAGCATTGGTGTTACATTGACACAGCTGGGGACTTGCCAGTGTGCAAGGTGAAACTTGAATGCATGCCAATTCAGGGTAGATGAATACTGATAGGAGAGGTTGGAACCCTGGAGGTAGATCCTCGGTGAAGATTTCAAAGAGAAAGTGTTATTTCGGAAAAGATTCCAAGGTCTGTTCCTTGAGTGGAGTTTGGAAACCCTTGTGCGTGTAAATCAGTGTTTCCGTGAGACCAGTTGACTGTGTGATGAGTATATGGGAGAGTATTAGTGAGACCAGTTGACTGTAATGAGTATATGGGGCGAATTGATGAGAACTCCATAGGAGTTGTGTGGCATCTGTCACTTTGTTTTAGTGTGTCGGGTGTCTGACCACATTTTGCTGATACATGGGCTGTGCACTTGATCATTATAGTGTAGATTTTGTAACTTTGATCGTTACACATCTGTATATATTTGTAAAGGCATGGTTGAAGTAGTGTATACTTATTCTTGTTTAATGTTTTATTCTAATTAATTGGCAGTCATATGACTGTTCATTCATGTATCTAAACAAAAAATAAGTTGGGATCTGACTTATCCAGTAGTAAACTTGTCCAGTGATAATGTCAGCTGGGATTGTCACATCTATTCAGCAATATTGAGCATGTTTGTAGTAATTCATGTGCAAGGTAAGTTGGTGCACTTTTTTTGTCATGAGAAACATTTCACATCTGCTAGAACAATGCTGAATTCAACAGTTATTGGGATATCCTTTAGTTTTAAAGTCTAATTGGTACATCTTGAAGGGTGTATTTGCAAAAAGAAGTTCATCAATTTCACTTTAAGTAGAGTTTTAGTCAATGTGGCGTTTTTTGGAATTTATTGACTAATGACTATTGGAAGTTTAAGAAGGTTTCATTTCTGTTGTTTTAACTCGAGTTAAACTCGTGTCGCCCACAGTGCAAAGATGTGTAGCTAGGTGGCTCGGCCATGCTAAATTTCCCCTTGGCGTCCAATGTTACGTTTATGTGGGGTTAAGAGGATATAGTGGGGGATTGGGCTTGGGGAGGGTGCTCTTTCAGAGGTTCCGTGCAGACCTGATGTGCCAAATGGCCTCCTGAACTGTAGATATTATGATTAACTTTTGTTTTAAAATGTTTTAATGCTATCGATTTATTTTGACACCACCTCCCCCTCCGCCCTGCCCCAACAATCCATTCACCCTTAATGATTATCAGAAATTAAAAACAATAAATTCCCTGGCAGCTCACTGGGGAAAGGGTTTTTAGTAACTATAGACAACAATTTGGACCTCATTGGCCTCTGCTTCATTTGGCTTGTGAACCCGAGTTGCAGCTGCTGTTGAAGCTCAGTATATTCACTCCGACATGGGGCTGGATTTAACAACCATCCTGCCATGTGTTTTTTGGCGGGGGAGGTGGCCCACCAGCGGAATCTACTGGACTTGCCACTATCAACAGGATTTCCCATTGACACCCCACCCCTCGCTGCCAGGAAACCTGTGCGCTGGCTTGGGACCGGAATTTCCCCTGCTGGTGTAAACATCCGAAAATCCCACCCATAGTCTGCCACGTCCCACCTGAACTAGTGTCGGCACACTGACAGTGCTACTGTGGATCGGGCCTTCGGTACCTTGCACATTTGAGTTGGGGGGCCTTAGAACCATCTTTTGGCACGATCCGTTGGTCACAGTTCAGTGCATAATTTTGTTGTTCTTTAAAGAGTATTAGTAAAAACTTGTGTTTATATATTTTTTTTAAAACCAGCAACATATACAAAATCACACTTCACAAATACTCTGTCCACAGTTTGGACAATTTTTCCCATTTTACCAACACCCCCACTGTCCATATGACCATAAGACATAGGAGTGGAAGTAAGGCCATTCGGCCCATCGAGTCCACTCCACCATTCAATCATGGCTGATTTCAACTCCATTTACCCGCTCTCTCTCCATAGCCCTTAATTCCTCGCGAAATCAAGAATTTATCAACTTCTGTCTTAAAGACACTCAACGTCCCGGCCTCCACCGCCCTCTGTGGCAATGAATTCCACAGACCCACCACTCTCTGGCTGAAGAAATTTCTCCTCATCTCTGTTCTAAAGTGACTCCCTTTTATTCTAAGGCTGTGCCCCCAGGTCCTAGTCTCCCCTGCCAATGGAAACAACTTCCCTACATCCACCCTATCTAAGCCATTCACCTCTCTCAGCCCCAACGGCTCCTCCAACACCTGCCTCTTCTCTTTCTCCAACCTTGGAAACTCCAACCCATCTTAAAAACTGTCCCATATCCCCTTCCTCTCACCTGGCTCATCTTGTACAATTTCTCAGAATACCCTCTGAACACTTTATCCTCCCCAGCTCTGACACTACCACTTCCTTCTCTGTTCGCACCCTTAAAATTTCCTTGGACACAGCCAGCTCTGCAGTTGGTGGGCCAGCATATGGCTTGCCTTCTCTCCGTATTCATTTTGCACCCCCTCCTCTCCATAGCTACCCCAGTGGCTTCCTGTCATCAGCCTATCGCACTGCCCCTGAAAACTCTTTTTGGGCTCTGCCAACAGCTCTTTAGTGGGAGCTTCCGAGTACCTTCTGTCGACCTCGACTTGGGTAGGGTGCTCTTTCCAAGGGCCAGTGCCGTCTTGATGGGCCAAATGGCCTCCTTCTGTACTGTAAATTCTATGACAATTGAGTCCAGCAACCACCCATGCTCCTCCCTCCTCCTATCCCTGTGCACCTTGAATGAGATAACCTCCCCTTTGACTACTGCTTTCAACACCTCCCAGAACGTGGCCGCCGACACCTATCGTCGACACTTACCTCGCCTTTTCACAAAACCCCTTATCGTCCAAAAGACCCAAATCTAGCCTCCATCCCAACCTCTGCACTTGCCCCAAGCTAAGCTTCACTTCCAGCCAATACGGTGCGTGATCAGAAATTTTGATTCCCGCATCATCAAAACCATTCAACTCGCCACAAAGAAATCAGTTGTTGAATAAATACACCTTGTACACTCATTCCATAAATCCTCCCAACACCTTTGCCATCCTCAACCTTCCAATTGACTTGGGGCTCGACCTGTCCACCCTCGGTTCCATCGCACAATTAAAATCTCTGCCTACAATCAACTGGTACGTAGCAAAGTCCAGGATATTTCCAGTAAACCCTTCACAAACCCCACGTCGTTCCAATTCGGTGTGTATACTTTGACTAGCACCACCGGCATTCCCTCCAGCACCGCACTCAATATCACATATCTACCCCCTGCAACTTAAAGTCAAACCCCGAGTGAAATACTTGTCCCACCCATCCCTTCCTCAACCGAACCTGATCCTTCACCCAGAAGTGCATCTCCTGTAAAAAGATCACCACCTCCGTCGTCAAACTTCTCAGTTGTGCAAAAACTCAAGACTTCTTAATTGGCCTATTTAACCCACGGACGTTCCACGTTATAATTCTTACTGGAGGCTTGTGACTCCACTCCCCTCTACCATCTGCCATCCTCTATCATTACCCTCCGACTTAGCCTACTCTAATATAACCCTAAACCGGGCCCATCCAAGATGCCCCACCCCCCCCGCCCATGACTACGCTCAGTCTCCAACTCTGCCACGTGGCAGTGGTCAGCACCTTTGCTTCACAGCACCAGGGTGCTTCACAGCACCAGGGTCCCAGGTTCGATTCCCGGATTGGGTCACTGTGCGCAGCCTGCACATTCTCCCTGTGTCTGCGTGGGTTTTCTCCCACAAGTCCCGAAAGACGTGCTTGCTAGGACATTGTAAATTCTCCCTCAGTGTACCCGAACAGACGCTGGAGTGTGGCGACTAGGGAATTTTCACAGTAACTTCAATGCAGTGTTAATGTAAGCCTACTTGTGACAATAATACAGATTATTATTATCTTCCCCCTTCCTCTCCTAGCCACCTCTCGTAGCCTCCTCCCTCAACTCGCCTCCGATCACCAGCATTACCTGCCAGCGTGGCAGGCTGCTCCTGCTCAAAGGACCCTCCCCCCACCCCACAAACACACACCTCCTTCCCTCTCCCCTCACCAGTCCCTTCTTAGCCTGTGCTAATGGCCCCCTACCCACCTGAATGCCACTCAGCCAGTAGACCCAACCATACACATGCCTACACACAAGAGAACATCCAAAATCGCAAATTGCCCCCTCCAAAAAGAAAAACACCACAAATGGCTGGGGGGTGGGGTGTAATTACCCCCTTAGAAACCTATAACTTCCCGAAGGAAAAAAAGACCCACCCTCCGGCAACCTACAATAGCCATAACATCCAATCTTTGTAGAAATAGCTCCTCCATCTCACACCAACTCTCAGCTCTCCCCCAGTTAATGGTCCCTTAAAGTAATTGGCCTCTTCTGGCATTTCAAACTAATATACTCTGCCTTCAATTGTGACCCACAGATTTTGCAGAGTATAGCTTCCCAAACTGAATCTTCCTTCGGTACAACACTCCCTTGGCCCTTTTGAATCCAGCACATCTCTTCGCCAGCTCTGCACCAATGTCATGATCTGTTTAGACACACGTTCCCTTCCCATTCACAGACTCACTTCTCCCTGGCCCACTGTAGAATCTTCTCCTTTTCCGTGAACTTGTGCAACCACACAATTACATCCCACAGCAACTCCCCCACTCTCGGCTTCTGCCTTACAAACCTGTGGGCCCTGTCCACCTCTGAGGACTTGTCCGGCACCTCCTCCTCCACCAACCCAGTCAGCATCCTTGACACATTCCTTCTACATCCTCTGGCACGCTCTCAATTTGCAGTTTCTGCCGCCTGGACCTGTTCTCCTTGACCTTCACTCTCTCTGCGACTTGCATAGATCCCCCAGGATCCACACCTCCGCCTCCAGGGTCACAATGCGATCGCCGTGGTCGGACACCATCTTCTCTACCTCGCGTATCATTGCCCATGTGCCTCAAGGCATTTCTCTACATGGTTCATCGATTCCCACAGCGGTGCTACTGATCCCTCAATGTCCTTCGACCAGTCACCATGCATCTCCTTCCTTTGCTTGTGAAATTAGTCTTTGATAAAAGCCATCAACTGCTCCACCTGGGTCTTTCCCACTGGCGACTACCCTGCCCCCTCCTCTGTCATTCTCGCAAATGTTGGTGTGCCACAGGTCCATGCCAATTCCTCAGCCAGGTCCTTATTTTGCCAGGTCTGGTAGCCAGTAGAGACATGTCAACTTGGGGAGAACATCTCCCTCTCCACCTTCTGCACCACTTTCCTGCCAGAGCTACCTGTATCAAGTGCCGAAACCAATGCCTTCAAACTGGAGCTGCCCTGTGTGCAATCACTCACTTCATGACCACTACCGGAAATCTTTGGGTGCAATTTAAATATAGTGTCCCAACCTCCTCCTGCACGGAGGAGTTCCAGCAAGTGGAGCTCCTCAATGCAGGAGAGGCGGCGGCCGAGTGTGACCTTGCAGGGTAGTTTGCCACTAGGTCACCGAAATAAAGAGCCGTGAGACAGCGGGATCATTCCCGCCGCTTGTAGTGCCAAGAATGACTCCTCGATTCCTGCCCAGAACGGATTCTATTTTTTGGTTAGATCGTGCCCACACTCCGCTCCTTTCGTGCTGTGGAACGAGGCATTGGTGCACAAACTCTCAGTGCTGTTGCGAGTGAGTAATGTGAAATCCTGGATACTTGTATATAGATGCACACAGCAATAGTTAATTCCTTCTATTTGATACATGCTATTAAATATTTTGAACTGGAAAGTTCAGGATCTCCCTCTTGATGCTTCCTTTGCTAACTGTACAGAATGTAGTTCCTCTTTCATATGCTTCTGTTCAGTCACCATGCTCACCCTTCAGTCTTTCCAGGACCTTTATTCTCTTGTTCTAGGGGATGCTTTCTGAAGTAGTACATTCCTTTTCTGTCAGGACTCTTTTGCTGACCTCTTTCAAAAGGCCAGTATCTGACTAATCCATTTATTGAGCTTTTCGTGTTATAGTTCTCAATGATAGAATTTATGCAACCTGTAGGGTCTTGTGACTGGCAATTGGCTTTGTTTTCATCCACTGCTTGGGGTTCTCTTGAGCTTTCCGTTTAGTTTTATTGACACTTCACATTGGGGATGAATCTGTGGTTTCTTGAGATCGAGGAAAATGGGAGATTCCCGCCATCCTATCAAACAGATAAAAGCAAATTCCTGTGGATGCTGGAATCTGAAACGATAATAGAAAGTACTGGACAATCTCTGGTCTGACAGCCTCTGTGGCGAGAGAAGAGAGCTAACATTTTGAGTCTGAATGGCTTTGACAAAGTCATCCAGACTTGAAACGTTGGCTCCCTTTTCTCTCCATCTTATCAAATACTGCATATGTTTGGACCAAATCTTCCATGCCTTCAGGGCTCTTTTCAATGGGTGTACTTCCTCCTTCTAGTTTTTACTGATAACTGCAACATTTAACAGGAGTATCTTTTTATGACTTGGAATGTGCAATTCACATCTTTCCTTCATCTACTTCTCTGATTTGAATCATTTCTGGTTTTTGAATCTGTCGTCAACATGACATTGCTTTGTTTTGAGAGTCTTTCTTTGGGTATCCATTTTCTTAATTTCTCACCAAAGATCTGATCTACTCTCGAGCAGCTCTGGCATAAAACTTCCGATTTATGGTTATGGGCCTATTTCTCATCACCTTTCTGAATGGTTGTGAGTTTCTTTCCAGTGAACACCAGTGAACGATTGCATCTGAACATTTACTCAAACTCCTCGTCTTCCAGCGAGGGACATTTTAGTTAATTTTCTTCTTTTCCATGTTTCTCCGCCTTTGGTAAATTACCAATGATTAGGCTCCCCACAAGTTCTGCAGCTTGAATGTTTGTGGGACATTTCCTTCTGGCTGTGAATTTGTAGTTGTCAACAAGTCCAACTTCTCCCTCTGCATTCTCTCATCGCTGTTTCACTGCAATCCTGCTACCTCCCCTTAACTTAACTGACTACTCGTCTTTTGGGTATTCCATATCTTCGGGGTGGCGCAGTACACAGCGCCAGGGACCTGGGTTCAATTCCAGCCTTGATGATTTGCGTGGAGTTTGCTTGTCCTTCCCATGTTTTGTGAGCTTCTTCCCACATGTTTCCTCCCACAGTCCAAAGATGTGCAGGTTCGGCAGATTGGCCATGCTAAATTACACCTCGCTGCCCAAAAGGTTATGTTGGGTTACAGGGATAGGGTGGGGGAGTGGGCTTTTTTTTCTCAAAGGATCGGGTAAACTCCATGGGCCAAATGGCTTCCTGAACTATGGCTTCCTGAACTATGGCTTCCTGAACTATGGCTTCCTGAACTATGGCTTCCTGAACTATGGCTTCCTGAACTATGGCTTCCTGAACTATGGCTTCCTGAACTATGGCTTCCTGAACTATGGCTTCCTGAACTATGGGGATTCTATGATGTGGAACTATGCAATATTGCGTTGGTGTATGGACTGTCGTGCAGAGTGAGTGATGTGGCATCCTGGATACTTGTGTACATGTGCACAACAATGTAGTTTTTTTTAAAAGGTACTTTTATTCATGTGTAACAACAGAAAAATACACAGTCCATGAAATCACAGCGCACAGTTCGTGCAATGTTCCCCTTTTATTCACTTCCCCTCCTCCTGCGACGAACAACTCCTCAAATAACATCACCAACATCCCCCACTTCTGACCCCCTCAACTTGAACTTTATCTTCTCCAACCGGAGAAAGTCGTGCAGATTCCCCAGCCAAGCTGCCACCCCCAGCGGCGTATCTGACCTCTAGTTTAGCAGGATCCTTTGCCGAGGAATCAAAGGTGAAGGCCACAAACAACTGCTTTTCCAACCCACCCTCCCAGAGATGCTCCGGCACTTCTGAGACCCCAAAAATCAGCATCATAGGATCCAGCCAGACATCCATCCCCACTACCTTGGATAGTGTTCCAAACACCGCCTGCCAATAACTCTCCAGCTTCTCTCGGCCTCCAGGGTCCCAGTTTCGATTCCTGGCTTGGGTCACTTTCTGCCGAGTCTGCACGTTCTCCCCATGTCTGCGTGAGTTTCCTCCGGATGCACTGGTTTCCTCCCACGGTCCAAAGATGTGCAGGTTAGGTGGATTGGCTATGTTAAATTGCCTTTAGTGTCCAAAAAAGGTTGGTGGGGTTACGGGGATAGAGTGGAGGTGAGGGGCTAGGGTGAGAGGTATGGGCTTGGGTAGGGTGCTCAGAAACGCTGGTGCAGACTCAATGGGCCGAATAGCCTCCTTCTGCACTGTAAATTCTATGAATGGTTTGCTGGCCCTCACCCACACTGTTCACACCGATCTGCCACCGCCTGGAAGAACCCACTCAACCTTGCCCAAGCCATATGTACCCTATGCACCACATTGAACTGAATCCAGCTTATCCTTGCGCAGGAGGAGGTTTGAGTTCACTCGCCGCATCGCCTCACACCACAATCCCTAACCTATTCTCCTCCTCCGATTTACTCTTGAACCTAACCAGCTGTGCCCCACCCTGCTCCCCCACCACCCGTTTCTATCTCCAATCCCACTCTTCCCCCAAATTCAGGAAGCAGCAGTTGCTCCAACAGCGTGTACTATGGTATCTTGGGGAAAGTCCTCCACTCCTTTTGGCACAGTCCTTTACCAGCCTCTACCTAAACTCACTGCCACTTGGCAGCTCCAACCTTTACTGCAGCTCGTCCAATGCTGCAGTGGTTAGCACTTCTGCCTCACCGCACTGATGACCTGGGTTCAATCCTGGCTCCGGGTCACTGTCTGCTTGGAGTTTGCACGTTCTCCTTGTGTTTGTGTGGGTCTCACAAGCCAAAGCTGTGCAGGGTGGCTGGATTGGGCAAGCTAAATTGCCCCTTTAATTGGGGAAAACAAACTATTTGGGTACTCTAAATTCCCTAACGACAGTAGGGCTGTCACCATGGCACTCGGACTGGAACCCTTGAGGGACTCCTCTTCCGACCTGACCCACTCCACCCCACCATGGCCTCACCTTCTCTGCATTCATTGCCCAATAGTAATGCAGCAGGTTTGGGAGTGCCAACCCCCCTTTCTGTCTCTGCATCAGAGCCCACTTCACCCTCGGCACCTTCCCCACCCACATGAACTTTGAGGTTTGTGCCTCCACTCTCTGAACGAAGGCCTTGGAGAAAGGTTGGGAGGGTCTGCAAGATAAACGGTAACCTTGGCAGCACATTAATCTTCACCTGCACCCCCTCTTCCAGTGTCAAATGCAAAGTGTCCCACCTCTTAAAATGCCCCTCATACTCCTCCTATTAACTGTCAAATTCCACCTGTGCATCGTGACCCACTCAGCTGAATCGTTAAATACTCAAACCTCTCTCGAGCTACCTCCTAAACAGCAGTGCCCCTAAGTTGGACTCCTGCCTTGCTGCATTCACCGGAGACACCTTGCCCTTTCCAACATTTAACTTGTACCTGAATAAGGCTGCAAACCTCTCTCACAGGCCCATGATCCTGCCCATACACTCCAGCAACATGAAAAACAGTGGCGACAGCGGGCACCCCAGCCTCATTACATTGCACAAAGCAAAGCATGGTGTAATCCCCTCATTCGTGCGCACACTTGCCACTGGAGGCATGCATAACACATGCACCCATGTCACAAACTTTGGCCTAACCTGTCCCAGAATTTCAAACGAGTACCTCCACTCCACCCAATCAAAGGCCTTCTCTGCATCCATAGAAACCACAACCTCTGGCACCCCCCCCCCCCCCCCCCTCTTTGTCAGAGTCATAACTAAATTTAACAGCCTTCTGATACTGGAGAGCTGCCTACCCTTCACAAAACCTGTTTGGCCCTCTGAAACCACCCGTGGCACACGTCTTCTCTTCCTTCCTCCTCGCGCCCCCCCCCCCCCCCCCCCCCACCCATTCCTTCCTCAACCTAACCTTATCCTTCACCTGGAGATGCATGTCCTGTAGAACAGTCATCTCCACTTTCGAACCCCTCGCGTATTGTTGCTCTTTTTAGTCTTAGTTTATTAGCTCTGATTATGTCACCTTTGCTCACGAGTCGCCAGGTATCTTTCTGATACTGCCACGTGGTTCAAGCTCGAGTTATGATTAATAAGTCAGCACACCGCTTAGTAAGATTGAAATCAACGGTCATTTATTATATACAACAAGTAATGCTTACACAATAATCCTGCTGTCTATATAGAAACCTATCACTACTGGCCAATACTTAACTTTAGGAAGAGCCCACCAGATCAGGGAAACGAATGGCTTATCGAATCGGATCTGGCCCGCGGGATTCAAAAAGGCTGATGTGGGTCGATGGCTAGGAGTCTTTATCGGGTAGCGATCGCTGGAGTCAGACTTACTGTTTCTGGTTGATGTTCTTGCGAAGGTCTCGAGCAGGAGAAGAAGGGAGAGAGAGAGAGATCTGAACTTGGCCCCTCACTTTATAGGGCCCAGGGGCTTCCTGCCTCTCGGGGCAGCCCTTGACCCTGAGTCCCAAGTGATTGGACTTGTTCCCTGATCACTGGGTTCGATATATCCCATAACGGGGCGATTCCCCGATCGGGGGGTGGGCGTTCACCTGTCTTTGTTTCGGCCACTGCAGGCGCCGACAGGTCTGGCCCGGCATTCAATTGCTAATATGTTGCAATTGTTCCCGGGGATAGCCGATTAAACTGCAGATGTCTGGGTTGATGTGCTGCTAATAGTCTTGAGTATCGATCTGGGCCGACTTCCCCAGAGCCGAATATGATATTCTGTCTGCAGCTGTCCGTTTGTGTCCTGTTGGCTGCTTTTCCCATCAGCCTTTCCGGTTAGCCATTTTAAATCGGGTTTTGGCCAAATTAATAGGGAATCAGCCATTTTGGGTGGCTACAGTATGAAAAAACCCGGGACCTCTTGACCGGTCCATTTAGCTTCCGGACGTTCCACATCATGACTCTTATTGGTGGCTTATGCCTCTATTCCCCTCTAACCGCCACCTGTTCTGCCTCACTTAATCCCGCTCTGAACCAGGCCCACGACCACGCTCAGCCTCCCAAATCTGCCATATCTCATTCACCTGGCCACCCTTACAAATCCTCCATCACCTCCCTTCTGCTCACTAGCAATGTTTGCTAGCGTGGCATCTCCTGCCCGAAGGCACCCCCTTGCACAGCCCTCAACAGTCCCTCCTTGACCTATGCAACCAGCCCATTACCGGGGGTTTTTGGAACACCGGGGAGGTATTTGACTAATAAGTGAGTCAAAGGTGATAGGGGTAGGTGGGAATGTAACATTTCCAGAAGAGCAGGCATGAGGGGCTGAATGGCCTACTTCACCTGATGTGTATGTTTGTTCCTGTGCTTATCATTCTATGAACAAGAGAAATTCTACCTTGCTGTTCAACTCTCGGGCTGTTGGGGAGAGTTTAAACTAATGTGGCAGGGGGATGGGAACCGATGCAGGAAGTTGGAAGGTAGTAAAACAGGGACAGAAACAAAAGGCAGTAAGGGGGAAAGTGTAAGGCAGAGAAGCCATAGTCAAAAAGGGCGACAGTACAAGGTACAGTGACTGAGGGGAGCTCAGTGAATAGAACCAGGAATACTAAAAGAAATAAAACGGGAAGTGAAAACATTAATGGTAAGCGACGCGGCAGGTTGTTACAGGAAGATATGGATTCGACGACAAGGAAAATAGGAGAAAGGTTAAGAGGAAATATAACTTAGGAGAGGTTACTGATCGAGGTGTTAAGATTAAGAACAGAGGTAAAAAAGCCAACATAAGTGTACTTTACCTGAATGCTCGTAGTATTCGGAATAAGGTAAATGAGTTGATGGCGCAAATCATCGTGAATGACTATGATTTAGTGGCCATTACTGAAACATGGTTAGAGGATGGTTAAATATCCACTGGTATCAAACTATTCGGAAGGACAGAGTGGATGGTAAGGGAGGTGGTGTAGCTCTGTTATTTAAGGATGACATCCGGGCAACAGTAAGGGATGACATCAGTGCTATGGAGGATAAGGTTGAATCCATTTGGGTGGAAATCAGGAATAGTAAGGCGAAAAAGTCACTGATAGGAGTAGTCTGTAGGCCACGAAATAGTAACATTATGGTGGGGTAGGTAATAAACAAAGAAATAACGGATGCATGTAGAAATGGTACAGCAGTTATAATGGGGGATTTTAATCTAC
This sequence comes from Scyliorhinus torazame, assembly GCF_047496885.1. Lineage (NCBI taxonomy): Eukaryota > Metazoa > Chordata > Chondrichthyes > Carcharhiniformes > Scyliorhinidae > Scyliorhinus > Scyliorhinus torazame. Next base: position 217,405,563 of record NC_092709.1, on the reverse strand, counting down.
ATGTTGATTGGTTTAACCAGGTCGGTCAAGGCAGCCTTGAGGAGGAGTTTATAGAATGTATCCGCGATAGTTTCCTCGAACAGTATGTAATGGAACCTACGAGGGAACAAGCGGTCCTAGATCTGGTCCTGTGTAATGAGACAGGATTGATTCAGGATCTCATAGTTAGGGATCCTCTCGGAAGGAGTGATCACAATATGGTGGAATTTAAAATACAGATGGAGGGTGAGAAAGTAAAATCAAGCACTAGTGTTTTGTGCTTAAACAAAGGAGATTACAATGGGATGAGAGAAGAACTAGCTAAGGTAGACTGGGAGCAAAGATTTTATGGTGAAACAATTGAGGAACAGTGGAGAACCTTCCAAGTGATTTTTCACAGTGCCCAGCAAAGATTTATACCAACAATAAGGAAGGACGGTAAAAAGAGGGAAAATCTACTGTGGATATCTAAGGAAATAAGGGAGAGTATCAAATGGAAGGAAAAAGCATACAAAGTGGCAATGATTAGTGGGAGACGAGAGGACTGGGAAATCTTTAGGGGGTAACAGAAAGCTACTAAAAAAGCTATAAAGAAGAGTATGATAGATGATGAGAGTAAACTTGCTCAGAATATAAAAACAGATAGTAAAAGTTTCTACAAATAAATAAAACAAAAAAGAGTGGCTAAGGTAAATATTGATCCTTTAGAGGATGAGAAGGGAGATTTAATAATGGGAGATGAGGAAATGGCTGAGGAACTGAACAGGTTTTTTGGGTCGGTCTTCACAATGGAAGGCACAAATAACATGCCAGTGACTGATGGAAATGAGGCTATGACAGGTGAGGACCTTGAGAGGATTTATATCACCAAGGAGGTAGTGATGGGCAAGCTAATGGGGCTAAAGGTAGACAAGTCTCCTGTCCCTGATGGAATGCATCCCAGAGTGCTAAAAGAGATGGCTAGGGAAATTGCAAATGCACTAGTGATAATTTACCAAAATTCACTAGACTCTGGGGTGGTCTCGGCGGATTGGAAATTAGCAAACGTGACACCACTGTTTAAAAAAGGAGGTCGGCAGAAAGCGGGTAATTATATGCCAGTGAGCTTAACTTCGGTAGTAGGGAAGGTGCTGGAATCTGGAATCTATCATCAAGGAAGAAATAGCGAGGCATCTGGATGGAAATTGTCCCATTGGACAGGCGCAGCATGGGTTCATAAAGGGCAGGTCGTGCCTAACTAATTTAGTGGAATTTTTTGAGGACATTAACAGTGCGGTAGATAACGGGGAGCCAATGGATGTGGTATATCTGGATTTCCAGAAAGCCTTTGACAAGGTGCCACACAAAAGGTTGTTGCATAAGATAAAGATGCATGGCATTAAGGGGAAAGTAGTAGTATGGATAGAGGATTGGTTAATTAATAGAAAGCAAAGAATGGGGATTAATGGATGTTTCTCTGGTTGGCAATCAGTAGCTAGTGGTGTCCCTCAGGGGTCAGTGTTGGGCCCACAACTGTTCACAATTTACATAGATGATTTGGAGTTGGGGACCAAGGGCAATGTGTCCAAGTTTGCAGACGACACTAAGATGAGTGGTAAAGCAAAAAGTGCAGAGGATACTGGAAGTCTGCAGAGGGATTTGGATAGGCTAAGTGAATGGGCTAGGGTCTGGCAGATGGAATACAATGTTGACAAATGTGAGGTTATCCATTTTGGTAGGAATAACAGCAAAAGGGATTATTATTTAAATGATAAAATATTAAAACATTCTGCTGTGCTGAGGGACCTGGGTGTGCTAGTGCATGAGTCGCAGAAAGTTGGTTTTCAGGTGCAACAGGTGATTAAGAAGGCAAATGGAATTTTGTCCTTCATTGCTAGAGGGATGGAGTTTAAGACTAGGGAGGTTCTGCTGCAATTGTATAAGGTGTTAGTGAGGCCACACCTGGAGTATTGTGTTCAGTTTTGGTCTCCTTACTTGAGAAAGGACGTACTGGCACTGGAGGGTGTGCAGAGGAGATTCACTAGGTTAATCCCAGAGCTGAAGGGGTTGGATTACGAGGAGAGGTTGAGTAGACTGGGACTGTACTCGTTGGAATTTAGAAGGATGAGGGGGGATCTTATAGAAACATATAAGATTATGAAGGGAATAGACAGGATAGATGCGGGCAGGTTGTTTCCACTGGCGGGTGAAAGCAGAACTAGGGGGCATAGCCTCAAAATAAGGGGAAGTAGATTTAGGACTGAGTTTAGGAGGAACTTCTTCACCCAAAGGGTTGTGAATCTATGGAATTCCTTGCCCAGTGAAGCAGTGGAGGCTCCTTCATTAAATGTTTTTAAGAAAAAGATAGATCGTTTTTTGAAGAATCAAGGGATTAAGGGTTATGGTGTTCAGGCCGGAAAGTGGAGCTGAGTCCACAAAAGATCAGCCATGATCTCATTGAATGGTGGAGCAGGCTCGAGGGGCCAGATGGCCTACTCCTGCTCCTAGTTCTTATGTTCTAACCCCACAACTTTATTTGGAATCTTTGCAATTGAAATGAGGATCAGCAAACTTGTATATTCAATGAGTGATTTATACTTTTCACTTGCAGTTCTGTAAGAAATGCTATGGTAAAGCTGCATTTCAGCCATATGGTGAACTGACATTCAATACTTCAACTCCATCTCCCAAATTCATTTTGCAACTGGGATAAGTGGTACCTGTTGTGATGACCACTGTGCCTTCCAACTGAGCTGGTTAATGTCTCCCACAAGAGGTGAAAACCTTTGCAAGAACTTAGGGTATGGGTTGAAGTTGTGGCATATATGCAGTGTACTGCACATAATGGAATGGGCAGTTTAAAATTTAGCTTGCAGCTGCAGGCTCATTACCTAGCAAAAATAACTGACTTGAGTATTGCCAACTTTATAAATTTGGTGAGGACTTGATCTAGAGGATAATTCTAAGATTGGAATCTGAATTGTCCAAACACATTTTCAGATTAGAGCACATTTCTTTCAAAAGTAACTTTAATTTCAAAAGTAACTTTGATATGGACCCTGCATGGTCGATTATTTTCAAGTTGGAGAATCTCATGGACCTAAAATACATGTGTGTGGTGAAGGCTGGTTCAGTTGAGGCACTATCTGAAAAGAAGAGAATCTCATGGATCTAGATTGGATTTGTTTTATTGTCACATGGACTGAGGTACAGTGAAAAGTATTGTTCTGCATACAGTCCAGACAGACCATTCCATAAATGAAAACACATTGGACGTACATAAATACACAGTGTAAATACATAGGCACAGGCAATGGGTGAAGCATACAGTGTAGTGCGACTCAATGGAGAAGATTCATGGAGAGATCAGTTCAATCCATAAGAGTGTTATTCAGGAGTCTGGTAACAGTGGGAAAGAAGCTGTTTTTGAACCTGGAACAGGGTGGCACAGTAGCACCATGGTTAGCGCAGTTGCTTCACAGCTCCAGGGTCCCAGGTTCGATTCCTGGCTTGGGTCACTGTCTGTGTGAAGATGTTCTCCCCGTGTCTGCATGGGTTTCCTCCGGGTGCTCTGGTTTCCTCCCAAAGATGTGCCGGTTAGGTGGATTGGCCATTCTAAATTGCCCTTGGTGTCCAAAAAAACAGATTTGGAGGGTTATGGGGTTAAAGGGAATAGGGTGGAGGCAAGGGGCTTAAGTAGGGTGCTCTTTCCAAGGTCCGGTGCAGACTCGATGGGCTGAATGGCCTCTGTCTGCACTGTAAATTCTATGATCCTCAGATCGAGCTCCTGGCTGTCCTACGTCTCAAACAAAGAAATGTACAGCACAGGAACAGGCCCTTCGGCCCTCCAAGCCCGTGCCGACCATGCTGCCCGACTAAACTACAATCTTCTACACTTCCTGGGTCCGTATCCCTCTATTCCCATCCTATTCATATATTTGTGAAGATGCCCCTTAAATGTCACTATCGTCCCTGCTTCCACCACCTCCTCCGGTAGTGAGTTCCAGGCACCCACTACCCTCTGCGTAAAAAACTTGCCTCGTACATCTACTCTAAACTTTGCCCCTCTCACCTTAAACCTATGCCCCCTAGTAATTGACCCCTCTACCCTGGGGAAAAGCCTCTGACTATCCACTCTGTCTATGCCCTTCATAATTTTGTATACCTCTATCAGGTCGCCCCTCAACCTCCTTCGTTCCAGTGAGAACAAACCGAGTTTATTCAACCGCTCCTCATAGCTAATGCCCTCCATTCCAGGCAACATTCTGGTAAACCTCTTCTGCACCCTCTCTAAAGCCTCCACATCCTTCTGGTAGTGTGGCGACCAGAATTGAACACTATACTCCAAGTGTGACCTAACTAAGGTTCTATACAGCTGCAATATGACTTGCCAATTCTTATACTCAATGTCCCGGCCAATGAAGGCAAGCATGCCGTATGCCTTCTTGACTACCTTCTCCACCTGTGTTGCCCCTTTCAGTGACCTGTGGACTTGTACTCCTAGATCTCTCTGACTTTCAATACTCTTGAGGGTTCTACCATTCACTGTATATTCCCTACCTGCATTAGACCTTCCCAAATGCATTACCTCACATTTGTATCCACCTTGCCAGCTCACCCCTGATCCCGTGTGACTTCACCTTTTGTACTAGTCTACCATGAGGGACCTTGTCAAAGGCCTTACTGAAGTCCATATAGACAACATCCTCTGCCCTACCTGCATCAATCATCTTTGTGACCACCTTGAAAAACTCTATCAAGTTAGTGAGACACGACCTCCCCTTCACAAAACCATGCTGCCTCTCACTAATATGTCCATTTGCTTCCAAATGGGAGTAGATCCTGTCTCGAAGACTTCTCTCCAGTAATTTCCCTACCACAGAAGTAAGGCTCACCGGCCTGTAGTTCCCTGGATTATCCTTGCTACCCTTCTTAAACAGACGAACAACATTGGCTATTCTCCAGTCCTCCGGGACATCACCTGAAGACAGTGAGGATCCAAAGATTTCTGTCAAGGCCTCAGCAATTTCCTCTCCAGCCTCCTTCAGTATTCTGGGGTAGATCCCATCAGGCCCTGGGGACTTATCTACCTTAATATTTTTTAAGACACCCAACACCTCGTCTTTTTGGATCTCAATGTGACCCAGGCTGTCTACACACCCTTCTCCAGACTCCACATCCACCAATTCCTTCTCTTTGGTGAATACTGATGCAAAGTATTCATTTAGTACCTCGCCCATTTCCTCTGGCTCCACACATAGGTTCCCTTGCCTATCCTTCAGTGGGCCAACCCTTTCCCTGGCTACCCTCTTGCTTTTTATGTACGTGTAAAAAGCCTTGGGATTTTCCTGAACCCTATTTGCCAATGACTTTTCGTGACTCCTTCTAGCCCTCCTGACTCCTTAAGTTCCTTCCTACTTTCCTTATATTCCACGCAGGCTTCGTCTGTTCCCAGCCTTTTAGCCCTGACAAATGCCTCCTTTTTCTTTTTGACGAGGCCTACAATATCTCTCGTTATCCAAGGTTCCTGAAAATTGCCGTACTTATCCTTCTTCCTCACAGGAACATGCCAGTCCTGAATTCCTTTCAACTGACACTTGAAAGCCTCCCACATGTCAGATGTTGATTTACCCTCAAACATCCGCCCCCAATCTATGTTCTTCAGTTCCCACCTAATATTGTTATAATTAGCCTTCCCACAATTTAGCACATTCATCCTAGGACCACTCTTATCCTTGTCTACCAGTACTTTAAAACTTACTGAATTGTGGTCACTGTTACCAAAATGCTCCCCTACTGAAACATCTACCACCTGGCCGGGCTCATTCCCCAATACCAGGTCCAGTACCGCCCCTTCCCTAGTTGGACTGTCTACATATTGTTTTAAGAAGCCCTCCTGGATGCTCCTTACAAACTCCACCCCATCTAAGCCCCTGGCACTAAGTGAGTCCCAGTCAATATTGGGGAAGTTGAAGTCTCCCATCACCACAACCCTGTTGTTTTTACTATTTTCCAAAATCTGTCTACCTATCTGCTCCTCTATCTCCCGCTGGCTGTTGGGAGGCCTGTAGTAAACCCCCAACATTGTGACTGCACCCTTCTTATTCCTGATCTCTACCCATATAGCCTCACTGCCCTCTGAGGTGTCCTCCCGTAGTACAGCTGTGATATTCTCCCGAACCAGTAATGCAACTCCGCCTCCCCTTTTACATCCCCCTCTATCCCGCCTGAAACATCTAAATCCTGGAACGTTTAGCTGCCAATCCTGCCCTTCCCTCAACCAGGCCACTGTAATGGCAACAACATCATAGTTCCAAGTACTAGTCCAAGCTCTAAGTTCATCTGCCTTACCCGTAATACTTCTTGCATTAAAACATATGCACTTCAGGCCACCAGACCCGCTGTGTTCAGCAAACTCTCCCTGTCTGCTCTGCCTCAGTGCCCCACTGTCCCTATTCCCTAGTTCTCCCTCAATGCTCTCACCTTTTGACCTATTGCTCACGTGCCCACCCCCCTGCCATACTAGTTTAAACCCTCCCGTGTGACACTAGCAAACCTCGTGGCCAGGATATTTATGCCTCTCCGGGTGGAGGGCTGGTCTCCGAGCTGCTATCTTTGTCGCTGCTCGGCTCATGGGGTGGCTCTGGCTGGTGCAGACTCAATGGGCCGAATAGCTCCTTCTGCACTGTAAATTCTATAATTTACAGCTCCAGGGTCCCAGGTTTGATTCTCGGCTTGGGTCACTTAGTCTGCACGTTCTCCCATGTTTGTGTGGGTTTCCTTCGGTTGCTCGGGTTTCCGCCCACAGTCCAAAGATGCGCAGGTTAGGTGGATTGGCCATGCTAAATTGCCCTTGGGTTAGGTGGGGTTTAGGGGATAGGGTGGAGGTGTGAGCTTAGGTGAGGCGCTCTTTCCAGTAGCCGCTGCAGACTCCATGGGCCGAATGGCCTCCACTATAAATTCTTATGTTTCTATGGAAAGTCTGAGAACACGCAGTATCGTCTGCCCAATGAATCATAGAATGGAACAGAGAACAACCTGGGTGGGAGGGGTCATTGAGTATATGCTAGAATACATGGCTTGTGGTGAAGGCTGGTTCAGTTTGAGGCACTATCTGAAAAAGAACAGCATGTCAGGCTACAGGAAGAAGGTGGGGGAATGGAACTTGGTGAATCTCCTCTTTAGAGAGTCAACGTAGACATGACGGGCCAAATGATGGCCTCCCATGCTGTAACTATTCTCGTGACTAATTTGATTTAATACCTTGCCACAGTATTCTATTTGGAGTTAATGACCACCGATGTCTTGAAGTTGCTAGCATGTTTCACGAACACATTTGCATATTTTGTTATTGACCCTTCGTGCTGGAAGTTGAAAACTACAGTTGGTTTTTGGTGTGAGAACAGTTCAAGTTGTTACTTAAACACTTGATCTCAATCCTAAATTACACCTTGTGGTAAATCATGTGCATCGGATGTAGATGTACTTTAACTAATGGCACAAACTTGCACCCTGACCGTTTACATGTAAATGAACAATGTACAGTAGTCATGTGTATGCATTGTTGGAGGCTTTGAAGCAAATTAGTGTCTGATGTAATGTGCTGCAAAGCCTTGTATTAAAGAGACACTTTTTTAAAAGGGAGATGTTATTTCTACACCAGATCCATTGGGCAGTTACAGCATTTTGCATTGTTTAATAACAGCTAGATTCATTTCTAAGTTCGAGGGCTCTAAGTGCATTGTAAACAAGAGCAATAGAATTAAGATGGTTGTTTGTCAGCTGGCATTGGTCAAACCATAGATGCTTGTATTTGTAGGAATTTTGATTTTAGTGGCATGGAGGTTCACTGTAGTAATGGTGGAACTGAAACACTATTTGTAATTTAAACTGACAGCAATTTTTGGAGTGCACACATGCAAGTGCAGTTAAATATGGAAATGAAAAATTTGCAGTCAGTGATTCACTGCTCCTCAGTGCTATTGGAACTTGCCACAGACAAATCTTTAGGAATTGTTGAACTGTAAACGTTTCTGTTGTGCTGTCTCATTGCTATTGTTTTAATGTGCTAATGTTTTTAATGGCAGCCTCATTGTTAATTTAACTTATGCAGAACAGTCTCTCTAGCCCTGGAATGATATTGAATGTTAGCATTATAAATTCTGGTTAGTTTCATGTCTGTTTCAGATAATCTTTCTCCACTAAATGTGTTTCATTTTACTGACTTGCTGTCTGTGATTGAATGTGGTTCACTTGCTCAACATCTAATCCCTTTGGTGCCAGATTCAAATAACATTGAAAGGTGAAATTCACTGAACGCACGGATAGGATGGGATTAGAGGGATACGGACCCCGGAAGTGCAGAAGGTTTTAATTTAGACAGGCATCATGATCTGCGGAGGCTTGGAGGGCTGAAGGGCCTGTTCCTGTGCTGAACTGTTCTTTGTTCACATCTGATTGCTGGACCTTTTGTAGGCAGCTTTCTTTGGGCCAGCACATGTTGACTGTAGTATACACCAATTGGGATGTGATGTGAATCCCCAAATTGATTTTTTTAGATATTTCTACCTTGAACATCAGTGTCTGAAATTTCTATAACAAAACCAGTTCAAGCTTGACTGTGGATAATCCTAGAATTAAACATTAAATACAGTAATGCAATTAATATTGCAACAGACTTTGACAAACTACGCAGAATAGCCCAGAGTTTTGTTGTTATTGATTGCACTTTCACAAAATAATACAGAAGCACAAACTTGAGTTTCCACAAACTAATAACGTGGTCGAAAAGTAATTGCACCCAGCGATCAAAATGCTGATGATGATGCCTGCTTGCAGCTGTTTGAGGAGGCTCCTCTTTAACTCTCTTCTTTGGTACCGAGGCATGAACAGGCACAAGTTTTTCCATTTCTAAATATTTTACTAAAAGGGTGTGGTATTCACTTCAGGAAACTAGTAAATGGTTCCCATATAGTTCTTGAGTAATTTCTCATTTAAAATCATGAAGGACAGCCTTAAAAATACATGATTGTAATGAGCACATTTTGAACCGGTTCACACATCGTTAATGCAAAAAAATTGAATTCTATTATACTGCCCTTTTTGACCTCTTTGTCCTTGCAAGTACTACCCCATCTCCTGCCTCACTTGCCTAAAATCCTTGAACATGTCACATCTTGCCCTACTTTGGTTGAACTTTACATTTTGAATCATTCGGATCAGATTTCTCCCCTTGAGTCCTAGACTCATACAGCACAGAAAAGGCCCTTCAGCCCATTGAGTCTGTAGTGACAATATCTCACACTAGTCCCATATCCTTGAATGTGATGGTGTTTCAAGTGTTTGTTTAAGTGCTTTTTAAAGGTTGAGGTTAAAGGGCAAGGGTCTGGCAGATGGATTACTATGTTGGTAAATGTGAGGTCATCCATTTTGGTAGGAATAACTGCAACATGGGCTATTATTTAAATGGCAAAAAATTGCAGTATACTGCTGTGCAGGGGAACCTCGGTGCCATTGTGCATGATTCACAAAAAAGTTGGTTTGCAGGTGCAGTAGGTAATTAAGAAGGCAAATTAAATTTTGTCCTTCATTGCGAGAGGGATGGAGTTTAAAAGCAGGGAGGGTATGTTACAGCTGTATTGGGTGCTGGTGAGGCCACACCTGGGGTAATGTGTACAGTTTTGGTCTCCTGACTTGAGAAAGGATGTACTGACACTGGAGGGGGTGCAGAGGAGATTCACTTGGTTGATTCCGGAGTTGCGACGATTGGTTTATGAGGAGAGACTAAGGAGACCGGGACTATACTCATTGGAATTTAGAAGAATGAGGGGGATCTTCTAGAAACAATAAAAATTATGAAGGGAATAGATAAGATAGAAGCAGGGAGGTTGTTTCCATTAGCAGTTGAGAATAGAACTAGGGGCATAGCCTCAAAATAACAGGGAGCCGATTTAAGATTTGAGGAGGAACTTCTTCACTGGGCAGTGAATTCTACCGATTTACCACCCTTTGGGTGAAGCAGTTGAGGCTACCTTGTTGATGTTTTTAAGGCAAAGATAGATTTTTGAACAGTAATGGAATTGAGGGTTATGATGAGCGGGTGGCTAAGTGGAGTGGAATCCACAAAGATCAGCCATGATCTTATTGACTGTTGGAGCAGGCTCGAGAGGTTCTTGTAAGATTTCCATCCTCCACTACCTTCCCAGGTTATACATTCCAGATTCTCACCACTCTCGAGTGAAATTTGTTTTCTCAAATTTCCTCGGACTCTCCTGCCCCTCAACTCAAACTATGCCCCCTTGTGATTGACAAAAGTCCTTCCTGTTAACGAAGGATCGTTACCATTTTTGTTTTATTATTTTGGTCTGTGGACCCATAATCTGAAAGTGCCGTTAAGCAGAAGATTGCAGGTTTGAGCACCCTGCTTGTCAGGACACTGTTCCCAGGTTTTAAAAAAAAAAGCCAGATTCTTTGGCACAGAGTGCATCTAGGGAACTAGGTTTGGAGGGAGTCAGATCGATTGCTCTCACTCACTCAGAAAACCATTTCACGCCGAGAAGGAAAGAAATATCAGAACAAAAGCTGAAGTTCAGAAAGGCACCAACTCAATCTTACTGTATCAAAGATCCTTATCCTTTATCTTCATTAATATTTTCTTTCCCTTGAGTTTTTCTGTGTGTAGAGACTGGGCTAGATTGTAATGGAGTATTAGATAGTCACATTTTCTGTCAGTTTCATTCTAAGACTGTACATAATGAAAGGTTACGAGTGTTTAAAAATTGCAAACATGGTGACTTCAGTTTATTGGGCTCAACCAAGGACCTCATGTATTAAATAAAATATAATTTTACTTGTGTTGCAACTCCAGGTCAAGTTGGGCTGGAACTGACCGTGCACGCCACTGTACTGAAACACCAAGTCACAACTGACACCCTCATGGTTGCAATAAACATTCCACAATATCAATGTTGGGACTGTTGCTGTTTGTGGTTTATATAAATGATTTGGAAGGGAATTCATGGAAGGTATGGAAATTGGTGGGGTGGTAACTAGTGCGAAAGGATAGCCGTAGATTATAGGAGGGTAGTAATGGGCTGATTATTGGCAAATGGAATGCAATCTAGATGAGTGTGAGATGATTCATTTGGGTGGAACAAACCAGGCAAAGCAATACACGATAAATGGCAGGACTCTGGCGTGTACCAAGGGTTGGAGGGATCTTTGGTGTGCATGTGCACCGGAAGGTAGCAGAGCAGGTGGATGAAGTGGTTAAGAATGCATATGGTGTACTTGCCTTTATTAGCTGAGGCACAGGAGCAGGGAGGTTGTGCTGGAACTGTAAATTAGGCCATCGCTAGACTATTGTGTGCAGTTCTGGAATCCACATTATAGGAGTGATGGAGAGATTTACCAGATGTCGCCTGGGCCGGAGAGTTTTCTTTATGAGAAGACATTGGATAGGCTGGGGTTGTTTTCCTTGGAGCAGACGTGACTGAGGGGAAGCATTATTGAGATGTATGGCATAGAACCATAGAATCAATGAATTTACAGTGCAGAAGGAGGCCATTCGGCCCATCGAGTCTGCACCAGCCTTTGGAAAGAGCACCCTACCTAAACCCACACCTCCACCCTATCCCCGTAACCCTACCCAACCTTTTTGGTCACTAAGGGCAATTTAGCATGGCCAATCCACCTAACCTCCACATCTTTGGACTGTGGGAGGAAACCGGAGCACCGGGAGGAAACCCACACAGACATGGGGAGAACATGCAGATTCTGCACAGACTATGACCCAAGCCGGGAAAGGAATCTGGGACCCTAGAGCTGTGACTGTGCACTGTGCTACCATGCTGCCCAAAAGGGAGACCAGGCTTCCTTCGAGCCGGAATTGAACCAGCGACACAAGGCTTTAATTATCTACAGACCTCCACTCTACCAGCTGAGCTATCAAAGGACAGGCCACAAGAAACTTAAGCCACCAACATGGGGCTCGAACCCACGACCCTGGGATAAGAGTCCCATGCTCTACCGACTGAGCTCGCCGGGCTGATCGGATCCAAAGCACTATGAGGGGAGATAGGGAGATAGAGTAGACAGGAAGAAACCTTTCCCCTTGGTGGAGGGATCAATGACCAGGGGGCATAGATTTAAGGTAATGGGCAGGAGGCTTTGAGGGGATTTTCACCCAGCGGGTGGGGGGGGGGGGGGGGGAGTCTCCAACTCACTGCCTGAAAGGGTCATGGAGGCAGAGACCCTCTTAACGTTTTAAGAATTATTTTAGATGTGCACTTGCGATGCCAAGGCCAACAAGGCTGTGGGCCAAATGCTGGAAAATGGGATTAGCATAGTTGGGTGGTTGCTTTTGACTGGTGCACATGTGATGGGCCAAAGGGCCTTTCTGTGCTGTCGAGACCTTTTATGACTCTAATCCCTTATTCTTTGTCTTCAGCTTTGGATACAGATGACCACGCTGTCCTCTAAACACTCCCTTTGAACCTCCCTCTCTCCATGCCTTTCATCCATCATCCACTTGGTTTTGGGAGTACACTGACTTGGATCCATTCTGTTCCCTTCTGATTTTTCTCTGCATTAAATTTCTGACTTGATTTGATGGGGGGGGGGGGGGGGGGGGTGGGTGCAAAACCCACACAAACACGGGGAGAATGTTCTCCAATTAAATATTGTGGAGGCTCACCACCTTAAAGGGGCAAAACTACCACAACTCTACCCCTGTCTCAGGTGATTATCTGAAATGCCCATCCAGACCGGTGTTCCACTCGATGTTGATTAGTAAACACATCTAATCAAATCTCCCACCTTCCACCCAAATCTCCCACCTTGCACCCTTAAGTCCAAGGGTCATTCACCCATCACCCTTGCTTGCTAACCTACATTGGTTTCCAGTTATGAATTTGCTTCCTTGTTTTCAAATCTCTTCAGCCTTTATAGCTCTCTCCTCCAGCCCTGCAATCCTCCAATATGTTCCTGTTCTGCATCCCCAATTTTGACCTCTCTTGCATTAATGGCTGTACTATCAGTATAAGGCTGCATAAATTCTATAATTCTCAGTACATTTTTGCATGTCTTTAACATGTGCTGCTTTAAAACCTGCCTCTTTGACCAAGCTTTTGGCCATTTGCCCTAATCCTGTTCTGGAGCTTAGTATCAAATATTAATACTTGTCTTGTGTTGCGACATTAAAATCATGTATTAAATATATGGAAGTGATTCACTGGTTTGAGCAAATTAAAGAAATTTAAAGCAATTTTATGCCCAAAATGAAATCTCCAGCCCAATATTATATCTTGGTCAAGTGTTCCACAATATACATTGTTACACTAATGTATAAATAATCTCGTGTTTGAAATGATGATTCTCCTTGGGCAATTCTTCCGATTTCTCACAAACTTGCTACCACGCCAGTTCCGATGGTTGCCAAGTACAAAGCATGATTTGCAGAGACAACACATGAGGAGCAGATGTTGCTTGATGGGTTGGGTAGATGGCTCATTTGGTAGATTGCCCTCTTTCCTATTTCTGCATGTTCCTAGTAGTGTCTCGTATGTGTATGGTGCCTTCCTTCATGAGCCTTCTCCACCTTGGTCAGTTACAAGCCAGGATCTCCCATGAGTCAGTAGGAATGTTTAACCTCGGATGTTTCCACAGCTTCCCTAAACCAATTCCGCTGTCCTCCTGGAAGTGTCCTGCCGTGACCAAATTCCAAGTAGTAGTTGAATTGTGAGTCTGGTGTCCCACCTGGCAGATCTAGTTTTGAGTGATTTGTCTTGATGCTGGGCTTGGAAGAAGACATTGCTGTCAGACTGCCTTTTTTGCCATTCGATTTGAAGGAACACTGCACTTCTCCAGTGCTTGGAGGTCCTTCTTGTAGGCCATCCAAGTCTCAATTATTGAAAAACTGTTTAATTCTCCACATACTGGGGGAGCAACTTGCTGATGAGAAATAATTAGTTCTGAGTTTGTTTGTCTAAATGTAACTTGCCATGCAACAGTTAATGCTAACTTGGCCTCACCGATCAGGCCCTCCCATTTTAGTGACGAAAGCAGCCAGTTGCTTGCTGCTGCTGTATTTTGGCTCAGTTGCTTGATTGGACCTTGAACTACCGCACAGGAGTGTAGTATGTTCGGAAAGAGCTAGTCTGCAGAGAGGTCTGCAGATTTGTGAAGTATTGCCAAAACTTGGCAAATTCCACACTGTCTGAGAAAGTGAATTCTTGCTCTTATTGCTGCATGGCTGAGTTCTTCTGCAAAAGAGAGAGCAGCACTCCCATGAGCGATCCTTTAATGCAAGCTGATGGTTTGGTTTACAGTGCAACTCACTTCTAGAATGTCGCAATCGACAGAACAGCTAAAGTCAAGCTGCAGAATAATGAATGTATTCAGTGAAGATCTGGCAGGCAGAGGAAGCTTTCATTGACTTTTTAAGCGTGCTGTCATTCCATTATACGGTGCATGTTTCATGGTAAGTTGGCTTTTTTTTTATTCGACTGGTGTTGATTTCTTCTGGTTATAAATTGAGTTGTGTTGCTCTTGAGTGCATTCCAGCAATTTTTAAAAAACTGCTTCCAGACCACAATCCGAACTGGAAAACTTGTAAATGGAAGGTTACGATATATTTTTGGAATCTGAGTTGTAGTATCACAATGACAAGTTTGCAGACAACAGCTGAAAATGGAGGCTTTTTCAGTTTGTTCAGTAAATAGAAAAAAAAGAAAAATAGGTATCGCTAGCTTTTTTTCGTCCTCCATTAGAAAATTAGCTTCAAATGGAAGGCACCAGTCTTGCTTATCTGTTTTGGAGGAAACCATTTGTTTGTGCCAGATTGAGAATCTTAAAAATTGGAAGGGTTTGGAGTGGAAGGATGCAAGTTTTTTTTCATTCCACTTGGCTTCACAATTATTTTTCCAGTGATGAGATTCATTGGCTTTTGCAAATTGATCTTGTTATAACCCTCGTAGAGGTCACTGCATCAAGGGGATGTAACCTTCCGCAAGGGTTATAACCGTTATAGAGTGAAGAAAATGTATTTCGAGTATCCAATTATTTTTTTCCAGTTGAGGGGTAATTTCGTGTGGCCAATCCACCGACTTTGCACTTATTTGGGTTGTGGGGGTGAGACCCCCACAGACACGGGGACAATGTGCAAACTCCACACAGCCAGTGAACCGGGGCTGAGATCGAACCCGGGTCCTCGGTGCCGTAGGCAGCAGTGCTAACCACTGAGCCACTGCCGCCCAAAATATATTTCTTAACAAAGGTAGTCTGGAAGTTGTGTCCTGTCTTAGCTTGGACAATACTAATTACGGGGACTATATTTTACTAAAATAAACATGGCAAATTTGGATCAGGATGAGTTGCAGTGAACCTACTCACTTGTTGCTCTCTTGGCCTTTCAGGATACTGTATGATATTAAAACCATGTTAGCTCACTGGGATAATGGAGCCAGAATTTGTATAAAAAGCAAGGAATAAATGCATAACACATGGTGCAGAACTGGATTAACACTCCTTTAATCATGGCTTTGGCTGATGCCAAATATGTCCATATATCTTCCCAACTGTCTTGTCTCAATGGAATATATAGTTACACATTTATTATTTGTACATATCACTATCAAGGCCTATTTTCATTGCCCATTCCAAATTGCCAGTGAAAAGTTGATGGGTGAGCCACCTGTTGCAGTCTGTGTGATGTAGGTACACTTACAATGCCTCAGGCAGAGTTCCAGTATTTTGACTGTGAGGGAGTGAATATTTTGAAGTTGAGGTGTGTACTTTAGATGGAAATTTGTAGCTGGTGGTGATGTCATGTGTCTGCTGGATAAATTTGACAAGGTAGCCTTTGTCTTTCGAGACATGATGAGTTGAGTCTGGATAAACTGAGATCATGTGGGGCAATTGGAATTATCAGTGAAGATGCAGAGTTGAAGAACTAGGTGCACAATGCGAGTGAAAGCCAGGTTCAAAAAGAAATCAAGTGAGAGAAGTAATGAAGCAAAGACGTAGTTTGAGAGATGATTTTGGTAGCTAACCAAGAGGGAGTCCAAAAGTTTTCCAGCGGCATGAGTGGAGGTGGGGCTGATTGGGACCAAACCAGGAGATTTCCACATGGAGGGTGTAGCTCAGGTATGAAATAAGTACTTTGTTGCATCTGTCTTTACTAAGGGAGAAGATGTTGATGACTTGTAACTGAAAGGTTATGGTTGAGACCTAGAGATGGAAAAATTAACATAGGAGGTGCTACTTGGGTTGGATGTGTTACATCAAAGGATACTCTAGGGACGTAAGGGTGTAAATTCAAGAGGCAAGTCCATATATCTTCCCAACAGCTTGTATACAGGGGTGGTGCCAGATACAATGTTATACCTTTTGGGGTACAACCAGCTGGAGGCTAATCCGTTTAATAATATGAGTAGTTGGAAAGCTTTTCGAAATTATTTAGGAATTAAATATTGGGAAGTATAAGTAAGCATTGTTTAATTTTGAGTTCAGGATGAATGAGATTAATGCAGTTGGCATGGGCTTTCAATTCGAAAGGTGTTTTGATAAAGTGACACAATATACCTTTCAGCAAGGCCCTGGAATGAAAGGGAGTGTGGCAGCATGGATATGAATGAATATGGTATAAAGGTGTCCCAATGGGATGAGGAAACTTGGTCACAGTATGAAAGACATGACCAAAGAGGAGGTTCAGTTGTTGACTGGACAAACACAGGTTTTGGAGCAAGCATGGAGTTGGCTTATACCTTTGTCTACAGCCTGTGTTTTTGTACATGGTTATTTATCGATAAGCACTCCATGTCCAATCATGTGAGACTCTTCAACCTCTTCATTTGGTCGCATGAACCTCCAACAATGAAGTTGGCTATCTTGGTGAAAGTTGTTTTTCCAGATTGGAGGAAGGTGTGGAGTGGGATTGAGAGTCCATTTTAGAGCTGCTTCCCTTTATCTATATTTAAATAAATTTAGAGTACCCAAATTAATTTTTTGCCCCAATTAGGGTGCAATTTAGTGTGGCCAATCCACCTACCTTCATATCTTTGGGCTGTGGGGGTGAAACCCACGCAGACACGGAGAGAATGTGCAAAATGCACTCCATTGATCACCATCTTTACAGAAGGAGGCCGTTTGGCCATCAAGACTGCACTGACCCTCCAATAGCATCCTACCAAGTCCTACTCTCCTGTCTTTTATCCAAGTAACTTTGTACATTGTCTTTTTCAAAATAGCAATCCTATTTCCTTTTTGAATACTTTGCACCTGCCCCTCCCCGCACCCCCCGTGGGCAGCACGGTAGCACAGTGGTTGCTTATCAGTGCCAGGGTCCCAGGTTCAATTCCTGGCTTGGGTCACTTTCTGTGCGGTGTCTGCACGTTCTACCCGTGTCTGCGTGGGTTTCCTCCGGGTGCTCCTCCCACAAGTCCCGAAAGATGTGCTGTTAGGTGAATTGGATGTTCTGAATTCTCCCTCTGCCCCCGAACAGGCGCCGGAGTGTGGCAACTAGGGAACTTTCACAGTAACTTCATTGTAGTGTTAATGCAAGTTGACTTGACACTTATTATAATACAACTATATCAATCCCTTAACTACCTCTGCATTCCTGACGCCATAAAAATTTAGTGTTGGTGAAGGTCGTTTAAGTCAAATGTATAAATTCCATTGAACTTTGAGATTTATGCTAATATGTACTTTTGCATGTATTTCCCACTGTAAATGTCGTTTCTGCTTCGAGGAACAAAATTTAGCAGCTTTAGAAGAGGCTTGCTGCAGGTGGACCCAATGCACCAGAAATAAATTTTAAATTATTGGTACTCGGTGTCACAAATTTAACAGGTCATGAAAATTTGAGTTAAAGTATGTTTTCCCCAGTGCCACTGAAAATTAATTTCATTAGACCTCATACAACCAGGCACCTTTTTTTCATGATATCGTAGTTACTAGACACTCTGATGCAGTTGTTATATTACAGGACCATTAATTCAAATCAAATTTCCAAATCCAGAAAGCACAAGCTCAAACCCCAATACATCAAAGATTTTGTTCCTCGAATACTGTCAGTTTTGAGAATAAATCTTAATCTTGAGATGTTGGGCTCAAGTTCTTTGAGGAAGCCTTACCTAGTGTAGTGTGCAACAGAGTTTGTGTAATTACTTTTAAAGCAGCCCAGCACTAATCGAACAGGCCCATCTCAGGATGGACAAATGCTAGTTTTGTCTGCAACGTAAAACAGTATGTAATAGTAGCACTATGAAGACAAATCATTGTTCCATCAAGCATACTCCTTTGCAATAATTGTCAGCTTGGTTATCATTAGAATCCATGTTCAGGTCTTCATTATAACAGGATTTTTCAGCATAACCAATATACTGCAGCATAATCTGATTGCGGCAAAATGCACAAGTAAATATTAGGCACCACAGAGATTTGAACTGTAAAAACACACACATTTTATCAATTAGCCTGCATCAAATTTGTGTTTATGCTGATGACAAAGTTCATGCTTTAAAAAGTCTCCTTGCCCCTACCCAGCACTTCTGCACTAGAGGCTTGAAGATCATGCTCCTCCAAGCAAAACGCCATCCTGACTTGCAACTATCTCCATTCGTTCATTCACCATCACTGGGGCAAAATCCTGGCGCTCACTCAGAGCAGCACTGTGGGCATACCTGGCTGTACTACCTGGACTCTGAGGTGTCTCACCACCACCTCGAGGGCAATTAGGGATGGTCCATAAATGCTGACCTAGCAAGCGACACCCGCAATCTGTGATTAAAACCAAACAGCTGAGTAAAGCTGCTTGGCATTACTCTACACTCTGGCTTGAATTTTGTAATTTCTTGTAAGGCAGACACAAGATTATTCTATTTGAGTGATTATTCTATTTGAGTGAAATTTAGCTTCGTTAACAACAAATTCCTCTTTAAAACAGTGATAATTTAATTTGGATGTAATTAGGGTTCAAAGAGGAGCTTCAGGTAAATGTGACCACGATACAAAAGCCTTTCAGCCGAGAGTTTCAATTCCTCAGGAGCGAAATTGGTTAATGGCTCTAAAGAGGTTGACTAAATGGTATTATGATCTGTGACGGAACCATAACTGAATTTGAAATAATGGGCACAATCTTGAAACCAGGCCCATTGGATGACAACCCAAAATATAGTTGATATAGTGAAGATGCATCTTGCACAGCCACTTGCATCACTCCCTGTGCAACTGCAGTTCTTCAGGCAGGGAAGGTGAAAACTGCTTTTACTTCTGTTTCATGAATGTGGTCATCAGGAAGGTACACTTCTGAAAGTCTTGATGGTGTAGCTTCCAGAGTTCCTTTTTTAAAATTTAGAATACCCAATTATTTTTTTTCCAATCAAGGGGCAATTTAGCTTGGCCAATCCATCTATCCTGCACATCTTTGGGTTGCAGGGGATGAAACCCACGTAGACACGGGGAAATTATGCAGAGTTCCTTTTTCAATATACCAATAGCATGGTTTACGATTCTGGCCCTTTGATACATAACTTTCAACTCTTTGACATGCCTCTGCTATTTACATCAGTTTAGGATTCGGTCCCTTTTTAATCTACCAGCAAGTTTTGAGAGTTTCTTGCGAGTTCTCCTTTTTTTACTAGCTAGAGGAAAACAGACCTTTTTCCTGAGCATTGGGACTGGTTCTGAGGCAGGTGAGACCTGCACAAGAAGGATAGGTTTCTCCTTAACAGGACTGGGTTTACTATCCTTGCGCGATGATTTACTAGTGCTATTGAGGAGGGTTTCAACGAGATTGGTGGGGAGATGGGACCTTGAGGGAAAAACCAGGGTGGAGGGAAAAAACAGGGTGGAGAGCAGAAAAATTGGAAGTGGGAATATTAACTAATCAGGACATATCCAAGTAAATAGACTTGAAGATATTGATCGAATTATAAGTCATTGGGTAGAGGCCGAGTAAGCGGGAAAAGCTTTAAAAAGTCTACATAAGAGGTAATCCGCTTTAGCTGATGCACTGTGGTTGAGAAGCCATCGGGGATGAATCTCTTAAGGCAAGAGTTCAGTATGTGGCCTCTGGTTTGACTTGGATGACCGCAGTCTTGATTTGAGATACTCATGGCGGAAGTGTCCTCGCCCTTCCTGGACTGTTCAAACAGTTGAATATGTTCGCATTTTCTGTAGTTTGAAAACTGGGACTTCAATGCTTGGATTAGTTGCCAGGCTGAAGTTGGTGCTTGTGGTCAACCAGGATACGTGCCATTGGCGTAGTGACATGGAATGCTTTGGTCCTGAAGGTGTTCTTTCAAGAAGGATGTTCCTACTGTAGACATCAGGAGGCGCATGTGTCCTAACACAGGAAGCCATTTGAATGTTCCAGAAATAATTTTCATTACTTCCTGAGGGTGGATATCGACCACGTGTGTTTGGTGTCTCCTGAGGCTAAGCAAACAGGACAGGCAAAGCGCTGTGTTGGCTTTGCCCCAGGCAGTGCTCAGCAGTTAATCACTTATCTTGACCATGGCTCTGTGGTAGGGGCATTCCCAGTAAGTCAGTACGCAGTCAAGCGTTATGCAAAGCTACTTTGGCATTGGGTCATGGGTGAGTAGTCAGCGCAGTTTGTTGTTCATCTTCGTCATTCAGGTGGATGTGCGGAAGACTGAAACAACAGTAACATTTGGTTGAGGTCTCCATTTTCTAGAGAACATAGATCATGAGTGAGTTTTTGGATGTCCTGGAGTTCGGGGCTCTAAGCACAAAGAATGGTTTTAGAATGCTCAACGTTTTTGGTTAGCAACGTTTTGCTTTCTGAAGGAATAGGAACTGAATTCCAAGGTTCACAAAAAAGTGATTGAGGCACAGATTTGGAAAGTGCCGACATGGCTTTCTATGGACCTCTTGCCAAGGCTGCCATAGCCCATCTCCATGGCTGTGCGAATCATGTGAGCCTTGTGTATATTGGTAGAAATGCTAATTAGCTTAAGACTGCCAACTCCATTCCATCTTGTCACTGGTTAATGAGTATGATTGTCCACCTAAGAAACTCCGTGTTACTGATCATGGGTTCTAGCATGGCTGATGAGCCCGATCCCAGAGCCGCATCTTGCTCCGCACACTTGGGGAGATGGGATCGGTCCTTGGACTCCAGGTCACTGATGTTGCTTTTTTGGGCCTCATCTTGCCGTGTGGTGTCTGGGAATTGTGTCCTCTCAATTGCGGTTCCTCCAAGTAGGTTGTTTCTGAGTAAGAGCTCCAGGCGTTGACGCCCACGTTACGTTTCTTGAAGTAAGCCTTCAGGATGTCTTTGAAGTGCCTCCTTTGTGGCCCTTTCGTTCGGAAGCTTTCCTTCAGCGGGGCAAAGACGGTTTGCATTGGCAGTCGTGATCCTAATCACATGGTTGGCCCAGTGGAGTTGGTTTTGGATCATCATGACCTTTCTGCTGGTGCTTTTGGGACTTTCATGGATTGATGTTAGTACGCCTGTCCTCTCCGTTGTTGTGGACAAACCATCTCCAATAGCACTGATGGTATCTTACCCAGGCCTTAAGGTGGCATCGCATCTGTACATCGTCCAATTTTCTGTAGAAGAGTTGATAGGGTGACCGCCTTGTACACTAGGATCTTGCATGTCAGCACAGATGTCGCGGTCATCATCAAAGACTTTGTGTCCGAAGGAGGCACTTGCGGATTAGGTATGATGTTGGATCTCTGCATCGATGCCTCCCTGAGAGGAGGTTTCCACCTAGGTATAGGAAATGTTCCATGTTTGATAAGGTTTCTCCATTGATCTTGGGGAGAGATACGGATCTTGCCCTGGGTAGGTATGTAAAGGACTGAGCCATGCTGAGGTTTTCGATTGGATTTGCTTATTGTCACGTGTACCGATGTACAGTGAAAAGTATTTTTCTGCGAGCAGCTCAACAGATCATTAAGTACATGGGAAGAAAAGAAAATACATAATAGGGCAACACAAGGTATACAATGAAACCATTGTAAGTTCAGTAAAAAGTGGATCTGTTGGGGAGAGCTCCCAGAGAGCCCCTCCTCGCTCGCGACCCATTCTTAGGTATGCTTCCACGCAGCTGTCAAGAATGTCTCTGAGATTCTCATCTGAGAGAGTGGAGATAATGTCAGAAGTTCCAGAAGAGTTTGGAGTTGGTGATGATATCAGAAGTTCCACGAGCAACGTCAGTAATATTTTCTTCCTGGATTTCAACCCGTTGACGTTGACGGGCTTTCTGTCCATCCTGTAGAAGGTATCCACTCCACTGCAAAGCCTGCTCTTGACAAGGTGAAGGATGGGGGTGATGACATCCCTGCTTGACTCCAGTCGAGTCTCAGGACATCCAGACCTCATGGCCCTGTCCTGTCTCCTCTCATCTATTACCCCAGGGATTGTCTTGTGGTGGCAGGGGTGTACGAGTTTCCTCTATGATGTGAAGGAGCTGCGCTCTAAAAGCTAGGGATTTGAAACCAACCTATTGGACTCTAGTTTCCTTCAGGTAGACGTCTGATGTGGGACATCTTGGTGTATGCCATTGCACATCAGCAGACATACTGCCCTTGAGGGCAGGTCCAGTTCTAATGGCAAGGGAATCTCGACGACTGAGGACCTCCCTCCTGCTACAACAAAATTAAGTAGATGATGATTGTTGACATACCTAACACTTCCCCCTGTGACTTGGATTAATAATCAACCTTTGGCACAGCTGTTCTGATTAATTTACAGGTGTGAGTACCTTGCAAGCACCCAATAACACAATTATACAACATTACAGCGCAGTACAGGCCCTTCGGCCCTCGATGTTGCGCCGACCTGTGAAACCACTCTAAAGCCCATCTACACTATTCCCTTATCATCCATATGTCTATCCAATGACCATTTGAATGCCCTTAGTGTTGGCGAGTCCACTACTGTTGCAGGCAGGGCATTCCACGCCCTTACTACTCTGAGTAAAGAACCTACCTCTGACATCTGTCCTATATCTATCTCCCCTCAATTTAAAGCTATGTCCCCTCGTGCTAGACATCACCATCCGAGGAAAAAGGCTCTCACTGTCCACCCTATCCAATCCTCTGATCATCTTGTATGCCTCAATTAAGTCACCTCTTAACCTTCTTCTCTCTAAAGAACACAGCCTCAAGTCCCTCCGCCTTCCCTCATAAGATCGTCCCTCCATACCAGGCAACATTCTGGTAAATCTCCTCTGCACCCTTTCCAATGCTTCCACATCCTTCCTATAATGCGGCGACCAGAATTGCACGCAATACTCCAAATGCGGCCGCACCAGAGTTTTGTACAGCTGCAACATGTCCTCATGGCTCCGAAACTCAATCCCTCTACCAATAAAAGCTAACACACCGTACGCCTTCTTAACAACTCTCTCAACCTGAGTGGCAACTTTCAGGGATCTATGTACATGGACACCGAGATATCTCTGCTCATCCACACTGCCAAGAATCTTAGCATTAGCCCAGTACTCTGTCGTCCTGTTCTTCCTTCCAAATTGAATCACCTCACACTTTTCTGCATTAAACTTCGTTTGCCACCTCTCAGCCCAGCGCTGCAGCTTATCTATGTCCCTCTGTAACTTGTAACAGTTAGTTATCCAAGTCTATTAACTACTGGACAAATAATATGCTTGCCTTGAAATATATATCCTAGCCATTTGGTGCTACATTAAGCTTTCAAAGCTTGATGGGTGTATTACACCAGTGCTAGTTCAATTTTTGGATAACATCCTTCCGCACTGTCCACAACTCCACCGACTTTAGTGTCATCTGCAAATTTACTCACCCATCCTTCTACGCCCTCCAGGTCATTTATAAAAATGACAAACAGCAGTGGCCCCAAAACAGATCCTTGTGGTACACCACTAGTAACTGGACTCCAGTCTGAACATTTCCTATCAACCACCACCCTTTATCTTCTTCCAGCTAGCCAATTTCTGATCCAAACAGCTAAATCTCCCTGAATCCCATGCTTCCGTGTTTTCTGCAGTAGCCTACCGTGGGGAACCTTATCAAACGCTTTACTGAAATCCATATGCACCATATCAATTGCTTTGCCCTCATCCACCTGTTTGGTCGCCTTCTCAAAGAATTCAATAAGGTTTGTGAGGCACGACCTACCCTTCACAAAACCGTGTTGACTATGTCTAATCAAATTATTCCTTTCCAGATGATTATGCACCCCATCTCTTATGAACCTTTCCGAGATTTTTCACACAACAGAAGTAAGGCTCACTGGTCTATAGTTACCGGGGTTGTCTCTACTCCCCTTCTTGAACAAGGGGACAACATTTGCTATCCTCCAGTCTTCTGGCACTATATCTAGACAAAGATGACTTAAAGATCAAAGCCAAAGGCTCTTCAGTCTCCTCCCTAGCTTCCCAGAGAATCCTAGGATAAATCCCATCCGGCCCAGGGGACTTATCTATTTTCACACTTTCCAGAATTGCTAACACCTCCTCCTTATGAACCTCAAGCCCTTCTAGTCTAGTAGCCTGACTCTCCGTATTCTCCTCGACAACATTGTCTTTTTCCTGTGTGAATACTGATGCAAAATATTCATTTAGCACCTCTCCTATCTCCTCGGACTCCAAGCACGACCTCCCACTACTGTCCTTGACTGGCCCTACTCTTACCCTGGTCATTCATTTATTCCTGACATATCTATAGAAAGCTTTAGGGTTATCCTTGATCCTACCTGCCAAAGACTTCTCGTGTCCCCTCCTGGCTCTTCTTAGCTCTCTCTTTCGGTCCTTCCAAGCTAACAAGTAACTCTCGAGCGCCCTAACTGAACCTTCATGTCTCATCTTTACATAAGCCTCCTTCATCCTGTTGACAAGTGTTTCGACTGCCTTAGTAAACCATGGTTCCCTTGCTCGACAACTTCCTCCCTGCCTGACAGGTACATACTTATCAAGGACACGCAGTTGCTGTTCCTTGAACAAGCTCCACATTTCCTTTGTGCCCATCCCCTGCAGTTTTCCTCGCCCTCCGATGCATCATAATTGCCTTTCCCCCAGATATAACTCTTACCCTGCGGTATATACCTATTCCTTTCCATCACTAAAGCAAACTTAATCGAATTGTGGTCACTATCACCTAAGTGCTCACCTACCGCCAAATCTAACACCTGTCCTGGTTCATTACCCAGTACCAAATCCAATACGGCCTCTCCTCTCGTTGGCCTATCTACATACTGTGTCAGGAAACCCTCCTGCACACGTTGGACAAAAACAGACCCATCTAAAGTACTCTAACTACAGTGTTTCCAGTCAATATTTGGAAAGTTAAAGTCCCCCATAACAACTACCCTGTTGCTTTCGCTCCAATCCAGAATCATCTTTGCAATCCTTTCCTCTACATCTCTGGAACTTTTGAGAGGCCTATAGAAAACCCCTAACAGGGTGACCTCTCCGTTCCTGTTTCTAACCTCAGCCCATACTACCTGAGTAGACGAGTCCTCATCAAACGTCCTTTCTGCCACTGTAATACTGTCCTTGACTAACAATGCCACCCCTCCCCGTCTTTTACCACCTTCCCTGAGCTTACTGAAATATCTAAACCCCGGCACCTGCAACAACCATTCCTGTCCCTGCTCTATCCATGTCTATCCAACATCGAAGTCCCAGGTACCAACCCATGCCGCAAGTTCACCCACCTTATTCCGGATGCTCCTGGCATTGAAATAGGCACACTTTAAACCACCTTCCTGCCTGCCGGTACACTCCTGCAACTTTGAAACCTTACTCATGACCTCACTACTCTCAACCTCTTGTATACTGGAGCTACAATTCAGGTTCCCAAGCCCCTGCTGAACTAGTTTAAACCCTCCCGAAGAGCATTAGCAAATTTCCCCCCCCAGGATATTGGTACCCCTCTGGTCCAGGTGTAGACCATCCCGTTTGTAGCGGTCCCACCGACCCAAAATGAGCCCCAATTATCCAGAAATCTGAAGCCCTCCCTCCTGCACCATCCCTGTAGCCACGTGTTCAACTCCCCTCTTTCCCTATTCCTCGTCTCACTAGCACGTGGCACGGGTAACAACCCAGAGATAATAACTCTGTTTGTCCTAGATCAAAGTTTCCACCCTAGCTCCCTGAATTCCTGCCTTACATCCCTATGCCTTTTCCTAACTATGTCGTTGGTACCTATGTGGACCACGACTTGGGGCTGCTCCTCCTCCCCCTTGAGGATCCCGAAAACACGATCCGAGACATCACGCACCTGGGAGGCAACACACCAACCGCGAGTCTCTCTCGCTCCCACAGAATCTCCTATCTATTCCCCTAACTATGGAGTCACCAATGACTAATGCTCTACTCCTCTCCCCCCCCCCCTTCCCTTCTGAGCAACAGGGACAGACTCTGTGCCAGAGACCTGCACCCCATGCCTTACCCCTGGTAAGTCGTCGTCCCCCCAACAGTATCCAAAGCGGTATACTTGTTACTAAGGGGAACGACTACAGGGGATCCCTGTACTGACTGCTTCCTCCCAGTCCCTCCCACCGTCACCCATCTATCTTTATTCTTCGGAGTAACTGCATCCCTGAAGCTTCTATCTATGACCACCTCTGCCTCCCGAATGATCCGGAGTTCCTCCAGCTCCAGTTCCCTAACACGGTTTCTGAGGAGCTGGAGATAGGTGCACTTCCCACAGATGAAATCAGCAGGGTCACTGACGGCGTCCCTCACCTCAAACATTCTGCAGGAGGAACATTGCACTACCTTCCCTGCCATCCCCTCTAGATTAAAAAAAAGAAAGAAAGAGTTTACCTGTTATTCACTCCCCTTCTCAGCAAGCACTCACTCAGCAACCTCTGCGCCCTGCACGATAACACCCGAGGGAAAATAAAAGAAAAACTACTTACCAGTCACCAGCCAATCCCTTACCTGCAGGATGCGACGTCACGGTTAAACTTCTTTCTACTTCTACCTGCCCTCAAGCCTTCCTCTTGATCTTCACAGCGGTTGGTTTTTTTTTTTTGGTTAGAGGAGGGGGTAGGGATGGAAACAGTGAAGAAGTGTTTCGGGTTTAAGTGTCACTTGACAACAGCTCCTCCACAAACCACCTTCAAGTTCGGGTGACCACAACGGAGGTATGCAAATTTCCCTTGCAACAGCCAATCAGCAGAATCAAAAATTGCAAATAGTGGTTGATATGGCAAACTGTCTGGTGCACTTTTGGAAATTGAGTGCACTCGATGTGCTCATGATCTGCACAGATTAACCAGTCCAAACCTACTTTAGGCAAGTGGCTGTGACGTTGAGATGTAATTCTTGATTAGTTTGGACATGCAGCTAATGGGTGGAGGGGGTTGGGAAGAGAAATGTTGACCACTTAAATTCCCATAATATAAAAATATTAAGGCAACAGGCAACATAAGTGGCCTGATTGCAAAATCAAATTTTAATGGAGGGAAAAATGACATGCCAAAGATACTATTCAGAGATGAATCAAGAATCGGAATTGTTTTGAAGCAAGACAGTGACTAATGGAACACGTGTAGTTTATATTATTCAAGGATTTGATTTTGATTCTGTGGTGCTTTGCCAACAGTGGTTTACTGTGTAAGCATAATGTTAAGATCTAAATTAGAAATATGGGGCGTTATCCTTCGGCCACACTGCGCTGGAAAAGCAGCTCGCTGTGGTGCAGCGTGGCCGGTGAAAGCTGGGAGACCCCTCTCTCAGGATCTACCCAGCTTCCACCCACACTCTCGTGAGATTTCGCGTGAGATTTCGCAAGGGGAATCCTGCCCACAATGGGTGGGATCACCTTTTAGCAAATCTGCATATTAGAGTATGACCGTAAGCCTCACGCTCTAATATGCAGATTCCAGGTACCTGAGGCTTTGGGGTTCAATCCTTTCACCACCTGGGTACCCTGGCAGTGCCTGCCTGGCACCCTAGTGGTGCCATGGGTGCCGGCCTGGCATTGCCAAGGTGCCCGGTGGCATTTCCAGCTGGCAGGGGTGGTGCCAGGTTGGCATTGCCAAGCTGGAGTTTGTGAGCGATCAGGCTGGGGTTGCCTGGTGTAGGTGTTGTCCCATGTTGTCTCCCATGTTGTGTTTGGGCTGGCCTCCCATGTTGTGTTTGGGGAGGTCGGAGATTTTTTTCGGGCTTTGAGCTCTCTCTATAAAGGGGAGTTCAGCGAGCGGAGCTCCCCACTGGTTTAAAAAAAACACCCCACTGTTGTAAAAAAAACCAAAAAACAACGGGGCTATGTACGGTCTCGGCCGCGCGCTACCCCCGTTCAGGCCCTTATTGAAAGCGAGTTGTCTTGTTTCTCGGCACTTGAGTGTGCCGGGAAACATGTGACTAAATGCGCTCGCTTGGGGACTTTGTTCCTTTTGGGAAGATCGTGTTTTTAATTGGATGTTGCAAGCTGCTAGCCAGTTAAATGACTAGGTTGCCTCGAGATTGTGGGTGAAGAAACCGATTTGGGTTTTTAGATTAAGTTGGTCCAGGGCCAATTATATAATGCATCATCAACTTGATGTCAGCGCTAATAGCCATGCAGTCAGTGTTTTTCCTCTGAACTGGTGGTATTTGTCCATGACCTCCAGCGAGAGGTTATCCTGTTCTTGCATGCTAGCTTTATTTTCAATTAAATGCTTTGTGCTCTTTAAACGGGGGCAAAAATCAGCAAATTTAAGACCAGATTCTGCAACAACAGCAGATCCTAAAATTATATGAGGTCAAGGTATTTATTTTCTTGTGCATTTAAACAACCCCACTGAATTAAATTCACAACTTGATTGACGTTCATAAGTTGAGGGTTTCCCTCCGACTCCTGTGCTTGTACTTAGTATTTTTATTTGCAGTATTTTGTCAATCATAGTCACTAGCTTAGCACTTGAATAGCATTCCCTTTAATGATGTCAGCCAAATCTTTGTGCTGTAATGTAATGAGTTTATTGTTTCTCCAACAGTATTCCTCAACCTCACTATTTGATTGGAAGGGGAACAGCAGGATTGAAAAGATGCATTATGTTTAGAGGATGAATCTTTCCTACTAGACTGAGTGAGTGGAACTTGTTTTTAAAACCAAAATAAGGTGTCTCATGTTCACATTGTGAATGTGTACATTAAAATAAAACTTACAATAACCCATTTCAATTGAGTTGAGCTGGTGGGCAATCAATTAGACTAAATTCCTAATATTGGTCCATCGCATGAACTCCACTCCATTCTATTCTATTGAAGGTTTTCTCTGCATCCAGGGAGACGATCACCTCTGCTGTCATTTTCCCAGGTGGGGTCATTATTACATTGAGCAGGCATCTAATGTTCACTGTTAGCTGTCGACCCTTGACAAACCCGGTTGATCTCCTGCAATCACTTCTGGCAGGCAGCTCTCCAGGTGCCTCACCATTGCTTTCGGTCGTACATTTGCCTCCGTGTTTGAGCGAAATGGGTCTGTATGCTCCACACTCTTGTTCGGTCTTTCTCCTTTTGGGGATCAGCGAGCTTGAGGCATGGGCCAGTGTGGGTGGCAGGGCCTCCTTCGATAGTGAGTCGTTGAATATCTCCCAGAAGTGCATAACCATTGCTGCTGAAAATCTTTTGTAAAAGTCTACCAGGAACCCATCTGGACCCCGTGCTTTCCCTGGCTGCATGGAATTAATGCATTCTGCGATTTTGCCTAACCTTTGGGTGCATCCTCCTGTCCTCCCGTACCATGTTGTATCCAGTCTGTCAAGGCACTGTTCCATCACCAAGTTCCTCTCCCGGGGGTTTGGAGGTGTCTAGCTCTCGGTCGAAGTTTGCAAAGGCCTTCTTAGGGTCTGCTACCATTTCCATCCCTAACTTGTGCTATCTCTTTCTCAACTGTGTGCCAGCATGTGGCTGGTCTCGTCTCTTGTGTTCATAGAAGGCCCCCCATGCCTGGCAGAGCAGGTAGACTACCTTCCTGGTGGGAAGCAGATCAAATTCCATCTGCAGCTTTTAGCTCTGTCAGCAGCTCCATGGTTGGGGCTGTGGAGTACCGCTGATCCACTTCCAGTATGGAGTTGATCAATCATTGCTTGGCTGCCCTTTCTTTCCTGTCCCTAAGGGCACTATAAGCTATAACTTTCCCCCTAATCACCACCTTCAGTGCCTCCCAGAACGTGGAGGCTGAGACCTACCCATTCTGTTTGCAGGTTACATAACCAATGATGGCTTGGCACACCTTTGTGCAGAATTCCTTATCAGTGACGAAAGCTGCTTCCTTTGGGGGGGGCATTGGGCCCGTCCCTTCTCCAGCTTCCCCTCCATGTAATGTGGTGAACCGTCTGAGATTATAATCGTGGAATATTCTGTCTTTGTTACACCTGAAAGCATGACTTCTGGGCCGGATGGGATTTACCCCAGAATACTGAGGGAAGCAAGGGAGGAAATTGCTGGGGCCTTGACTGACGTCTTTGTATCCTCATTGGCTACAGGTGAGATCCCAGAGGACTGGAGAATAGTGAATATGGTACCGCTGTTTAAGAAAGGTAGCGGGGTAATCCTGGAACTTGTAGGCCGGTGAGCTTCACGTCGATCGTAGGTAAATTATTGGAGAGAATTCTCAGGGACAGGATTTATCATCAATCATCTTTTGGCACCTCCTCAAACACGATCAAGTTAGTGATGCGCAACCTCCTTCACAAAACCATGCCGTCTATCAGCGATAGATGGCATGGTTTTGTGAAGCGTAGGTCGTGCATCACTAACTTGATCAAGTTTTTGAGAAGGTGCCAAAAGATGATTGATGAGGGGAGGGCAGTGGATGTTGTTTACATGGACATCAATAAAGCCTTTGACAAGGTGCCTCATGACTGACTGATACAAAAGGTGAAGTCACACGGGATCAGAGGTTAGGTGGCAAGATGGATACAGAACTGGCTCGGTCGCCGAAGGCAGAGGGTAGCAGTAGAAAGGTGTCGTTCTGAATGGAAGGTTGTGACCAGTGGTGTTGTGGGCTTCTTGTCATTTGTGGTATACGTAAATGATTTGGAGGGAAATGTATCTGGTCTGCTTTGTAAATTTGTGGATTACCCCAAGGTTGATTGAGTGGCAGATAGTTTGGAGGATTGCCAGAGGATACAGCAGGACATAGGTTGGAAACTCGGGCAGAGAAATGGCCAATGGAGTTTAGTTGTGAGGTCATGCATTTTGGTAACAGGGGAAATATACAGTAAATGATCTTGGGAATATAGAGTGTCAGAGGGATCTGGGCTTGCAGGTCCACAGATCTTTGAAAGTGGCAACACAAGTGGACAAGGTCGTCCAAGAAAGCATACAGAATGCTTGCCTTCATTGGATGGGGCATTGAGTATAAAAACTGGCAAATCCATGCTGCAGTTGTATAGAAACTTGGTACGGCGGCACTTGGAACATTGAGCACAATTTTGGTCGCCACACTACCAGAAGGATGTGGAGGCTTTGGAGAGGGTGCAGAGGAGCTTTCCCTGGATTTTGCCTGGTCTGGAGGGTGTTAGCAATGTGAAGAGGCTGAATAGACACTGACTGTTTTCATTGGAAAGACTGAGGTTGAGGGGTGACCTGATAAGGTCTACACGATTGAGGGGCATGGATAGAGTGGATGGGCAGGCACACTTTCCCAGGGTAGAGGGGTCAGTCACTAGGGGGCAAAAGTTTAGAGGAGATGTGTGAGGTAGGCTTTTTACGCAGAGGGTGGTGAGTGCCTGGAAAGCATTGCCAGGTGAGGTTGTGGAAACATATTGTTAGGATGGGTACAGAGGGATACGGCACAAGCAACTGCTGAGGGTTTTGGCCAAGGTTGGTATCACAACCGGTATAGTCTTGGAGGGCCGAGAGGCCTGTTCCTGTGCTGTATTCTTTGTTCTACTGGCTTTTCGGCTGGGCAGTTGGTTCTTTCCCATCCTGCTTGCAATGTGGTTGATTTTTTTGAGGGGGGTAAACTGAGAGATTATAGGTACTTTTCAGTGCCAGTTTGTTGGAGTTAAAAGGCCTTAGTCAAAGTTCTTAGCTGAGTCGCCTTTTGTGCGACCACTCAGCTCATGGCTGCCACCGGAGGTTCTCGAGTTCTACTGACAATGTAGCTGTGAGGCAAACTTGCCGTTTGTGGAGCTATGCAAATCCCAATCTGGAAATTTTTTAAATCAATATTTTTATTGAAATATCAAAAAATTTACAAATCACAACAGTACCAACACACGTATCAGGAAATAAATACAAGCATCAGCACTAACAGGAACCCCAATAACAAATCCCCCCCCCCCCCCCCCCCCCCCCCCCCCGCCCCCCCCACCACCACCCAACAACTAACAGTGACCAGGTCTAAATTTAAATGGCTGCTATCTACGATACAACCTATCGATCGACCCCCTCACCATGAACTTGACGTTCTCAAGTAATAAGGATTCCATTAAATCACCCAGCCACGCTTTGGCACACGGTGGCGTTGCCTGCCTCCAGCTCAGCAGTATCCATCGCTGGGCCAACAACCATGCGAATGCCAGAGCATCTGCTTACGACACCCAAAATACAACCATCAACAGACAGGATTGCTGATGTGGTGCAGAAAAAGGGCTCCCAAACACTAACTTGGGACAGGACCAGAACATTTGCGTTTGGTGAGCAGGCCCTCGATCACTGCTCTCACACATCCTCAAAAAATGACTCATTCTAGCCCTGGTGAGATCTGCCCTAAACCTCACCTTTAGCTGGATCAAGCACAACCTGGTGCAGGGTGATGTAGCATTCACCCCACAAAGAGACACACTCCACACCATCTCCTCCAAAATGGGTCCCAGCTGCTCCTCCCACCTGGCCTTCACCTCATGCACCGTAACCTGCTCTTCCCCCATGATCTGCCCATCTAGCCAAGATGGCCTACCCTCCTACGACCCCGTACACGAGAGTATCCTTTCCAGCAAGATAGACGGCAGTGTTTCCAGAAAGTCGGAAATGCCCACCAAACAAAGTCCACCACCTGGAAATATCTGAACTGATCTGGTCCCCCAAGCTCTACTTTCTCCTTTAACTCCTCCCAACCCGCAAACCGCCCTTACAGAAAAAAATCCCTCACCATCTTGATCCCCTTGTCTTTCAATGTAACATCCAATTTCGCCGACTCAAACAGTGGTTCCTACAGATTGGGGCCTGGCTTGACACCACCCTCTGCTTAAAATGCTGACACAGTTGCCACGGAGACTATCACAATATTCGCTGGCAAAAACAGCAGTGATGCCGTCGCCAGAGCTTCCAGACCTGTCCCTCTATATATGACTCCAACTCTATCTGTACCCAACACACCACTCCAACACCAAAGGGACCAGCTAGTCTGTGAATTTCTTGGATTCCACCGGGAACCCATCAGGGTGGTGCCTTCCCCACCTGCATCTTATCAAGAACTCTGCGGATCTTCCCCAACTTCATTGGCACCTCCAATGTCTCCTGCAACTCATCACCCACCTGAGGAAACTCCAAGCCCAACAAAAACTCAACAATCTCCTGCTCGTCCTCTGGTGGCTGTGACCTGTAAAGCCCCTCATAAAAGGAACAAAACACCTCCTCATTAATTTTCTCTGGGGTAGAGACTAACCCACCTCTCTAGCAGCCTCCCTGACAGCCTCTTGCCACCTTAATTGATGTGTGAACAGTCAGCTAATCTTTTCCCCATACTCGTATACCATCCCTTTAGTGCTGCAGCTGTCGCACTGCCCGGCCTGTGGACAGCAGGTCAAACTGCATTTGCAGCTGCATCCTGTGCACCAAGAGCTCTGGTGTTGGGTTACTACCCACATGTAGAATTTCATCCACATCACACAAACACAAAACTATAGCTAGACGATTGCACCCCTCCCAAACTAACTGGCCCAACAGGCTGCAGCCTCCCCTTTTCCCATTGCTAGCACAGTGGCTTCCAAACAGGATACCCTTAACATATCCCTTCTTCCCCCTCCCCAAACTGTTCCCAAACCTGGACAAGATGCAAAAACCTGTTTCTCCTCCACCCCCCAACCAATCACTGCAACCATTTACCTTTGTGACAGGTATGATTCCAACCAGTGGAGAGCTTTCCCCCTGATTCCCATTGACTCCAGTTTTGCTAGGGCTCCTTGATGGCATGGGAGTCTGAGAAATGTTTTGCATTGTTGGGTAGATGCCAGTGGTTGTAGCTGTACTGTAACAGCTTGGCTTGTGGTGTGGCAAGTTCTGGAGCACACGTCTTAAGTACTGTTGCTGGAATCTTGTCTGAGCCCATAGCAGTTGTTGGATGCCATGCCCTCAGCCATTTCTTTATCCTGTGGAGTGAATCAAATTGACTGAACACTGACATCTGTGATGCTGCGGTCCACCGCAGGAGGCAGAGATGGATCATCCACTCCACACTTCCAGCTGAAGATTGATGCAAGCAAAAGGAATATGTCCATTACCTTGGAAATTGGCTATCCCTGTTGCTTTCTCTATGGTAACAGACTGCATTGCTGACCAATCAGAGCCCTCTTTCCCAGTATAAGTTGTGAATTGTTTGCCATTTGGCTTTCTTGTAATTGTCCTGATGAGTACAAGATTCCTTTTTGGCAACATGCTTTTTCCATCAAAAAGAAAGTTATGGTTATTGCACCTTTGACTTGTAGATGAACATTTGTGTACACCCCCACTGCCTTCATTGGGATCTGAACTGAACTATTTCGTGCAAGTTATGAACCTGTGATAATATGGCTGCAGTTGTCTAACGATGCTTCTGTGATAGATATAAATAGGTATCTTCAGTGTGTTAAGATCTCTGGCTAATTAATGTAAAATATGGGCTCAGTCAGCAAAAACCTTCCTGCAATAAGTAAGGATTTTAAAATTTGAGAGGGCAGCACGGTAGAATAGTGGTCAGCACAGTTGCTTCACGGCTCCAAGGTCCGAGGTTCGATTCCCGGCTTGGGTCACTGTCTGTGCGGAGTCTGCACATTCTCCCGTGTCTGCATGGCTTTCCTCTGGGTGCTCCGGTTTCCTCCCACAGTCCAAAGATGTGCGAGTTCGTACTGGGTTATGGGGATAGGGTAGATACGTGGGCTTGAGTAGGGTGCTCTTTGTAAGGGTCGGTGCAGACCCGATGGGCCGAATGGCCTTCTGCATTGTAAATTCTATGACCTATGAAATAGTTTTGTTTTGTTTTCTTATTGGCTATCTTGACGCGAGGGAGAAATTGTTTTGGTTTAAGGTGGGTCCCTTGGGAAGCTAGACATTTCCATTTTGGGTTGGGAAGAAAATATCTAGATTGAAATATGGTTCCAATTCATCCATTTACTTCATGAGGATAAAGTGTATTTGAAAGGTTATTTTCACTGATGATTTGAGCAAAACTAGCAGGATGGAGGACGCCTTGCCTCAACTCTAGTTTGGCTGGAGCAATATTGTAAGTGACAGTTGAGATTTCTTTTTAAGGGACCAATTTTTAAAAATGGTACTATAAAGTTGAAGTAACTTTTTAAAGTAAGGTAAATGTGGCCTGTTGATATAAGCACACTTTTCCAACTATCTCTGCAGTATTCTGCCAAAAATTAATTTTTGGGAGTATTGAGTCAGCAACTCTTCACACTATTTCAGCTGGTTTAACATAGAACATAGAACATAGAACATAGAACAATACAGCGCAGTACAGGCCCTTCGGCCCACGATGTTGCACCGAAACAAAAGCCATCTAACCTACACTATGCCATTATCATCCATATGTTTATCCAATAAACTTTTAAATGCCCTCAATGTTGGCGAGTTCACTACTGTAGCAGGTAGGGCATTCCACGGCCTCACTACTCTTTGCGTAAAGAACCTACCTCTGACCTCTGTCCTATATCTATTACCCCTCAGTTTAAAGTTATGTCCCCTCGTGCCAGCCATATCCATCCGCGGGAGAAGGCTCTCACTGTCCACCCTATCCAACCCCCTGATCATTTTGTATGCCTCTATTAAGTCTCCTCTTAACCTTCTTCTCTCTAACGAAAACAACCTCAAGTCCATCAGCCTTTCCTCATAAGATTTTCCCTCCATACCAGGCAACATCCTGGTAAATCTCCTCTGCACCCGCTCCAAAGCCTCCACGTCCTTCCTATAATGCGGTGACCAGAACTGTACGCAATACTCCAAATGCGGCCGTACCAGAGTTCTGTACAGCTGCAACATGACCTTCTGACTCCGGAACTCAATCCCTCTACCAATAAAGGCCAACACTCCATAGGCCTTCTTCACCACCCTATCAACCTGGGTGGCAACTTTCAGGGATCTATGTACATGGACACCTAGATCCCTCTGCTCATCCACACTTTCAAGAACTTTTCCATTAGCCAAATATTCCACATTCCTGTTATTCCTTCCAAAGTGAATCACCTCACACTTCTCTACATTAAACTCCATTTGCCACCTCTCAGCCCAGCACTGCAGCTTATCTATATCCCTCTGTAACCTGCTGCTTCCTTCCACACTATCGACAACACCACCGACTTTAGTATCGTCTGCAAATTTACTCACCCACCCTTCTGCGCCTTCCTCTAGGTCATTGATAAAAATGACAAACAGCAACGGCCCCAGAACAGATCCTTGTGGTACTCCACTTGTGACTGAACTCCATTCTGAACATTTCCCATCAACCACCACCCTCTGTCTTCTTTCAGCTAGCCAATTTCTGATCCACATCTCTAAATCACCCTCAATCCCCAGCCTCCGTATTTTCTGCAATAGCCTTCCATGGGGAACCTTATCAAACGCTTTGCTGAAATCCATATACACCACATCAACTGCTCTACCCTCGTCTACCTGTTCAGTCACCTTCTCAAAGAACTCGATAAGGTTTGCGAGGCATGACCTACCCTTCACAAAGCCATGCTGACTATCCCTGATCATATTATTCCTATCTAGATGATTATAAATCTTGTCTCTTATAATCCCCTCCAAGACTTTACCTACTACAGACGTGAGGCTCACCGGTCTATAGTTGCCGGGGTTGTCTCTGCTCCCCCTTTTGAACAAAGGGACCACATTTGCTATCCTCCAGTCCTCTGGCACTATTCCTGTAGCCAATGATGACATAAAAATCAAAGCCAATGGTCCAGCAATCTCTTCCCTGGCCTCCCAGAGAATCCTAGGATAAATCCCATCAGGTCCCGGGGACTTATCTATTTTCAGCCTGTCCAGAATTGCCAACACCTCTTCCCTACGTACCTCAATGCCATCTAATCTATTTACCTGGAGCTCAGCATTCTCCTCCACAACATTATCTTTTTCCTGAGTGAATACTGACGAAAAATATTCATTTAGTATCTCGCCTATCTCTTCAGACTCTACACACAACTTCCCATCCCTGTCCTTGACTGGTCCTACTCTTTCCCTAGTCATTCGCTTATTCCTGACATACCTATAGAAAGCTTTTGGGTTTTCCTTGATCCTTCCTGCCAAATACTTCTCATGTCCCCTCCTTGCTCGTCTCAGCTCTCTCTTTAGATCCTTCCTCGCTACCTTGTAACTATCCATCGCCCCAACTGAAACTTCACACCTCATCTTCACATAGGCCTCCTTCTTCCTCTTAACAAGAGATTCCACTTCTTTGGTAAACCACGGTTCCCTCGCTCGGCACCTTCCTCCCTGCCTGACCGGTACATACTTATCAAGAACACGCAGTAGCTGATCCTTGAACAAGCTGCACTTATCCAGTGTGTCCAACACTTGCAGCCTACTTCTCCACCTTATCCCCCCCAAGTCACGTCTAATGGCATCATAATTTCCCTTCCCCCAGCTATAACTCTTGCCCTGCGGTGTATACTTATCCCTTTCCATCCTTAACGTAAACGTCACCGAATTGTGGTCACTGTCCCCAAAGTGCTCACCTACCTCCAAATCCAACACCTGGCCTGGTTCATTACCCAAAACCAAATCCAATATGGCCTCGCCTCTTGTTGGCCTGTCAACAAACTGTGTCAGGAAACCCTCCTGCACACACTGTACAAAAAACGACCCATCTAATGTACTCTTAACTATATCTTTTCCAGTCAATATTTGGAAAGTTAAAGTCTCCCATAATAACTACCCTGTTACTTTCGCTCTTATCCAGGATCATCCTCGCCATCCTTTCCTCTACATCCCTAGAACTATTTGGAGGCCTATAGAAGACTCCCAACAGTGTGACCTCTCCTTTCATGTTTCTAACCTCAGCCCATACTACCTCGGAAGATGAGTCCCCATCTAGCATCCTCTCCGCCACCGTAATACTGCTCTTGACTAGCAGCGCCACACCTCCCCCTCTTTTGCCTCCTTCTCTGAGCTTACTAAAACACCTAAACCCCGGAACCTGCAACATCCATTCCTGTCCCTGCTCTATCCATGTCTCCGAAATGGCCACAACATCGAAGTCCCAGGTACCAACCCATGCTGCCAGCTCCCCTACCTTATTTCGTATACTCCTGGCATTGAAGTAGACACACTTCAAACCACCTACCTGAACACTGGCCCCCTCCTGCGACGTCAAATCTGAGCTCCTGACCTCTATACTCTCATTCTCCCTTACCCTAAAACTACAATCCAGGTTCCCATGCCCCTGCTGCATTAGATTAAACCCCCACAAAGAGCACTAACAAATCTCCCCCCCCCCCCCCCCCCCCCCCCCCCCCCCCCCCCCAGGATATTTGTGCCCCGCAGGTTCAGATGTAGACCATCCTGTCTGTAGAGGTCCCACCTTCCCCAGAAAGAGCCCCAGTTATCCAGAAATCTGAATCCCTCCCGCCTGCACCATCCCTGTAGCCACGTGTTTAATTGCTCTCTCTCCCTATTCCTCATCTCACTATCACGTGGCATGGGCAACAACCCAGAGATAACAACTCTGTTTGTTCTAGTTCTGAGCTTCCATCCTAGCTCCCTGAAAGCCTGCCTGACATCCTTATCCCCTTTCCTACCTATGTCGTTAGTGCCAATGTGGACCACGACTTGGGGCTGCTCCCCCTCCCCCTTAAGGACCCGGAAAACACGATCCGAGACATCACGTACCCTTGCACCTGGGAGGCAACATACCAAACGTGAGTCTCTCACGCTCCCACAAAATCTCCTATCTGTGCCCCTGACTATCGAGTCCCCAATTACTAATGCTCTGCTCCTCTTCCCCCCTTCCCTTCTGAGCAACAGGGACAGACTCCGTGCCAGAGGCCCGTACCCCATGGCTTACCCCTGGTAAGTCGTCCCCCCCCACAAGTATCCAAAGCGGTATACTTGTTTCTCAGGGGAACGACCGCAGGGGATCCCTGCACTGACTGCTTTTTCCCAGTCCCTCTTACAGTTACCCATCTATCTCCAATCTTTGGTGTAACTAATTCCCTGAAGCTGCTATCTATGACCCCCTCTGCCTCCCGAATGATCCGAAGTTCTTCCAACTCCAGCTCCAGTTCCCTAACTCGGTCTTGGAGGAGCTGGAGATGGCAGCACTTCCTGCAGGTAAAATCAGCAGGGACACTAACGGCATCCCTCATCTCAAACATCCTGCAGGAGGAACATTGCACTCCCTTCCCTGCCATTCCTCTAACTTTCTACCAAGATCTGGCTAACAACTAAATTAAATTTTTTTATATAAAAAAAAAATTAATAACAGTAATAAAATATGGTACTTACCTCACACCAATGGGTTTTATTATTAGGTTAGAGGAGGAGGGCGGGTGGGAGACACTACACGTGTAGTGTCTCGGGTTTCCTCTCCACCAGAATTTATTGGTGAGGGTCTTCCCAGAAGTCCGCGGGTTGACTTCCTGTTCCCACCTTAAACACTAGAATTAAAAAAAAAATTTAAAGGAGAAACTTACCTCCCAGAAATCACTTCCGCACTGCCCCCGCTGGAATGGACTAGCCTGCTCCGCTCCTGCTGAAATCGACTTGGCCTGCAAAGTAAGTAAGTAAGTTGTTAATCAGTCAACATTCTTCACACTATTTCAGCTGGTTTAAAATGCTGTGCTCAGCACAGGGCGGTTGTTTGCAGCCACTGAAATGGAGATTCGGAAAATGTTGTTCAGTTACTTGAATGTTTTAATTTCATGATTTGGTGCGCTGGACCTGAATTAAGTGCAGATGCAAAGTCTGGCTCCATCAGTCAGCAGTTGCTATTTAAAAAAAAATTTTTGCACGCGAGCTTTTCCAAGGAAAAGACTGTTTTATAAATCAAGGATTTAAACAATCTTGTTAGACTGCTCATGGGGATGCCAGGACTGATGAAGTCATGAGTTATGTACAGTAAATGTATGTTTACTTAACAATAAACCACTACCCTGTAACCAAGAAAAGTATAAATTTGTTCAAAACAATCATGCACTGTGAATTTGTGGTAAAATGGCAAGTCTGATGAGTAAGATCAGTATTTAATTTCCCATTACTCCATTTTTTATTTACGAATGTAATTAGCCACTTTTCTAAATTATCCAACACTGACTGAAAGAACTATGCAGAGGTCCTGTAGGATATGGGAAGAATGGGGAGTGAGGTTTATGGTAATGGGAAGTGTAGGCTTCAATAGATCAAAGCCATGTGAGCAATTGTGGTTTGTTTATGGATGTTGTCATGTGAGGGTCCCTTTAAGAAAAGTGTGTTTTATCAAATGGCTGCAATGATATTACTGTGGGTGGAGCTGGACTGTGATTTTGTCTTTTACTTTCATTTTGAGCTGGAAGCTGCTTTGTGGCTCTGAGTTTTTTTTGTTTAGTGTTCAGTTGGGAGCTGCATTCAAACAAAGGTGTATTTTTGGTCTCTCTCTCATCTGCATGCTAAAGCATGTCTCCAGACCACTTGATAACTTCAAAGTAATACCTCTTTTCTGTCAGGAATTCAAACCTACTGTTTTGCAGGAAAAGGGTAGGCTTATGGATGTTAGGAAAGTTATTAAGGGTTGCCTATAGAGTACTGTTTCTTTTGGGGGCGGAGGGGGTATTTGTGTTGGTAGTTGATGAGATGTTTACGATGTGTTTATAAAATGTTAACTGAATTCATAGAATAAACATTGTTTTGTTTAAAAATACTTAAGGTCTCTGTTGCATAACACCTGGAAAGTGGGCCCTTTTGCTCCTCATAACCAAAATCTATTAAAAGTTGTAGGTCTGGTAAACTCCCATGATATGGAGTTTTCTAAACCCTGACCCATAATAATGTGGAGGAAAAATGCATCAATTCTTAAACTGGTAAATTTTTTACTCGCTCTACCATTTCAAGCTTGATAGCTGAATTGCTGTTTTGTTTCAATAATTTTGCTTTCATCACTCCTCATTCACTTTTTTGGGAAACTCTAGGAAGAATTTGTAAGGTATAGAATTTATAGTACAGAAGGAGGACATTCAGCCCACCGGGTCGGCACCCTACCCCTACACTCCGTAAGCCAGGAGCACCACCTAAACTTCGGACATTAAGGGGCAGTTTAGCATGGCCAATCCACCAAACCTGCACATCTTTGGGACTGTGGGAGGAAACTTTAGCACCCGGAGAAATCCCACCCAGACATGTGGCGATATTGCAAACTCCACACACAGTCACCCGAGGCCGGAATTGAACCCGGGTCCCTGGAGCTGTGAGGCAGCAGTGCTAGCCACCATGCCGCCCATATAATAATTCAACTTCCATACAACAGGTCCATAGAAGAACTCTGGCTTGAAACATTCTCCCAAAGAGGAGATGATAACTCCTGCTTTGTTCTGGCAGTGATTTAATCAGGCTATCAAGCTTTGGTTATGGTGTGTTTCTTTCTGTGGCAAACCCCAACATTTGGCTAAATCTGCAAGAGATTTCTACACCTTGGTCCTGTTCCAGCCTTGGATGTTTTAGTGGCTTTGCCTTTTTAATGGGGAACCTCCACAATTATTCAATTAGTAAAAGAATTGGAGATGCAGCAAACCTAACATGTTTACTCCCTTTTTTTCCAGCTTCAATGCAAAAATGATGACTAATTCAAATTCTGATTCTTCAAGTCAAGAGTAGACCAAGCCTTGCTACGTGGGGGGAAAAATCCATACATTTATGAGACTGGCTTGAAACTGAAATTCAGTTTTCTGTTCTGTGAATGTGGTGTTTACTGCTTCTGATTGCAAACCTGTTCTCATAAGGCTTCATTCAAATGAAATCATCATTATTCAAAATGAGCTATCAAGCCAACAACTCCTGTAGGATGGGGGAGTCTTCAGGCAATGAGATAGAAAGCAACTTCCGTTTGCCTCTTCTGATCAATGACCCAAATGGCAATAGAGTTCCCGGCAGTCCAGGCATACCTCCAGAAACGATCCATGTTACAACCCCATTGACTAATGGAAACTGTGAGTGTCCAGATACGCAGATATTTTCTTTTAATATAGGTGTTGATGTTAAGAAAGCAGTTTCTGACCAAGTAGCTTGTCGGCTCCATGGAATATATAGACCTGAATTGGAAATGACTCCAGACTATTTCTGTGATCGTGAAACATCTGTTGTCATGGATTCACAAAGCAGCTCTTCAGATTATCAGCACAAGACAGCAAATTTAAGTTGGAGCTCAAAGTGTTCTGCTGTGTCAATAGTTCCAGGGCAGCGTATGTTGGACCACAAACAAAATTACCTTGTCAAAAGCCAATTTCCTTGCAGAAAAGCATCGCGTGACTACCTTGCAACAGATATTGAAGGAACATTGAACACTTGTGTTAAAAATGAAGCACATCTTCAGAAGTCATTGGGCCATCATGTTCGAGGTGACGGAGTGAAGTTGAGTATAATTGATAGTCCTAATGACACAGTGATGAGAATTACAATGAATATGGAAAGAAATTTGGGATACTCAATGCTGCCATCTGAATCCAAATTGGAAATTAAGCACGGTAATGTCGACAGCAAACAACATGAATCTAATGTGTCTATTCTTGAATCATCTGTATTCTACAATGAATCTGATTCGTCTTTTGAATCCCAAGGTGAGAATGAGGTTCTGAATGCTACCCAAATTGTCTATCAACTGCCATTGGAAACCAACTTAAATTCTAAAGAGTGTACTGTCAGGGTATCACATCAGCAGTATGCTCGAGATGAAGCTGAAAAAATACTTTCTCAAATGCATTCCCATGACCAAAGTACAGGACCAATACAGTACCCCACCACCTTCAATCCAGATAAGAACTTCAGAGAGGAAGCAGGTCACAATATAACTGATAATGCTGATTTTTACCCATGTGTGAAATACCAACCAAAAGAAACAGATGGACAGATACCAGTTATAAATGAACAGTTTGAAGAAATCCGAAATAAAATGGCTCTAACAGAAATGAATCAAACTGAAGCTTATGAAACGCCAACAAATTCAGTAATGAATACCACATTTATAGTGTTAAAGGAAGTAAATAACGATACAAAATCTGAAATGAACAGTTGCAGGTCTGAGGCACAGAAACTTGAAGCAGAAATATCTATTCAAGGGACTGTCAATGATGAAACCTTTTCAGTCTCCAGCCCTCCAACGGTTCATGAACATGAAAATTCTTATCAAACGTCAACTCCTTCTGCAGGGTCCCAAAAAATGTTTTTTGCCAGTTCACCATTACACAATCTAACCGATT
Source organism: Scyliorhinus torazame (assembly GCF_047496885.1). Lineage (NCBI taxonomy): Eukaryota > Metazoa > Chordata > Chondrichthyes > Carcharhiniformes > Scyliorhinidae > Scyliorhinus > Scyliorhinus torazame. The sequence goes on along the minus strand of NC_092709.1, from coordinate 217,362,062 downwards.
TATCTGAAGCTGAATGTGACAGTTCGGCAGAAGAGTCCCCAACCATCATGGTGCTGCAGTCGGAGGACAGGGATTCTGTACAGAAACCAGGATTCAAAATAAAATTCAATGCAAACATGAAACCCAAAGTGGAGATCAAATCTTATCCCAAACCTAATTTTAACAACGTCAAACCCAAAGTTGTATCTAGAACTCAGCAGACGTCTTCAGTGTCAAAAGGCAGTGTGTGCCGACCAACAGAAGCTTCGAGTAAATATTCTCCAAGGTCTACCAATTTCATCTCCTCTCTTGATTCCCCATGTTCTCGATCTCTTGTACCAACTCATAGAAAGGAACCACTTTCCAAGTCGACATTGAAAACTAAATCCAACATCGTGAAAATCCAGAAGATAGCGTTTAGGAAAAGACTCTCTGCAAATGAGCCGCAGACCCTTGGTATGACAGAAAACAGAACCTCAAAATCCAGTTGCGGGAGCAAGCCTCGTACCAGAGCATCTTCGGTTTCAGCCTTTGCAGATGGAGCTCAAAGTTCACTGCACTTCACCAAGCCATTACCACCTTCTTTGGGAACTGGTACATGTGAACATAAAATGTTTCAATCTGATGGAATAGATGATGTCAATCCATCAAGGAAGACTTTTTCTGCTATTGAAAAACCAAAGGCACGATGTAGCAGCTTGGCAGATGCAGTAGATGTCCACCCGGTTTCTGTTGCTTTGGAAAATCCTCATGCCACACAAGTGAGTGACCACCAGTATTTTTCATTTGCAGCACTCCTTAAGTTGGGTAAAACTATCTTGCGGAAACCTGTTTGATCGTAGCAGAACCAAAAGTTAAGCTTATATTGTTAAGAAGAAGTGCATTCATTTTTAATTTAATTAGAAAATGCAAGTGTGCAATTTTAGGAATGGATCATACTAACTATTTCATTCCAGTTTAAATGGGGACGTGTTTTATAAAGTATCCTGGACTGTTTCCTAGATCAGCGTTTCTCATCGAACCATGGAAAAGCATTCCTTGCTTTGAGTTTTGGGGAATAACTTGGGAGACAGAATGGCAGAGCAATTGGGAAACAATGGTAGAATTTTGGTTCTGATGTAAGTATAAGCAGGGATGATTTTGGAGTGGGATGAGGTGAAAGGAAGAGAACGACAGAAAATTAGGGCTAAAATCTTATTGAAACATTTTGAGGGTCAGCAGCCGCATGTGAACCAATTGGCTTAACTTTAGAAAAGCAATTTTGAAAAGAGGTGGAAACTTGATGAATATGGCACTGAACTGTGATGGCATGCACACTGTTCCTTAGAAAGAAGTTGTAATTCTGCCCAGAGCACTAAGCATTGTGCCTTTTGGTCTGCACAAATGAGAGATCAATTTGTGATGCAGGATTAAGCCACTTGGCTCATCAAGCCTGTTCAGCCATGGTCCATGGTATATCTTTTAAAAAAAAATATTTTTATTCTTTTTCACCTTTTCTCCCAAATTTACACCAAAAAATGAACAATAATCAGTAATGAATGTAATATCAATCCCCAAATCAATAACAACAATCCCACCCTCCCACCAAACCCCAGACATTGGCCCGCATGTTAACATAAACAAATGACAAAAAGGGATCTGGAATCCCCCATTGACACCATTAACACATACAGTCTCTCTTTCTCCCCCCCCCCCCCCCCCCTTCCCCCTCATAACGCCCATGAATTGCAGAACAACTCCATCATCCTTCCCCTCAGTTCAAATTTGACCTTTTCAAGCGTCAAGAATTCCAGCAGGTCCCCCATGCCACTCCAGGGCACAGGGTGGAGAGGTTGATCTCCAGCCGAACAGGATCCACCTATGGGCGATCAACGAGGCGAAGTCTACAACATATGTCTCCGTGCCCATTTCCAACACCGGCTGGTCCGACACTCTGGATATGGCCTCTCAAGGGGCCGAGTCCAGTTTCACATGCACGACTTTAAAGATTACCCTAAAAACCTCCTTCCAGTAATCCTTCAGCTTTGGATAGGACCAAAACATATGAACGTGATTTGTGGGGGCCCCCGGCAACGTTCACACATCTACCCCCTCAAAGAGCAGGCTCATCCTCGCCCTTGAGGTGTGCTCTGTATACCACCTTCAGCTGTATCAGCCCCAACCTCGCGCACGAGGTGGAGGCATTCACTCTCCGGAGCACCTCACACCAGAACCCCTCCTCCATACCCTCTCCCAACCCTTCCCACTTTGCCTTGATCCCTTTCAGGGGCACCGTCGTCTCCTCCAAACCGCAGATACTATCCCCTTCTCCAGTCCCCCTGTCGTCAGCACCACCTCCTGAAATGTGGAAGCTGGCTTGACTGGAAAGCTCATCTTCTTTTGGAAAAGTCTCGAGCCTGCATGTATCTAAATATTTCCCCTTGCTCCAGCCCATACTTCGCTCCCAGCTCCTTCAATCCCACAAACCGATCCCCAAGAAACAAATCTTTTTGTGTCCTAATTCCTTTCTCCTCCCGTCTCTGAAAATTTCCTTCCCTGGCTCAAATCTTTGGTTTCCCCCAAATTGGCATTTCCCTTTACCCTGCCCCCAACCCGAAGTGCTGTTGAAACTGCCTCCAAATTCTCAACAAAGCTATTTCTACCGGACTCCGAATATCACCCCTGGGCTATCAGGAGCGGTGCTGTTGGTAGCGCCTTCAGTCCCGAATCCCTACTCTCCTCCATTCTGACCCATTGGGAGTCGACCCCTCTGACCCAGCTCCGTACCTTCTCCACATTCACAGCCCAGTAATAATACATCCGGTTTGGAAGACGAAAACCCCCTGCCTGCCTTCCTCTCTTTAGGAGCACCTTTCTTATTCTGGCCACCTTCCCTCCCCATATAAATGAGGTAATCATTCCTTCAATCTCTCTTTTAGTTTTAAAAAAATCGGCAGGCATTGAAAACCGGAATCGCGGCAGCACATTCATTGTAACCGCTTGGACCTGACCTGCCAGTGACTGAGGGAGATCATCCTGCCTTGTCAGATCAGCTTTCACCCTCCCCACCAAACTATAAATGTTGTACCTATGGAGCCCCCCCCCCTGCCCAATCTCAAGCAACCTGCACCCCCAGGTATCTAAACTGCCCTACGGAATGGCAGCCTCCCCACCCCACAAAAATATTCACTCTTGTCTAAATTTAATTTGTATCCCGGGAAAGACCCAAACACCCAAAGCAGCATTCCCCCTATTGACACACTCGGTTCCGACACGTTTAATAACAAGTCATCGGCAGAAGTCAGAGTAGCACAAGTGGCTAGCGATGTGGCTTTGCAGCACCAGGGTCCCAGGTTCCATTCCCCACTGGGTCACTGTGCGGAGTCTGCACATCCTCCCCGTGTCTGCTTGGGTTTCCTCCGGGTGCTCCGGTTTCTGCCCACAGTCCAAAGACGTGCAGATTAGGTGGATTGACCATGCTAAAATTGCCCTTGGTGTACAAAAAGGTTAGGAGGGGTTATTGGGTTATGGAGATACGGTGGAAGTAAGGGCTTAAGTGGGTTGGTGCAGACTCGATGGGCCGAATGGCCTCCTTCAGCACTATGTTCTAATATAAGGACACCCTATGCCCCAGTTCTCTCTCCCCGCCCCCCCCCCCCCACTATCCTTTTCCATATCCCCAAACTTCTTCACGCGATGGCCAATGGCTCAATCGCGAGTGCAAACAGCAGGGGGGACATAGGACATCCCTGCTTAGTCCCACGGTGGAGAGGAAAGTATTCTGAACTGATGTTATTTGTGCAGACACTGGCCCTCGGCGCCTTATATAATAGCTTTACCAAGTCCACAAATCTGGGTCCAATTCCAAACCGTTCTAGAACTGCCATCAAGTACCCCAATTCTACCCGGTCAAACCCTTTCTCAACGTCCAATGCCACAACCACTTCTGTTTCCTTCCCCTCCGCCGTTACCATAACCACGTTCAATACCTCCTAATATTTGAAAAGAGCTGCCTCCCTCTCTCAATCTGATCTTCACCTATCAGCTTCAGGAGGCACTCCTCTGGCCTACCTGGCTGTACCTTCGCCAATATCTTTGCGTCCACGTTTAAAAGTGATATGGGCCTATGCGACCCACACTCTGTCAGATCCTTATCTTTCTTAAGTAACAGGGAAATCGATGCCTGCCCCAAAGTTTGTGGTAACACCCCCTTCCCTATCGCCTCCCCAAACATCCCCTGTAGCATCAGCGGTACCAGCTTATTTTTGAATTTTTAATATTCCACCAGAAACCCATCCGGCCCTGCCAGCTTCCCCGACTGCATCCTCCAAATCGCATCTTTTATCTCGTGCTCCACTATCGCCCCCTCTAATGTCGCCCTGTCCCCCTCCCCGAACCTCGGGTACTCCAGCCCATCTAGAAATTCCTGCATTTCCTGGCCTCCCCAGGTGGCACTGACCTGCACAACCTCTCATAGAATTTCTTAAAGACCTTGTTAATCTGATCTGGAGCTACCACCAACTTCCCTGCCCTGTCCCACACCTGGACAATTGCCCTTGCTGCAGCCTCCCTATGGAGCTGACCTGCCTTCTCTCCATGCTTGTAAACTGCCCCCCTTGCTCGCCTCAATTAGAGTACCTCCTTCCTGGTAGATGATCGGTCAAAGCTCGCCTGGATTTCCTTCCTCTTTTCCAACTGTGCTGGGTCCCTATCTTCTGTATACCTCCTGTCTACCCCCAGCATCTCATCTATTATCCTCTGACGTTCCAACCTCTCCTCTTTGTCCAGCCTAGCCTTAACGAGATCACCTCATCCCTCACCACCTTTTTTAAAGCCTCCCAGACAACCGCCTTCGACACTTCACCTGTGCAGTTAAAACCTACATATCCCATCAAAACCTGCTAACCAGGCGGACTATGGCTGATCTGATTGTGGTCTTAATTCCTAGTTCCTTTTTATAGATCAAAAATCTGGCTAATTCACCTTTGAATATAATCAATGACTCCACTTCCGGGGTCAGAGGTAGACGATTCCAGAGACTAATGACTATCCAATTTTTAATTTCCTCTCTCCAATCCTGACAAGTCATTCTGGAGCGTCAGTTCATGATGAACACAAAAGCAAAAAATAGATTCTCCTTTACTCTCTCCACCCCTGCAACACCTTGCCCAACATCTGCCATGGTTCTCTGGCCTGTTGAATGCTGAAGTCAGCTGTCGCATTTTTTCCCGTTTTTTGTGGTAATCAGCCAATTTCGTGCAAATCTACGATTTACTTGATATGCTGCTTTGTTTTGATGAATAATTTTCAGCATCCCATAATTGAATGTATTTTTAACAATATTTTAATTGAAATTTTAACAATTTGTATACTAAGTTTACAAAAACTAAACAATATAGCACGTAACCCCCCCCCCCCATAGCAATATAAACTAATCCCCGACCCCCACCCCCACCAACAACAGCGACCAACTCTTAAAAGTAGATTGTAAACAACCAGCATCCAGTGGTAAAACCCATCCGCCGACCCTCACGGGATGAACTTGCCCATCCTGAGGTGCAACCTCCATCAGGTCACCCAGCCACTCCGAGGCACTTGGCAGTGTAGTCAGCCTCCAGCTTAAGAGGACCCGCCTCCTTGCCACAAGCAAGGCAAAGGCCAGAACGATTGCCCCCACTCCAATCCGGAGCTCCGGCACATCCCAAAACCCCAAAAATCACTATCAGTGGGCAAGGCTCCAACCCAATGTTCAAGATTGCCAACCTGCTATCAAAAAAGTCCACCAGCTTTGCATGCTAATAGAACCCGTAATTGATTGTTGACCAATACTAACAGTTATTTGATAAAACGTGGCAATTTTTATTTTCTACTCCATGTGCCATAGTTTTACATGATGCAAGTTATTGCCCTTGGGAGTGATATGCAACTTGGTGCATTGCCCTCGTCCAATATCTGCATGGTCTGGTCTACTGAGACCGCTCTACATGTTTGCATAACAGTGGAATGTTGGATGTACTTGGTTGGCTTCACAGTGCTTCAGGCAAAATAATCCTTGTTCAGGAGTGTTTACATAAGGAAAGAAAATTGGGAATATTGCCAATTTCAAAGCATAGTTTAACAACAAAATTCTATAAATGGCTAATAATAACTAGGAAACTGTATCGATTATGGCTTCTACTTCCTGAAATGTCTTTTTACAGGTCACTTTAACTAAACCATCACCCAACATTGGTGACGTTCAAGTTGAACAGAGGCCAAGGAGCAGTACTAGGAGCCAGACTGTGCCGTCTCCATCTGCAAAATTAAGAGTGTCGTCTTCTGTATCCAAATTGCGATTGGGGTCTGTGAACAATGATGACCATATTGGAAAAATGCATGGTTCAACAAATAAACAGCCATTGATCTCTGGTAAGAAATCTATCTGTGCTGATTCTTCTGTATACTAATATCAACTTTAATTCAACTTGGAATGAGTACCGCTTGTGCTAATGTAAACTTTGGCATGGAATTGCATCAAACGGTTAAATTCTGTAAATCTTTTGGATAACAGTTTTTTTTCTGGCTAAAAATGTGTTTCTGAATTGACACTTGTTGACTGGAAGTAATGAAATCAGATAGAAAATTCAGAGGAGCCTTTTATCCTGTGATGAGCATCACGTATGCTGCCATCTAAAACGTGTGCTTTGCAGAAGTCTTGAATCTTCTGCGCTGCAGTTGCATTCATACAGGAAGGGGGGGGGGGGTGTTGAACTATCATTTAAAATGTGCTTTCAGCTGCATAAAATGCTGTAATGGGTGCTGTTGAGCTTTCAAATTTGTATTACAGATGGAGCTGTGGCACAGGGAAGAAAGTGATTGCCATCTTTTAATGAATTGAACAAGTTGTACTTATTTTTTTTTTAAATTCCCAATGTGCATTTCTAGCAATTTCCGAAGCATAAAACCGCATCCAAAAAGAAGTCTATTTCCACGTCACATGAGAAACCTCCGAATGAGTTCACAATTCCTGTTTCAACTTGTGCTTATGGGTTTATGTACTGGGAAACAAGAGGCCAGCCCACATCTGAGGGGATTAGTATCCATCTTTTATAGCTACAGGATGCAATGTGAATTTGCCTGCCCTAAAATTTTATTGCAAACATTTACTAATTAAGGCATAATTCTTTAACCTCCCTCTGCCTTGGCAACCAATGATGCATTGTTGCTGGCTGCTGTTGAACAGAAAATACTGGAAACTCTTGGGTCAGGTCGAACATGTACAATGCAAACTTTGTTTTGCATGGAGATTCTGTCTGATTATTTCCAGATTAGGTTTCTGGGTTTTCCAACAAGTGTGTTTCAAGTTATGATTGCTTCATGAGCTTTTGTCCCACAAAGTTGTATAAATTCTTTTGCCTAAATTAACGTTGCGTATTAGAACACTTTAGAAATTGTCTCTCTTGGAAAAGCATCTAATTTGCTCCCAATACTTTGATTTAGGCCTAAGCTTTTCTCTAGTTACACACGAATTAGGCAGAAGTATACAAGGTACTTCAGCAATTTATCCAAATGTATTTGAAGTAAGTTTTGTTTTTTTTATCCTGGAATATTTGAACAACTGTTCTTGCCTCGTAGTTTAAAACCAAGTGAAATGCCTTTTTCTGAGGCTGCAGAATCAATTTGCAAGTACTGGCGTTGAACACCAAGCACACACACTGAAAATTGTGACTTCCTTTTGGTAAAAGCTTGTAATTTTATCCATAATGTTGTTATCGCTGCATCAACTTATTAGCTGCTGCAATCCTTGAAGGGCATGCTGCGCTGCATGGATTGGTCAGTGAAAATATGAGAAATTAGCTTAAATAGAGGTTGAAAGATCCCTCTGGTTGATACCGTGGTGTTTGAAGTATTTGCTGAAAGCTTAATTTTTTTTTAAAGCCCATTTTACATTGGTTCTTGGCTTACAAAATAAGGCTTATTCGTGGGGCCAGTCAGTTAGGCAATGATGTTTTTAAAGTTGGACCAAGCAATATTAATAATTAACCTTCCCTTTGAGCACAACACTGCAGGATACCGACTTGGTTGTCGTGACTGGAAGCCAGTTCCCCTTTGTTTTTGAACCAACTTAACTGGGAAACTAAATTTACTTTGAAAGCACAATTGTCAAGGTTTCCATTGACTAGGTATAATGTATAATCCAGTGACTACAACAGGACTGAAGCTTGTACTCTTGCTTCCTTGACCCCTCAAAACTCGATCTGGAAGACCCACATCAGTAGTGTGATGGAATACTCGCTGTGCTCGTAGCTGCAACAGCTCTCTGTGTGCTCCACCACCTAGGTCAAAAGTCTGCTTCATCCTTCATTACTGGCACAACACTGGTTGAACATGTAAGATGCATTGGAGTAATTCTAACACAAGCAAGTGTTACCTTAACACAGACAGGAATTACCATGCTCTGGATGCTTTCCATTCCAGTTTGGACTTTGTGTAATAACTTCATTTTTGGGCAGTGTTGCTGGTAAGGTTCGCTTCATTTCCAATTTAAGTTGATCAAAGTGGTGGGCTGCTCTGTAAATTTCTCAGCCATGTTGCTATGGGACAGAGTTGCAGGACTTCAGCCAAAGATATCCTTCTTTCAAGGACATCCATTAATCTGGCAGCTTCATGGTCACTGTACAGATTCCAGATTATTTCCAGATTTTAAAATTACTGAAATTCTCATGCTGTGAGTTGCAATCAATATTAATCCACATAACTTGATTAGATGAGAATCATTTTCCAGTAGTAACCACTGCACCCTATTAATGGGGGGGGGGGGGGGGGGGGGGGAGCCTTATTTCTTTGTCATTGGATTTATTACTTATTGGTAAGACGATACCAGGACTGACCTGGGCGCATCCTTAGCATAGAGATTTTAATGGTACAAGGCAAGGCCTACCGTATAAATAAATGGTTTGGGTGCCTGTTCTCCAAAAATTGAACTAGCACTGGTGTAATACACCCATCAAGCTTAATGTAGCACCAAATGGCTAGGATATATATTTCAAGGCAAGCATATTATTTGTCCAGTAGTTAATAGACTTGGATAACTAACTGTTACAAGTTACAGAGGGACATAGATAAGCTGCGGTGCTGGGCTGAGAGGTGGCAAATGGAGTTTATTGCAGAAACATGAGGTGATTCATTTTGGAAGGAATAACAGGAAGACCGAGTACTGGGCTAATGGTAAGATTTTTGGCAGTGTGGATGAGCAGAGAGATCTCGGTGTCCATGTACATAGATCCCTAAAAGTTGCCACCCAGGTTGAGAGGGTTGTTAAGGCGTACGGTGTGTTAGCTTTTATTGGTAGAGGGATTGAGATTCGGAGCCATGAGGTCATGTTGCTGCTGTACAAAACTCTGGTGCGGCCGCATTTGGAGTATTGCGTGCAATTCTGGTCGCCGCATTTTCGGAAGGATGTGGAAGCATTGGAAAGGGTGCAGAGGAGATTTACCAGAATGTTGCCTGGTATGGAGGGAAGATCTTATGAGGGAAGGCTGAGAGACTTGAGGCTGTGTTCTTTACAGAGAAGAAGGTTAAGAGGTGACTAAATTGAGGCATACAAGATGTTCAGAAGATTGGATAGGGTGGACAGTGAGAGCCTTTTTCCTCGGATGGTGATGTCTAGCACGAGGGGACATAGCTTTAAATTGAGGGGAGATAGATATAGGACAGATGTCAGAGGTAGGTTCTTTACTCAGAGTAGTAAGGGCGTGGAATGCCCTGCCTGCAACAGTAGTGGACTCGCCAACACTAAGGGCATTCAAATGGTCATTGGATAGACATATGGACGATAAGGGAGTAGTGTAGATGGGCTTTAGAGTGGTTTCACAGGTCGGCGCAACATCGAGGGCTGAAGGGCCTGTACTGCGCTGTAATGTTCTATGTTCTAACTGAAGTAAGAGTTCCAGAGTTGAAAAAGGAGCGTGGTTTTTTTGTGTAGTTTGTTAATGAGGGCAATACACGGATGGGGCAGCACTGGAGTGGGTGCTGCTGCCTTGCCCATGTCTGCCCTGATAAGTTCAGAGCTAATGGATAGCTTTCCCATCCTGCTGCTAATCGAGGAATGTCCACTTTAGGACCTCATCCTGATAACCAGCAGTGGGCAGGGCACACTTTGGGAAGCCTGGAAAATCCTAATTCCTTTGGTCTCCCAAAGTAATGGTAGTTCTTGGTGACTCAGACCTGTGTCAGGACTTCTGTGACCCATATCTTGCCCTTACTCACCTTTGGCCTTGGTTCCCTTGGTCTCCAGTGCATTGCCAGCTCCTGCTGGCACCACCACCAATGAACAGCAGCTGGCTAATCGCCTGATGGGAGTTCTGTTCCTGGAGTCCTTGGTACTGGAAGGCCTGATTGGAACATAATATGGTGGGCCTTCTAGGAAGGAGACGACAAGGGGCAGGTGAGATACCCATTGCCCAGAATATATTGCAGTATTTTATTTTATTTTATAGAAGTCCTTGCCAAGTGGGACATTGTTAGCAAGATGGACAAATATGTACTGAAACAATAACGTAAAGCTGGTAAATTACCTGGTTGAGATGGAATGCATCCTTGTTTGCTGACCAATTATGATTGGTATGAATTTGGTACCCGGAGGACTGTACAGGTGCTTAGAGCAGTGTTTTTCAAAATGTTTTTCACGCGACCCATGCATGCCTGCCGGCCAGTCTTCACGACCCACACCAGCGAAAATTAATGAGACAACGCATTCTCGGCCTTCTATCAGAAGATGTATAGATCTGGAGAGGGGGGGGGGGGAAGATAATGGAGTGCAGCACCCCAACTGAGTACATATAATGACTCGCTGGTGCAGGGGAAGTGGCGAGCCACGCTTGCGCAAGCATTGATCTCTTTGATCCCTAAGAAGGCTAAGGAGCCAACAAAGTGTGGGTCGTTCAGGCCCAACTCCCTGCTGAATTCTCGTGTGAAGCTGCTGGGCTAAGGTGTTAACGAAGCGGTTTGGGGGGGGGGGGGGGGGTTGTTGCTCTTTCTAGCTTTAGTCTATTTGCTCTGTTTAGGTCACCTTTGCTCATGAGTCGCCAGGTATCTTTATGATACCGCCACGTGGTTCAAGTTCAGGTTATGATTAATAACACAGCACACCGCTTAGTAAGGATTAAAACATCGGTCATTTATTACATACAACAAGCAATATTAATACCCTAATACTACTTTCTACATAATAAACCTATCACTACTGGCCAATACTTAACTTAGGAAGAGCCCACCAGGTCAGGGAAATGAATGGCTTATCCAATCAAATCTGGCCCGCGGTATTCAAAAGGCTGCTACAGGTCGGTGGCTAGGTGTCTCTACCGGATAGCGATCGTTGGATTCAAACTTACACTTGCTGGTGGCTGGTCTTGCGAAGGTCTCGAGCAGGCGAAGAGGCGAGAGAGAGATCTGAACTTGGACCTTCACTTTTATAGGGCCCAAGGGCTTCCCGCCTCCCGGGGCGGCCCTTGACCCTGAGTCCCAAGTGATTGGATTCTGTCCCCAATCTCTGGGGTCGATGTGTCCAATGGTGAGGTGATCCCTCGATCGGGGGGGTGGTCGCTCACCTGTCTTTGTTTCGGCCACTGCAGGCGCCGACATGTCTGGCCCGGTATTCAATTGCTAATATGTTGCAATTGTTCCCGGGGATAGCCGATTTAACTGTGGATGTCTGAGTAGATTAGGTGTAAACAGTCCTGAATGCAACTGTGGATACCTGGGTTGATGGGCTGTTGATAGCCCTGAGTATCGATCTGGGCTACGTTCCCAGAGCTGAATGTGCAAACCTGTCTGCAGCTGCCTGCTTGTGTCTTCTTGGCTGCTTTTCCCAGCAGTCTTTCGGGTTAGACGTTTTAAACTGGGTTTTGGCCAGATTAATCGGAACGCAGCCATTTTACATGGCTACAAAGCGGGGGGGGGGGGGATGCCAGAGGTGGTTTCTGAGGATCAGACAGGTTTTGTTAAGAAGCGGCAGTTGTCGACCAACATCAGGAGGCTGTTGAATGTGGTTATGACTCCATCTAGGGGTGAAGCCCCGGAAGTTAATAAGTTAACATATCAATGAACGCGGAGAAGGCTTTTGACAAGGTAGAATGGAGGAACCAGTGAGATCTAGGCGGTTTGGTGTTGCGTTCATTTCGTCGGTGAGTTTGCTGTATGTTGGCCTCCCCTCCAGCATGAGAGGGCGAACACTAACTCAAGATATTTTAGGCTGCATAGGGGCACAAGACCGGGATGCTTGCTGTTGCTTGCATGGGCTATTGAGCCTTTGGCTATTGCGCACCGGGCATCAAGAGTGGAAGGGCATTGAAAGGGGAGGTGGGGAGTAGAGGGTGTCATTGTACACTGATGATCTGCTGCTATATGTTTCAAACCCAAAACCTACTTGAGTGTATGGGGAAAATAATGAACCTACTAGGGAACTTTGGTGCCTTTTTCGGTACAAACTGAATGTGGCAAAAAGTGAGATATTCCCAGGGGCGGAGTGTGAATTTGGGTGCCTTTCCATTAAGCTGGCCAGAATTTCAGTATCTGGGTATTCAGGTGGCCCATGACTGAGCCACGATGCACAAGTGCAGTTTGGTAGGGAGGTAAACGAGGATTTAAAGAATGGGATATTTTGTCACTGATCTTGGTAGGGAGGGTCCAGATCATCAAAATAAATGTTTTGCCGAGGTTTTTTTTTTTTTTTTTTTTTTTTACTCCTTTCCAATATTCCTCCCAAAAGTGTTGTGGGTGGATAAATAAATTTTGGAATTTGAATGGGGAGGTAAGACGCCTATGATCTGGATGGACATTTTTGCAAAGAAGACCGTGATTAGGGGGATCTTACTCTCCCAAACCTGCTGTGGGAGGAGGGAAGGAGGTGGTTGGAAACGGAGAAAATGCCAGTGGAGGAAATGAGACTGAATTGGGGATTGAGCTTGGGGCAAGGCCAGGAGTGGAATTATGCACCGGGTGAATTCAACATCATCCTATGCCAGGATGTGCCTCCGACAATTCAAGGTGGTGCTCAGGGCCCATGTGGCTCGTACTCGTATAAGTGGGTTCTTCCCTGAGGTTGAGGACAAATACGAGAGTTGCACAATGGGGCCTGCGAATCAAGTTCATGTGTTTTGGTTGTGCCTGAACTTTGGGGGGGGGGGGTGGGGGGGGGAAGAGGATTATGGGTGTTTTGGAGCTGCTGGAGGGCAAGGGGGCTGATGTCATGGCATTCACCACTCTGATTGCTGGGTGGCGAACTGTGATGGAGGTCGGTCATGCTGGTGAAAGTATCAGTGTGGTGGCAGAATTTCGGCAACTGGAGAAGATTAGGTCCCGGAGAAAAAGGGGAACATTACAGACTAATTTATTTTAATTTTGTTCTTTGGGATGTGGATGTCACTGGCTGGGACAGCATTTGTTGCCCATCCCCATCCCTCATTGCCCTTGAACTGTGTGGCTTGCCTCTCTCTCTCTCTCTCTCTCTCTCTCTCTCTCTCTCTCTCTCTCTCTCTCTTCCCCCTCCACCCCACCCCCAACCAACACCTGAAAGCAATTTCTTTGCAAGCAAAATATTTCCCCATGGATGGTCAGAGCCTGAGAAAATTCCTGAGATTAGGCCATAAGACATGAGACCCTCTGCTTCTTTTGAACCAGTCAATGATGGCTGATATTTTGCGACAGTGAGTTCCGCAAATTCACCACCCTCTGCCTGAAGCGTTTAGAGTCCATTATTAATGATGAGATTGCGGAGAACTTGGAAATGCATGATAAAATAGGACTGATTGTGGTAAACACCACTGGCAACACATTGCATGTATTACGTACTGCCACTGTATTACAGGTACCACAGTAAATCCCAGCCTGCTGGCTCATCCCAGCCGGCGGCATATAAAAGTGTATGCTCCTGTGCTGCTCCCATTCTGGTTCCAGCTGCAGGAGGCACAACATTTTGTGCAACAAAGCCTCGATTGTTTCACCATTCTCATCTTGTGGTAATTGACGGTACATCAATTTATTGCACAAGATTTAAAAAGATGGACTTCCTGATCACCTGGAGCTGAGCCCTCATGCAGCCAATGCCATGTCCGCCTTCAAGCACTGGCTAGCCTGCTTTGAAGGCTACCTCAGAGCACCCACTGAAGAACTCTCGGACCCACAAAAGCTCCAAATCCTCTACTCACGGGTGAGCCATCAAATGTTTCTCATCCGTGGTGCGCCCACCTACACAAGTGATGACGCTACTAAAGGGACAGTACATTCAGTCGGTGAATCAAGTGTAAGCCAGGCACCTCCTGACCACGAGACGGCAACTCCCGGGGGAAACTTTGGACGATTTCACAAGCCACATGTGGCCCGTGGGCGCCGCCATCTTCGGCGCCATTTTGGACAGCGCCTCAGCACCCCTGCTCGTCGGGCCGTTCGCTGCCCGCTGATATCTCCTTCACCGCTGATCAGCCAGGGACCTCCCAATATCTTCCACAGCTCTCCTCCATCACCCTGGATCAGTCTCGGCCTCACGACCGCCATGACGACGGTAATGATCAACGGGCACAAGACGACCTGCTTCTTTGATTCCGGGAGCACAGAGTTTCATCCACCCTGCTACGGTAAGGCGCTGCTCCCTCCCGGTACTCCGTCATCCAGAAAATCTCCCTGGCCTGCACATCTCATTCCGTGCAAATCTGGGGGTACTGTGTCGTTGCCCTCACCATTCAGGGCGTAGAGTTCAGCAACTTCAGGCTCGATGTCCTCCTCCATTTCTGTGCTGCCCTGTTACTAGGTCTTGACTTTCAATGCCACCTCCAAAGCCTTACTTTGAAATTCAGCGGACCCCTGCCCCCCCTCACCGTCTACGGCCTCACGACCCTTAAGGTCGATCCACCTTCATTGTTTGCAAACCTGACCCCGGACTGCAAGCCTGTCGCCACGAGGAGCAGACGGTACAGTGCGCAGGACAGGGCCTTTATCAAGTCAGAGGTCCAACGGCTTGTGTGGGAGGGGTTCAGAGGCCAGCAACAGCCCCTGGAGAGCCCAAGTAGTGGTAGTTAAGACTGGGGAGACGCACAGGATGGTCATTGACGACAGTCAGACCATCAACCGGTACACGCAGCTCGACGCGTATCCCCTCCCACGCATATCTGACATGGTCAGTCAGATTGCGCAGTATCAAGTATTCTCCACAGTGGACCTGAAGTCCGTCTACCACCAGCTCCCCATCCGCCCGGAGGACAGCCAATACACTGCATTTGAAGCAGATGGCCGCCTCTATCACTTCCTCAGACTTCCCTTCGGCGTCACCAATGGGGTCTCGGTCTTCCAGCGAGAAATGGACCGAATGGTTGACCAGTACAGGCTGCGCGCCACGTTCCCGTACCTAGATAATGTCACCATCTGCGGCCACGATCAGCAGGACCATGACGCAAACCTCAAAATTCCTCCATACCGCCAAACTCAACCTCCCAAACAATAAGGAGAAATGCGTGTTCCGCGCCAACAGCTTAGCCATCCTTGGCTACGTAGTGGAAAATGGAGTCCGAGGGCCCGACCCCGACTGCATGAACCCCCTCCTGGAACTCCCTCTCCCCCACTGCCCCAAGGCCCTGAAACGATGCAGCCAGTTGTTGTGGTGCATATAGGCACCGATGATATAGGTAAAAAAGGGGATGAGGTCCTACAAGCAGAATTTAGGGAGTTAGGAGCCAAGTTTAAAAAGTCGGACCTCTGAGGTAGTAATCTCAGGATTGCTACCAGTGCCACGTGGTAATCAGAGTAGAAATGAAAGAATAGGCAGGATGAATGTGTGGCTTGAGAGATGGTGCAGGAGGGAGGGGGTTCAGATTTTTGGGACCTTGGGACCAGTTCTGCGGGAGGTGGGACTACTATAAATTGGACGGTCTACACCTGGGCCGGACTGGAACCAATGTCCTTGGGGGTGCTTTTGCTAATGCTGTTGGGGAGAGTTTAAACTAATGTGGCAGGGGGATGGGAATCAAATGAGGAGGTTAGTGGACAGTAAGGAGGTAGTAACTAAAGCCTGTAAGGAACTAGATCATGAAGTCAGCGTGACTACGGGGAAGAGTAGGCAGGGAGCAGATGATGAACGCAAAGGGACTGGTGGTCTGAGGTGCATTTGTTTTAATGCAAGTGTAGTCGGTAAGATAGATGAACTTAGGGCTTGGATTAGTACCTGGGAATATGATATTGCTGTGATAGAGACTTTGTTGAGGGAAGGGCATGATTGGCAACTAAATATCCCAGGATATCGATGCTTCAGGCGGGGTAGAGAGGGAAGTAAAAGGGATGGAGGAGTTGCATTACTGGTCAGAGAGTGTATCACAGCTATGATTAAGGAGGGCACAATGGAGGACTCGAGCAGTGAGGCGATATGGGCAGAGCTCAGAAATAGGAAGGCTGCGGTAACAATGTTGGGGCTGCACTACAGACCTCCCAACCGCAAGCGTGAGATAGAGGTACAAACATGTGAACAGATAATGGAAAGATGCAGGAGCAACAGGGTGGTGGTGATAGGAGATTTTAATTTTCCCAACATTGACTGGGATACACTTAGTGTCAGAGGTCTAGATGGAGCAGAATTTGTAAGGAGCATCCAGGAGGGTTTTCTAGAGCAGTATATAAATAGTCCAACTCTGGAAAGGACCATACAGGACCTGGTATTGGGGAATGAGCCCGGCCAGGTGGTTGAAGTTTCAGTCGGGGATTACTTTGGGAATAATGATCACAATTATGTAAGTTTTAGAATACTCGTGGACAAAGACGAGAGTGGTCCTAAAGGAAGAGTGCTAAATTGGGGAAAGGCCAAGTATAACAAAATTCGGCAGGAGCTAGGGAATGTGGATTGGGAGCAGCTCTTTAAGGGTAAATCCACATTTGAAATGTGGAAAGGTTGATTAGAGTGCAGGACAGACATGTCCCTGTGAAAATGGGGGATAGAAATGGCAAGATTAGGGAACCATGGATGACGGGTGGAATTGTGAGACTAGCTAAGAGGAAAAAGGAAGCATACATACGGTCCAGGTGACTGAAGGCAGACAAAGCTTCGGAAGAAGATCGGGAACGTAGAACCAATCTGAAATGAGGAATCAAGAGGGCGAAAAGGGGTCATGAAATATCTTCAGCAAACAGGGTTAAGGAAAATCCCAAAGCCTTTTATTCATATATAAGGAGCAAGAGGGTATCTAGAGAGAGGGTTGGCCCACACGAGGACAAAGGAGGAAAGTTCTGCGTGGAGTTGGAGAAATGGGTGAGATTCTTAACGAGTACTTTGCATCGGTATTCAGCGAGGAGAGGGTCATGACGGATGTTGAGGTTAGGGATAGATGTTTGATTACTCTAGGTCAAGTTGGCAGAAGGTGGGAGGATGTGTTGGGTATTCTAAAAGGCATTAAGGTGGGCAAGTCCCCAGGTCCGGATGGGATCTATCCCAGGTTACTGAGGGAAGTGAGAGGAAATAGCTGGGGCCTTAACAGAAATCTTTGCAGCATCCTTGAACACGGGTGAGGTACCGGAGGACTGGAGAATTGCTAACGTCTCCTTGTTTAAGAAGGGTAGCAGGGATAATCCAGGTGATTATAGACCGGTGAGCCTGATGTCCGTGGTAGGGAAGCTGCTGGAGAAGATACTGAGGGATAGGATCTATTCACATTTGAAAGAAAATGGGCTTATCAGTGATAGGCAACATGGTTTTGTGCAGGGAAGGTCATGTCTTACCAACTTAATAGAATTCTTTGAGCAAGTGACATAGTTGATTGATGAGGCTGTAGATGTCATATACATGGACTTCAGTAAGGCATTTGATGAAGTTCCCCATGGTCGGCTGATGGAGAAAGTGAAGACTCATGGGGTCTAGGGTGTACTAGCTGGATGGATAAAGAACTGGCTGGGCAACAGGAGACAGAGTAGTAGTGGAAGGGAGTTTCTCAAAATGGAGAACTGTGACCAGTGATTGTTCCACAGGGATCCGTGCTCGGACCACTGTTGTTTGTGATATACATACATGATCTGGAGGAAGGTATAGGTGGTCTGATTAGCAAGTTTGCAGATGACACTACGATTGGTGGAGTAGCAGATAGTGAAGGGGACTGTCGGAGAATACAGCAGAATATAAATACATTGGAGAGTTGGGCGGAGAAATGGTAGATGGCGTTCAATCCGGGCAAATGCGAGGTGATACATTTTGGAAGATCCAATTCAAGAGCGAGCTGTACGGTAAATGAAAAAGCCCTGGGGAAAATTCATGTACAGAGAGATCTGGGTGTTGAGGTCCATTGTACCCAGAAGGTGGCAATGCAGGTCGACAGTGGCCAAGAAGGTATACAGCATGCTTTCCGTCATTGGAAGGGGTATTCGTACAAGAGTTGGCAGGTCATGTTACAATTGTATAAGACTTTGGTTTGGCCACATTTGGAATACTGTTATGTGGTACCCCCAAGGACATTGGTTCCAGTCCGGCCCAGGTGTAGACCGTCCAATTTATAGTAGTCCCATCTCCCCCAGAACCGGTCCCAAGGTCCCAAAAATCTGAACCCCCTCCCTCCTGCACCATCTCTCAAGCCACACATTCATCCTGCCTATTCTTTCATTTCTACTCTGACTACCACGTGGCAGCGTACAGTTCTGGCCACCATATTACCAAAAGGATGTGGATGCTTTGGAGAAGGTGCAGCGGAGGTTCACCAGAATGTTGCCTGGTATGGAGGGCGCTAGCTATGAAGAGGGGTTGAGTGGATTAGGGTTATTTTCATTAGAAAGGTGGACTTTGAGGGGGGACCTCATTGAGGTCTACAAAATCATGAGAGGTATAGACCAGGTGGGTAGCAAGAAGCTTTTTCCCAGTGGGGGACTCAATTACTAGGGGTCACGAGTTCAAGGTGACGGGAAAAGTTTATGGGAGATATGCGTGGAAAGTTCTTTACTCAGAGGGTGGTGGGTGCCTGGAACGCATTGCCAGCGGAAGTTGTAGAGGCGGGCACGATAGCGTCATTTAAGATGTCTGTAGACAGATAGATGAATGGGCAGGGAGCATACAGATCCTTAGTAGGCGTCAGTTTTGGATAGAGGATCTGGATCGGCGCAGGCTTGGAGGGCCGAAGGGCCTGTTCCTGTGCTGTAATTTTTCTTTGTTCTTTGATGCCTGGGGTTTTTCTCGTATTACGCCCAGTGGGTCCCTAATTATGCGAACGAGGTCCGCCCACTCATCAAGTCCACAGTTTTTCCTCTGATGGCTGAGGCCCGCCAGGCCTTCAACAACGTCAAGGCGGACATCGCCAAGGCCACGATGCATGCAGTCGACGAGGCTCTCCCCTTTCAGGTGGAGAGCGATGCATCAGACTTGGCTCCGGCCGCCACCCTCTACCAGGCAGGCAGACCTGTGGCTTTCTTTTCCCGCACCCTCCATGCTTCCGAAATTCAGCACTCCTCTGTCGAAAAGGAGGCCCAAGCCATTGTGGAAGCTGTGCGACATTGGCGGCATTACCTCGCTGGCAGGAGATTCACTCTCCTCACTGACCAACGGTCGGTAGCCTTCATGTTTAACAATTCGCAGCGGGGCTAGATCAAAAATGACAAAATCTTGATCCAGCTCTCCACCTATAACTGAGATCTTGAATTGCCTGTAGATGCTCAATGAGCCCCCTGATGCCCTATTCCGTGGTACATGTGCCAGTGCATAAGTGGACCGACTCCGGGCTCTCCACAATGACCTCTGCCACCCGGGGGTCATCCGGTTCTTCCATTTTGTCAAGGCCCGCAACCTGCCCTACTCCATTGAGGAGGTCAGGACCGTAACCAGAGACTGTCAAGTCTGCGCAGAGTGCAAGCCGCACTTCTACCGCCAGATAGAGCGCATCTGGTGAAGGCCTCCCACCCCTTTGAACGCCTCAGCATGGACTTCAAATGGCCCCTCTCCTCCACCGACCGCAACGTGTACTTCCTCAACGTAATTAATAAGTACTCCCGATTCCCTTTCGCCATCCCATGCCCCAACATGACATCTGCCATGGCCATCAAAGTCCTGCACAGCATCTTTACACTGTTCGGTTTCCCCACCTGCATCCACAGAGATTCAGGAGTGATGAGCTGCGTCAGTTCCTGCTCAGCAAGGGCATCGCCTCGAGCAGGACGACCAGCTACAACCCCCGGGGAAACGGGCAGGTGGAGAGGGAG
This sequence comes from Scyliorhinus torazame, assembly GCF_047496885.1. Taxonomy (NCBI): domain Eukaryota; kingdom Metazoa; phylum Chordata; class Chondrichthyes; order Carcharhiniformes; family Scyliorhinidae; genus Scyliorhinus; species Scyliorhinus torazame. The sequence continues at coordinate 217,341,917 of NC_092709.1, read as the reverse complement.
AACGAGACGGTCTGGAAGGCCGTCCTGCTGGCCCTTCGATTTAGAAATCTCCCAGTCTCCCGCTGGCAGGAGGTCACTCCTGTGCACTGCTACTAATGAAACCCCTCACGAACGTGTGTTTGCCTTCCCTAGGAGGTCCACCTCCGGGGTCTCGCTCCCAACATGGCTGACAGTTCCTGGACCCGTCTTTCTCCGGAAGCATGTGCGGTGCCATAAATCGGATCCCTTGGTTGAGAAAGTCCACCACCTCCATGCAAACCCGCAGTACGCCTACATGGCACACCCCGATGGGCGACAGGACACAGTCTCCCTCCGGGACCTGGCACCCACTGGGTCCCCACCCCCAACCCCCAACCTGATACTGCTCTCCTCTCTTTCTTTTTTCTCTCTTTCCTCCCCCCCCCCCCCCCCCCCGCTTGCCTCATTCACCCCTGCGCCACACACCCTCCCACCAGCGAACCTCACCGCAGCCCCCACCCCAGCAGGAACTGTCCCCTCACTGGATCCATTAAGGGGTGACGAAGAAGAGGATAACCCGCTCCCGGAGTCTCAGATAACCATGTCAGCGCCCACATCACCAAGACTGAGGCAATCGCAGCGGAGGGTCAGAGCCCTCGACAGACTTGATCTGTAATGTTTTTCTTCACCCCTGCCGGACTCTTTTTTTTTTTTTCTAAACACACTGGGTGAATGTGGTAAACACCATTGGTAACACGTTGCATGTATTACAGTACTGCCACTTTATTACAGGTACCACAGTAAATCCCAGGCTGCTGGCTCCTCCCAGCAGGCGGCATATAAAAGTGTATGCTCTCCTGCGCTGCTCCCATTCTGATTCCAGCTTCAGGAGGCACAACATCTTGTGTAATAAAGACTTGATTGTTTCACCATTCTCGTCTCATGGTAATTGACGGTACATCACTGATTCAGCATGCCTTCATCAAGGGGAGGTCAGAAACTTCAACTTGAGAAGCTGCCATATCTGCTTACATGTATTGATTTATTTTACTTTAGGAAGCCTATTGAATCAATGTTGTTTAGAGTACCTAATTATTTCCTCCCCCCCCCCCCCCCCCCCCCCCCCCCAATTAAATGGCAATTTAGTGTGGCCAATCCACCTACCATTCACATCTTTTTGGGTTTTGGGGGTGAGACCTACGGAGACACGGCGAATGTGCAAATTCCACACGGACAGTGACCCGGTGCCGTGATCAAACTCGGGTCCTTGGTGCCATGAGGCAGCAGTGATAACCATTGTGTCACCGAGCTGCACCCTGGAAACAATGCGTTACAAATATTTCACAAGTGGCAGGTCTGGTCGTGTCAAGACGCACATCTGTAGTAAACAATTTTGGGAAATTTGTTCTTTATGACAGGGCTGTAACTTTTTTATGGCAAGTCTTCCGTCCTGGTGGACTCAAATTTTGCCACGAATGTGCCCTTTGATAATATATTAAATTGACAAGTGTACAGTTGCATCACATTTTCTGTTTAATTCCAGTGACGACACGATTCTGGCTTTTAACTGAAGATGGGTCCGCTTTGACAATGCGGAGGCACTTGTGCTGGTTGCTGGTTTCTGCATTCTTCCCATGCTGTTCAGGAAGATATATCAGTTACAGAAAGCAACTGATTGCCCTAGTAACATAGAACATAGAAAAATACAGCACAGATACAATACAGCCTTCGGCCCACGATGTTGTGCTGAACTTTTGTCCTAGATTAAGAACAAATTAATCTACACCCCATCATTCTACCGTAATCCATGTACCTATCCAATAGCCGCTTGAAGGTCCCTAATGTTTCCGACTCAACTACTTCCACAGGCAGTGCATTCCATGCTCCCACCACTCTCTGGGTAAAGAACCTACCTCTGACATTCCCCCCCCCCCCCCCCCCTGTATCTTCCACCATTCACCCTAAATTTCTGTCCCCCTGTAATAGTTTGTTCCACCCGGGGAAAAAGTCTCTGTCTATCTATTCCCCGATCATCTTCTAAACCTCTATCAAGTCGCCCCTCATCCTTCTCCGTTCTAATGAGAAAAGACCTAGCACCCTCAACCTTTCCTCATAAGACCTACTCTCCATTCCAGGCAACAGCCTGGTAAATCTTCTTTGCACCTTTTCCAAAGCTTCCACAAATTTCCTAAAATGAAGAAGCATCAAAGAAGTTGAGAGTGTCTTTGCAGTTTTTCAATCTCTTGTGCATGTGGTCAAAAAATGTTGGTTGAATTATGGGGAATTGTGACCGATGAATTGAACCTGTGATTGCAATACCATAATAATGTGTTCTTGTATTTGTATAGTCTTGAGACTGTAAAATGACTTGGCCTTTTTCTATGCTGGCAAACTCCTAAAGGGCAGGTCAGGTGGTGTGTTTAATGCCATTTGTATCAACTGAGTGATTTTAAAAGAAAATTCAGTCACAGGTTATCGGGATTACTGGCCTCCAGCATTAATTGCGCCTTGAGAAGGTGGTGCCTTGAGAAGGTGGTGCCTTGAATCATTGCAGTCCATGTGCAACCACAGTGCTGTGAGGAAATTCCAGCATTTGACCAAGAGAGTGAATGAACAGCAATACAGTTAGTCAGGATGGTGTGGGGCATGGAGGAGAACTTGGTGGTTTTCCTATGCGTCTGCTGCCCTTGTCCATCGAGATGGCAGAGGTTGCAGAGGAGGTGCTGTCAAAGGAGCCTTGATGAGTTGCTGCAGTGTGTATCTTGTAGATGGTACAGTGCAATGGTGGAGGGAGTGAATGTTGAAGATTGTGGACGGGGTGCCAGTCAAGTGGGTTGCTTTGTCCTGAATGATGTGTTGTTAAAACTGCACTCATCCAGGCAAGTGTAGAGTATTCCATCATGCTCCTGATTTTTACCTTGTCAATGATGGAGAGGTCTGGAGAGTCCGATCTGTTTCTCTCTGCAGAATGCCCAGCCTATGACCTCTTGTAGCCATAATATTGGTATGGATGGTCCAGTTTAATTTGTGGTCAAGTTAGCTCCCAGGATATTACCCAGTATTTACAATGAATATCCCATTGAATATGGAGCTGGAGGTGGTTAGATTCTCTTGTTAATGATGATCGTTACTTGATCTTTCACATCAGCCCAAGCCTGAATGTTGTCCAGATCTATCTGCAGACAGACAAGTATTTTAAGTTTGAATCGACCGATCCTCGGGCCCTCTTACCCTTAGTGTTGGCTCGTAGTTTGAAAATTGGCTGCTATGGCGTCAAGTGCTTGTACTCAATCGGGCAACTTCTATAATGACACATTTTATTAGCACTCCACTGTTTTGTGAAAATAGAACACATTGATTTGGTGAGGACACTGATTGATTGACAAGTGTTCAATTTTAGGCATTATTGGATTGCAAGAACTAGCTGAAAGCAATTTTTAAAAGCTTTACCTTATCCCTAATATCCTTTCCCCTAATGTTTGCCTATCTGGCATGTTGCGTTTTTCTCCGATAATGGCACAAGTTTTAAAATCTTATTTTTCTATGACTTATTGTTGCTATTTAATTGCAGTAGTAGGCACTGCCATGGGGTGGCATGAAACTACAGGACAGGAAAATACAAAACATCAGACCATGAAAAATGCCCATATGTGTTAATGTCTCCAAGAATGTGAATTATTCTTCATTTTTTCGCACTTTTATCCATTAGAAATACATACATTGCCTGGAAAATTTGATTTTGCATTAAATGTATGCTGTATGTAACCGCCTGCAGCACTTGGATATGACCTCAAACGGAAGATCATTGCCATGGTTACCTGTCCCGCGGTGTTCCCTTCAAAGCACTCAAGGGCGCAATGCCATCACTAAAAGTGGGGAAAAACAAAAACAACTTTTTTGGAATGGAAGAGGCATGACCAGAAATGTTAATCTTTGCACAGGACAAATCTCCTAGTTCTCAATGGTTGTAATGTACAAGTTACTCTTTCTGAGGCTGTTATTGAATTCAAACCCACAGTTTTGTATTTCAAACCTGGTAATGATTTCACAAGTTTTGGAAGAATTGCATGCATGTATTTGCCACACTTTGCTCGTGGAGCAGAGTCCTGTTCCAGTATGGTACATCGGCTTGAATTTCATTTGCAATGTCAAAAGTAAGTATGTTTGCTGATGTAACTCAGATACTGAAGCAGTTTGTGAACATATGCAGCAAGACCTGGACAACATTCAGATTTGTGGTTCATGAAGTAACATTCATGCCACATGGGAGTCAGGCAATCCAGCAGCAGACAATTCCACAACCTGCTTTTGACATTTCAATGGCATCACCATCACTGAATTTCCCACTGTCAAAATTGTGGGGGTTACTGTTCACCAGAAACTGAAATGGACTGGTCATTTAAATACTGTGGCTACAACAGTGGGTCAGAGGATGGGGGTTCTGTGGTAAGCAACTCCTCTCTTGACTCCCCAAAGCCTTTCTGTCAGATGCATGGCACAAGGAAAGAGTGTGGTGGGAATACTCTCCACTTGCCAATGAGTGCAGCTCCAACAACTAAAACAGCCATCTTGATTTGCATCCCATCTATTACCTTAAACATGCACTCTCTTGCACAGAGTGGCAGCAGCGTGTAACATTTACAAGGCGCACGGCAGCAACTCCATGCTCCTTTGATAGCCTTGTCAATCCTGTGACCTCTGTGATATGCGCATAGGCATATCTATGCATAACTGTACATAGTTGTACCACTGTAGATATTTGTATAACAGCACCAGTGTACATAAACACTGCCCAATACATGGAGGGACAGTTATGACTTCCCTCCAGCAGGGTGGAATCAGACACCCATTCAGACATGTATGTACCGGGAATGGGCGAGAGGCGCCACTGGGTAGTAGGATGGACAAGGGGACAGTCATTTCCCACCTTAATGGAAAATACAGAAGTATTCACAGTAACTGAGACAAAATGATTTATCGATAGAAATGCATGATTACCATCCAGCGTGTCAAGATAATTGCTTGTAGCAATCATATCGTTACGTTCCATGTGTACCTTCATGATCAGGGTAACCATATAATACAACAACCTCTATCACTTAGAACATGAGCAACAAGTGCATGTAAACACTACCTGCAAGTTCTCCTCCAAGGCACATTCCAGCTAATGCTGTTAACATAGACTTTGAGGTTTAGATGCTGCGTGCCTCAATAAACATTATTCAATTTGGTTGAAAAGACACGCTTTTGCTTCTTATCATTTTCACACAAGTCCTAGGTAATGTACCATGCAGAGTGCACAGCACGGGTCCATTTACTGTCAGCTGCCCTGCAACAGTACACTTAAAAAGAAAAAGCCTCTGGGCAGCTATAGGCTCCCAATTAGGTTTTCAAATTGATGGCATTGCTGGCCAATGAATGATACCAAAGTTTATTGTTGGCCTGGAATTTGCAGTTGATGATGGTGAGGATGCTTGCTGGTGACCTTTAAATGATGCCAACAAAAATGTGGCATTCTGGTGGGAATTTCCTTTTCCCATGACAGTTTAAATGGTGCCAAGTCAAGATGCTGTCCTGACATGTCAGCAAAAAGCACAAGCAGCCAATTGTATTCAAGTGTTTGCACACCAAGAGGCAGAAGGAGATATTTTGAGGCACCGATTAAGCCGTAGCAACTCTTGCATCACCCATCGTATTTCCTTCTCTCTCTTTCCCCTCTCCTTTCTCTTAAGGTGAGGAGAGGTTTGCCTTAAAATGTGGCATAAATTTGTGGAATATTGAATTCTCATTTTTCAGGGCTAGTGAGTACGTTCAATAATTTAGTACCAGCCCCATGCACAAATGGACATGCAAACTCCTACAGAGGCCAACACAGAGCATCCTGTACCTGACAAACACCTCATCTGAAATATCCCATGTTACTAACAGTCAGAACACTGGCTACAGCGCCACCAATAGCTGTTATCACACGCTCTGGGTACCTGAGCACACTGAACACCAGATTCCATGACTTTATTACCATTTGACCTAGAACTGGGGGCGGAGGGGGGCACACTGAGAAGGAGAGGGGACGGTGGGAGAAAGAAAAGAGGAGCTATGATGGACTATGCACTCGTTGCTACACTTTAATCTGCGCCTCTCTCACTTTCTCACATTGTCAGTTGAATGTTACGCAATGGTCTTTGCATGGTTTTCTACTGCACACACTAATGAACTTAAACTGGGAAGGTGGTCAATGTGATGATGCGACTGCAAATGGTGGGCATGTGGAAGTTATCCCCAAGAGCGCAGACAAAGCACAAGTGTTGTATGTACCTGTTGAGTTCAGGAATAAACTGCCTTTGTTGGATGACGTTGTTGCTAACTTGGGAAACCCACAGTTTTCTGCAATGACCAAACACATGACAGTTTCATCATTATTATCATAAACCAATCTGGACCAATATCCGATTGGTCTTTGAGATTTTCATGTTGCATTTGTCTACATTACTACATTACATTTGAAAAGTATTGAATGAGCTTGAAGAATGTGGCTTGAATGCAGTTATGCAAGGGTACTGTCTCTGGACACAAACAATCTCTTTCACTGACATCTTTTGCACTAGATTTACACTTTCCCTCCATTTTTATGGGCCAAAGAGTTTGGAAAAACAACGATACCCGAGTACTATACTGCAAAAAAATGGATTGAAAAGTAACTGAGTATCGATGCACATCAGTATGGTTGCCACTGGCGTGCATTGCAAGGTCAAAACCAACATAGAATTTGTTTCATAGAATTTACAGTGCAGAAGGAGGCCATTCGGCCCATCGAGTCTGCACCAGCTCTTGGAAAGTGCACCCTACCCAAGGTCCACACCGCCACCCTATCCCCATAACCCAGTAACCCCACCCAACACTAAGGGCAATTTTGGACACGAAAGTCTCAATCAGATGTCAATTTTGTAGTAAACGCTGTTCATTGTCATTCGAATGTCGTAAAGTAGAGGACAGCCTGAATACACTTTCCCTTCCCTTCCCCTGTGCAGCATTTGTCTGCATTAAGGACAGCTGTCAGCACTCCAGCCTGTTCGACCATTCACTGAGATCGCATCTGACACTGTAGTTTAACTCCCCATACCTGCATTTACGCCATATATGTTAATGCATTTGGCTAGCAATCCATCATTTCCAGTTTTCAAATGAACAACTATTCTAGCATCCATTGTTTTTGACCAGCACAGACTCAATGGGCTGAAGGACCTGTTCTGTGCTGTATGACTCTAATTGCTACTTGCAGAAAGGTTCCATGCTGCCACTCTTTTTCTGATGTATAATAATACCTAGATTTTGGTATACAAGGCATAATTTCAGAGTTTTGGATGAAATAAAACTTGGGAACGTTGTGAACTGAAGAGGTAATATAGAACTTAAAAGGGTCATAGACAAGTTGGTGTAATGGGCGGACAGGCAGCAGATGGAGTTTAATGTGAAGTGATTAATTTTGGTAGAATGTGGGGAACCAACATAAAGGGTACTACAATTAAAGGGATTACAGGAACGAAGGACCTGGGTGCGTAAATGGGTAAATCATTGAAGGTGGCACGACTGGTGTGGTTAACAAAGCACACAGCATCCTAACCTAGGGGCATAGAGAACAAGAACAAAGGTTCACTGGTTTGGCCCCAATGGAAAAAGTATTGCATCCAGCTCTAGGTGTTGCATTTCAGGAAGGATGTGAAAGCATTGGAGAGAGTGCAGAAAAGTTTCACGACAATCGTTCCTGGAATGAGGTTCTTCAGTTATAAGAATGGATTGGAGGAGTTGGGACTGTTTTCCATGGGGGGGGGGAAAAATAGCAAATTGATTAAGGTAGTCAACATGAGGGGTCTGTGCAGAGTGGATCGGAAGTAATTATTTACTCCTGAAAGGATTGAGAATAAGAGGGCTAGAACTAATTGATGAAAGAAGCTAAAGCCATGGGGAAAATCTTTTACTTGCAGCGAGTAGTGAGAGTCTAGAATACTGTGCCTGTGTGATTGAGGCAGATTCAACTGTAAGTGTACTGAACAGAATTAGATTTGCTTGGAAAATGAAGGGTTATGGGGCATTGGTGGGAGTATGCACATTGCTCATTTGGAGTGCTGGTGCAAACACCATGAGCCAAATGGCTGCATCCTGTGCCTAATTGATTTGTGATTCTTTGCCTTTGTGGAAAAAGGTGATGTCCACCTTGAATTTTGATCAAATCTCACTTAATCTGTCTAAATTTCATAGAATTTACAGTGCAGAAGTAGGCCATTCAGGTCTGCACCGGCTCTTGGAAAGAGCACCTTACCCAAGCCCACACCTCCACCCTATCCCCATAACCCAGTAACCCCACCCAACACCAAGGGCAATTTATCAAATCCAATCCACCTAACCCGCACATCTTTAGACTGTGGGAGGAAACCGGAGCACCCGGAGGAAACCCACGTACGCACGGAGAGAACATGCAGACTCCGCACAGACAGTGACCCAAGCCGGGAATCTAACCTGGCACCCTGGAGCTGTGAAGCAATTGTGCTAACCACTATGCTACCGTGCAGCCCCGATGGGATATCGGGGACAGCTACCTAAATTTGTGTAGCATAATCAGTCAGACATCATTCGTTTGGCATCTTGTACACTGTTTTTCCCAGAGGTGTGGTGCCCAGAACTGCTCATAAACACGTGTGGTTTAACAAGAACTTTGTGCAGCTGAATGGTGACTACACCACATTACCCAATAGCAGTCTTTGAAAGGGAGAAAAGCTCAATGTAATCAGAAAATATCATTCTCTATTAGCGTGTTAACTAAATGTACATTACTCATTTCCAAGGCCATTGCATGCCCCCTTACAAAGCAAAATACTGCAGATACTGGAATGTAAAACCAACCTAGAAATACTCATCTGGCAGCATTTGTGATAAAACAAGTCCCATCCATCCTGTTCTGGTAAGTGCATTGGTGTAAAACATTAACTGTTTCTCTCCACATCAGTAATGTTTCCAGCATTTTCTTTTGTTACAGGTCCCTTTGGCTGGTTTGGGGGATACTGTTCTGCAAAACTCTTCTGGACACTAACTTCACTAACTCTCTGCACTATTTTGTTTATCCCAATCGATCAGAATTTCAAGCCCCACATTATAACCACTGCTTTGCATGTTTTTTCAATGATGGTATTTATACAAACTACCACTTTAGATGCTACCAAGGGTGCTCTCTCCACTCTTGATACCTAATCATGTTTGCCACCTCTTTTTTTTTATTTTTTATATTATCATCATTTGAAGTGGGTTTATCCTTGTTGAACTTACTCTTCCCCTCCACTGTTTATCCTGTTGACCGTAAAACATTGTTTGAGTTTCTAGTTCTCGTCTGCTGGATAATACAAATGTCTGGCACATAAATGAATAATTAAGTACAGTGATGTAAGAACATATAACACACGAGGGATCAGTCTTGTGTTGGACAGAGCTGTGTGCACAACGAAACATGGAAGTCTGTTCTTCGTTTGAAATCTTCACTTGTGTACAAATACATTGTGTTGTGTTCCGTGATCTTGTCCAGCAATGAATCTCTGATTTGTTAATGTACACATGGTAAGGTAATGATCAGATTCAGATTAAGTTATCATGGAGTTACATTAGACTCTTTTGGAACTCTTTGTGTATGCCGTACAACCTTCTGTCAGTAGCCGGATCTCTCCTGACTGATATTTGACACCACCTGTTGGTGGGAGATCACACTGCTGAGTATGTGTAATATTATCTACAGGCATATCACCACACATTGTTCTTGTAGTACATATATACAAAGACTTCATAAGACCCACTGAATGGTATTCAACTTACAATGCCATGTTATAGCCTTGTGTCTTTGTGCAATTCTTTGTGCAATTCTATCTCTTTTTTTTTCTCTTTTTTTTTTCTGTTTTCTCTTTCTCTCCTCCCTCTCCTTTCCTCTCTTCTCTTTTCTCTTCTCTTCTCTCTTCTCTCCTCTTCACTTGTCTCTAATCTATCTCCACTTGGAAGGCAAGGTTTGATCAGGAATAGTCAGCATGGCTTTGGGAGAGAGGTCATGCCCAACAAATTTGATTGAGTTTTTTGAGCATGTGACCAGCTGTGTAGATGAGGGTAGTGCTGTTGATGTAGTTTACATGGATTTCAGCAAAGCCTTTGTCATGGGAGACTTATGAAGAAGGCAAATGCACATGGGATGCAGGTAATTTGAAAAGGTGGATTCAAAATTGGCTTCACTGTCGGTGACAGAGGGTGATGACAGACTGATGTTTTATTGACTGGAAACCAGTGGTGCACCACGGGGATCTGTGCTGTGTCCCCTATTATTTGTCATTTATATAAATGACTGTGGAGGATCGGATCAGTAAGTTTGCGGATGACACAAAGATTGGCCAGGTGGTTAACAGCAAGGTTAACTAATATTGGCTGGGTGGTTAACAGCAAGGTTAACTGTCTTGGGTACAGAAAGATATAGACAGGATAGTCAAATGGGCAGAAAAGCGGCAGATGGAATTTAATCCTGAAAAGTGTGAGGTAATGCACATCGGAAGGAGTAATTTAACAAGGAAGTATACTATGAAAGGTCTGACACCGGGAACTTCTGAGCAACAAGGGGACCTTGACATGTTTGTCCATTGATCTCTGAAAGCAGAAGGGCACGTTAATAGGGTGGTGAAAAAGGTATATGGGACACTCTTTATCTATCAAGGCATGGGTTACAAAAGTAGGGAGCTCATGTGGAAGTTGTATAGAACTTTTGTGAGGACACAGCTGGAGTGCTGTGTACAATCCTGGTCACCACATGATGGGAAGGATGTGATTGCACTGGAGGGGGTGCAGAGGGATTCACCAGGATGTTGCCTCAGATGGAACATGTAAGTTATGAAGAGAGGTTATTTTTGCTGGCGTAGAGAAGACTTGGTGGGGAGGGCAGCAACCTAATTGATGTGTTCAAGGGTGAGGGTCATGGGCAGGGTGGATATGGAGAAGCTGTTCCCCTCCGTAGAAGGATCAGTTATGAGGGGGGACAAGTTCAAGGTGAGGGGCAAGAGGTTTAAGGGGAATTTGAGGGGAAACCTTTTTACCCATAGATTGGTGACAACTGGAAAGAGGTCTGGAATGCACCATCTCGGAGGGTGGTGAAAGTGGGTTGCCTTGCATCCTTTATAAAAAAAAAAATTTAAAAAAAAATTTTAATTTAAAAAAAAGTACCTGGATGAGCACTTGGCATGTCAATGGGCTAAATGCTGGAAAATGAGATTGGTAGAAAGATCAGATGTCTTGCATGCGTCGGTTCAGACTCGATGGGCTGAAGGACCTCTTCTGCACCATTTGTTTTGTAATTTATTACTCCCCTGATACTGAAACAGACCAAATATTATGTGTCCAATTGCAGCAAGAATGGTAAAATATCCAGGTTTGTACTGACAAGTGGCAAGTAACTAGTTCCACAAGTACAAGGCAATGACCATCTCCAACAAGGAATCGAACTATCACTCCTTGACATTCAATGGAATTACCATCACTGAACACCCCACTATCAATATCCTGGGAATTACTATTAACTGGAAGCTGAACTGGAATAGCCTTATAAATACTATGGCTATAAGAACCGTTTCAGAGGCTAGAAATCCTGCGGTGTGACTCAATTCTGTCCACCATCTACAAGGCACAAATCAGGTGTAATGGAGTATTCTCTGCTTGGCCAGGATAGTTGTAGCTTTAACAACCCTCCAAGCAACCTGCTTGATTGTTAGCCCTACCACAAACATTCACTCCCTCCACCACCACCACCAAACAAGTGGCAGCAGTGTGATCCATCTGCAAGATGTACTGCAGCAACAATCATGCCTCTTGGAACAGCACCTTCCAAACCCATGACCGCTATCATCTAGAAGAATAAGGGCAGCCGGCACATGGGACCACCACCTGCAAGTTTCCCTCCAAATCATCCACCATCCTGACTTGGAACCATTGGTCAAGGTTCCTACTTTTCTTCATCTGTCATTTTTCTGCCTGCTTGGATATCTTGGTTTTGGTGCTTGGGCACTGTCTGCAAACAGGTCCATTTTATGTTGTAGCTGAATCTAGGTCTGGAAGGTAAATCATGTGCAAGTAGCAGGTACACACCATACCTTATGCCACTGCGTTGAGTGGTGAAAAACCCTTCTATTTTAATAAAGGAGCTTGGCCAGGCAGTTTCACTCTTTAATTCATGCTGATAGTTGCCATTTATTTGTTCTGCCTGTCAATTCTGTTTGTGTAGGAAGGAAGTGAGGTAAACCCAAAGCAAAGTATTCCAAATGCTGTAAATCGGGAAAATAAAATGCTGGAAATCCAGAGCAGTTTAGCAGCATCTGTTGAGTGGACATTAACTCTTTTGATTAATCTTTCATTACCAGAAATGAAATTTAGTGCATTTGGAGTTGTCCTGCTTTTCTCAATATGGGTATCTTGTAAATCTGTTGCCATTTTCAAACGATCTCCAGTCAATCATAAGATTTTGCTTTATGATGGGGCTGGTGGCCATCTTGGGTGGGCCCTGGCGTTAAGGATTTGGAACGAGAAGCACGGTGACGCAGTGGTTAGTACTGTGGGAGTGCTGTGCAGGGGGTGCAGCCAACCATGTCCCAAGCTTGTGGATTTTTCGGTGGTCTCTTTTTGGCACGGTTGGTGATTCTGAAAATTGAGTTAAGCCTTAAGTGGTCATATTTGAATGTTGGACTCGGAGGAGCTGCTGAAGGGTGCGGGGGCCGATGTTCTAGCCTTTGCCTCACTGATTGTCTGTTGGAGAGTGCTGATGGGGTGGAGGTCAGCGTCTCTGTCAAGTGCCTCATTGTGGTTGGCAGATTTGATGGAAGTTCCTATAACTTGAGAAAGTCAAATACACTGAGGGGAGCAATTGACTGGTTCTGCCGAAGCTGGCAGCCATTTATTATGTATTTCAAAGAACTAGTCGCCATTGGTAGCTTGGGTGGGAGGGGGGAGAGAGACGGGAGAGAGAGAGTGGTTAGGTGTTTGGGAAGGGTGGGGTTCAGTTATCGGGGATCGTAGATGAATTATTCTGGTTGTTTTTTTTTTTTACATATAAAATTGAATTTGTTTTTTAAAGATTGTGCTTTATGGGTCATCTCTCTGATCTCTATCCGCACTGTGGAATCAATACCACCAGTTTGGGGATTTTTTTGAGCCGTCTGTGTTTAAATCTAGTTTAAAACGTTGTAATTGATTTAGGGCATCAGAGAAGGTGTCTCAATGTGTGTATAAGTGGAGGAAAGTTTATTTCAGAATATTTACATCAGTTTCGTGTTTTTAAACTGCTTCTCAAACTGTCCTCTTGCTGTTGCGGCATTGAGGCAATATTTTTACTGATACTTGAAAAGAGGCAAAGCAGCTGAGGCAAAGTATCTACCTTACAAATCATTCCTCGCAACATTCCAGTGAGCACCATTTCCTTACTCCCCTGTAGGATTTTTAACCTAACAATGTGTTCATTTTCTCAGTATGTCCCAAGTAACGAAGTCCTTAATGTTTCTTCATGGTGCATAGGAGAATACGGGAAAGAATTTGAACACAGCAAGATGTTCCAAACAGACCACAGAATAGATTCTGTCAGAATTTGGGGAGTTGCTTTTTGACCAAAAAACTGAACCACTCTCTTTTAAAATGTAAAACAGGCAGATTCTGTAACGACCCAATTGGTTACTGTGCAGGTGGTGAGGATGGAAATACCTCTGGATGTCTTGTGACTAATGTACATGAAAACAATCAATTCTTGTGAATCTGCCGCTATACCTGGTATTACACTGATGGGCAGAAAATGGCAAAACTATGATCTGTTACAGCCAAAAATAATAAATTGTTGCAATGCGCAACTTGCACAAGTTCAAAGAGACTGATTGTGGGGATGAAGATTACATGCGGACAAACATACTATCTATGGAAAGGTGTCAGCAAAGCCAAAATTCTGGCCCCCTCGATTTGTGTATTCCACAGCTCAAGCTGCAATGTGGGCAAACTTTGGGCGTTATCTTAAAAGGGATAATGTCCATCCTTCGGAAGTTGAGCAGTCCTTTTTTCCCTGGCGTTGGTCGACTTCCAGCAATTTTGATAATCAACCTGTGCATGTGCTCGCTGAAGCAAGGATCAAGGAATATTTAAAAATATTCTTACACTCCTTTCCTTGACAATAGATTAGTTATAAAATAGTGGTTTTGTCAGCATGTATTTTCTGCAATAGTTCATTTTAGCTATTTTTAATACAGTTTTACAGGGCTAGTGCAAAATATCGGACTACATAAAACATTGCTGACAGGGCGGCACGGTAGCACAGTGGTTAGCACTGTTGCTTCACAGATCCAGGGAACCGGGTTCGATTCCTGGCTTGGGTCACCCTGTGGAGTCTGCACGTTCTTGTGTCTGCATGGGTTTCTTCCGGGCACTCTTGTTTCCTCCCACAAGTCCCGAAAGGCGTGCTTATTTGGTAAATTGGTCATTCTGAATTCTCCCTCCATGTAAGTCTACTTGTGACAATAATAAAGATTGTTATTATTAAAGACTTGTTCATTTGCTAATGACGTCAACATTGAAATTAAATACATTTTGAAGTGAAGGGAAGGTTGGCGGCCGGGGGGGGGGGGGGGGGGGGCGGTGTGCAAAACGGAAGTTGACATGCTATATTGACTAAGATTTAAACTTTATAGTGCCCAATGTCTTTGTAATTGGGAATGGCGTACATACTCATCTGTACTGAAGCAAAACTGGAAATATGCTAAACTTGTATGAAGTCATCTATGTGGCATATGTGCTCGGTTACAGCTTCAAAGCCAAACTTTGGAACATTATGGAAATAATGCAGAATGTTTTTTTTGCTGATGAGATTTGAGTACCACTGGCACGGTCAGCATGAATAGTTCTTGAAGGTGGCGTCAGAGCTGCTTTGTTGTTGGGTGGGTGTTGGGAAATTTTTGGTTGGTACATGTCTTTTCTTTTGAGGAAAACTTGACCTAATCTAATTTCTGCCAGAACAGTCCCTTCAGTTGAAATGTAAATGTTGCTATCGCATGTTAAAACTAAAACACCATGTTTCCTTATTTCTTAACAGATAAACAAAAAGATGCTTCTATTAAATCAAAACCTATTAAATCAAAACCAAGAGCTGCATCAGTGACAGCTGCTTTGAACTTGGGAGCATCAAAAAACACACCTGGCTCGAAGCTGCCCGTTCCAGCTTCTAGGTTACAAAGAGTCAATAGTTTGTCATCAGTCAGCAGTGGTGTGTCAATTCAGAGTGTTCAGAGCACTTGCAGTAATAAATGTAAGTGTCCGTTTTATTTCATTTGTTGAAAACCCATTGAAAAGCTGTTAGTTATGACTTCTTTTAATCTTTCGTGATGACTGTAGCACTCCAGATATTTATTTTGGACATTAGTCGCAATTAAATGTGCCAGTCTTATACTCTGCTTAAAACCATGATGTGCATGCTGGCTGTCAAAAATGGGTACGTCTTCTGCAGGGTTCGATTTCTCTCTCTCGACGTGGTGCACATAGGGCTGCCAACTATGATTTCAATGTATTTCTGGAGATTTAATCACATGACTTGTCCCCATGCTCGAGCAATTCGTCAGCCAACACATCCATCCTTGTGATGTACTGCCTTCATGTGCCAATGGAAAACACTCCTCTTACTTACCCAATTGGATGGTGATCGAGTGTCAGCCACACAGCATCTATTTTTATATTCGGTAAAGAGAAATGTTCAAAGAATTGAGGACTTTTAAAAAAAATGTTACTGTAATTTTTCTCCAGAATTACACACAGCAGTGACCTGGAGATTAATAATATTTTCCTGGCGAATTCATACCAGCCCTGGAGGGTTGTCAGCCTTCGATGCAGATGTGGTGTTTGTTCATGCTGAAATTCCAATGTCTTGACAGCATCCAGCCAGAATAAAATTAATATGTGCTTTCTTTTTGGTGCTGTTGTTTGTCCGTCTGTCTAAATGTTAAAAGAGCAACATTCCACAGCAACATAACTCTGAACAAAGGCAATTTAGCAAAACAGGAGAATAATTCGCGCTTCTCGTGAATTGAAAGATGTGCACAGAAAATAACCATTATAATCCGTTCAGAAATTGAGGGTGTCATTTATACAAATTTACAGACGTAAAGATTCGTCGTCAGTCATGAATATTAGTGTAGTTTTGAAATGAAGCTTGGGCTCTATATGCTACTGCTTTGTTTCCTTTGATTGGCCATCTCTTTTGTGCGCGTGTGTGTGTGGCTGAAGCATAGGCGCACATGCATGATAGCAAATTCGTTTATTTCCACTCTATTTCACGGAGGGTCACCGGAGGAAATGGCAGCATGAGCAAGGGTGAAATGCTACTTCTTCGCCTGCTTGATTCTGGACCATTTCAATGACTGTACCAGGAGGACTTCGAAGCTGCACCCACACCACTTTTTCTCCTCGTATTTTCTTCAATTCTACACTTGTGCCACCAAACACATCGGGAAGTCGCAGTGATGTCATGTTTGTGACCTTTCTATTAATTGGATCGTATAGTTTTTGTATTGTTCCTTTGTTGGCTGTCTTCATCGGGCGACATAAATACCAGCAATTAAAAAGTAAGTCATCAGCGTGTGTTGAGAAAAGCTGTTTATTCTTGCAGAATGCCCCCCCCCCCTCCCCCCGTGTCTTATTTTTGGGTCCAGTTGATGGTGGTTAAAAGATGTCCAAATAGCGAATTTTGCTTAAGCTTGAAAGCTGAAGTTGAGGATCTCGCAGTTTAAAAAAAATGGGGAACGGTAGCACAAAGGCAACTGCATTTTGCGTGATGGTGGAAAAGCATCACTATAGAAACAAGGGGACTCCTCTGGGACCACTTGGTGCTGTGATCTGTGATTATGAATGCACAATAAGCCTGAAGGCAGTTAAGCAAATGTGCAGTTGGCGATTATCCTGTGCAACATATATAACTAACCAAAGCAAATTATTAAAACATGTGGGAGGGTTACAGCATGGCTTCAAATTGAAGATGGAACCACCGTCCCCGATTAAATGCGCTGCTCTTCATTCGATAGTGAAGCACCGACAATTTTGTTAAAACCAGAATGAATCTGTGTTTAAGCTTAATATGCCAACGGTGAACTTCATTCTGCGAATTCTGTCGATCGGTTGATCTTGGAAATTAATATTCTGTCAATCAAAGCTGACCTCTTGTTAATACTCCCGTCAGGTGACTTATCTTGCAGTTGCTTCCATTTGTAGGATGATTGCTTGGATGGATATCGCTGTCTGAAATTAACATCTTATGCTTTACACACAAACATCCGATAGTCAGCGTAGTTTGTTTCCCACATCAGTAGATACGTACTGATTTTGCCTGAAATTGCACACTTTGCAAATGTAGGTATGGTCACATCAATTCAAACCATGTGCAGTTGTGGATTTCAACGGTGAACAAATGACGTGTATAAACTTGAGTTGGCTCCTCTCTGAACAGGAAAACACCCAGACCGGTCCAGTGCAGAAATTAAAAATTGCTTTTAGATGTTACCACGTTCCAGAGGTCAATCTGACTTCAGCCACTTTATGGCAAGATATTTGAACACAGTGGAATGGGTCACTCACGATTACGGGAGGTGGCAACTGAAAATCGCTGAAGATTAGTCCGCAAAGCAGTAGTGACAGCTATGGCTTGATTTTTTTTTAAATGCATTCATTAAGTCTTACACTTTTCAGAGATCCCCTCACTTACAGATTTACCTGAAATGACATAACTACAACAGAATCTTGGAAAAGCAAAATACCTCATTGCCGTCTGAGGATGAACTTGTCTGTCGCACACCAAGCTCCCATCGACAGTAGATATTTTCAGTCGTGCGATTTACCGCAGTTGGCTCCGAAAACCAAGTGTAAACCTTTTTTTTTTCAGCTGCAGTTGCTTCAACGAACCGGGGAGGAGATGGTCCTCGGAAAGGTGTCATCACTGCAACCTCTCGCAGTATTCAAACACCATGTACAAAGACATTGCAGAAAAATAAAGTGGTTTCTGTGAAGACCCCATGCAGAGGTAGATATTCTGTTTAAACTTGCAGCAAGAACATAAACGTGTTTTAAAACTTGCACTTATTGGCTGTGTCCTATCAAATTGGAGAACAAAACTTGCCGATTAAGGTATCAAATGGTTTAGCATTTTGGTAATTTTTGATTTTACTGTTTTATGGAAGTGCCAATGCATCCAATTTTGTGACTATGAAAGTTACAAAATAGTCCAAGTAAACTATCATGGCTGGTTATTCTGAAAGAACTTCTATTTAGTCATTATCAATTTGCAAAACAAGCTTAGCAGGTGAATTGGTTTGTGAGTAGTTAAGCATAAAAAGTACGGATTAGGAATTGACCTTTAAAATTAACAATGCAAATTGTTTGCAATGGAGAGGTAAAATGTTTATCTGGCACCAAGTTTTAACTTTGTGATATTCTAGGCTTGAAGGAATGAAGCCGAAAGTGTGTATATGTATACACACAATATTCCAACAGGAAGCAGCCCTTACCTCTGAAGAAACATGTTGACCGTTCATTTGATGGAAAGAGAACTAGATTGGGCAAAGTTTAGTGTGGACTCTATTTTGGTTTCTGGGTTATGTCATGAATATTTCTCTGCTTAATCTAACATGGTTCAATAATTGCACAAAATGTTTTCATTCCAGGGTGCCTGTTTTGGAGGGTCAGTTATATTTATTCGTGATCTTGATAGCCATAGAATGCATCCCGCGCCAGCAACACATCTTTGCTATCTGACTGCAGTTTGGGTTGTTTGCTTCAGGAGTCAGCTCTCATGCTCTCTGACCTTACACTGCAGTTAAAACATTTATTCATGTGGCTATTATGTATGCATGCATGTCAAAACCATAATGGCATTTCTTTTTCTGGGACAAAGTATAGTGGGGGGTGGTGAGGAGGTCTTGAACTCGCTATACACTTCAGCACTGCTTTTGTGTTGTTTTTACCACCTAGAAAGACCAATCTGCAGATTTTGAATTCACTGCTTTTCTGCACGAAACCATTTACCTCCAGGTTGCTTCCCACTACCTGACGATTGATCTTTAGTGACCACCTATTTCTCATCTGCATTTTGCCCCTTCAAGACATCATCCAAGAAGAGAAGATTGGTTTTCATATGAAAGCTGACAGCATCCAACTCCCTCAATGTTCCATTGTTGCTGATTGTTTCTCTGAACAATGTACAAGTAGAAATTTCCTCAAATAAATATTGGGAAGGTAGATCAAAGGCATTAGCATCTCTTCCTGTGGCCCAGTGGTGTATGTCACAAAGCTAGAGTAATATTTTGTCCCTCAGTTTATTTGATTCGGTTTAATTGGTTCACAATAGTTCAATCCCCACTACCGACTCTGTTCTCTAGCTGCTAACCCTCTCCCTCTCAACAGTCTGAAACTGAACCAGAATGCTCACAACTTTGTCAACTTCACCTCTTGGGTCAAATATTTGACCACACCATTATTCAAACACTTATTTCCAACTCTAACATTGCCTGTCTGTTTCCCCCTTCCTCAGCTTGTTGGCTGCTGAAACCTTGGTCCATGCAGTTGTTACCTCCTATTCCAACACACTCCTGGATGGACACTCCCTTATACTTGGTCATCCATACTTCTGTTTGTGTCCTCATGAGACCCAATAGCCTGGCCTCCCAGTCAGCAATGCTTGTTTTGTTTTTTTTGGAAAAAAAATACTCTTGTTCTCAGACACATCCATCGTCTTGCCCCCTCCCTCATTCTATTCTCCTGCAGCCCCAATAATTTGCTGTTTGCACTCCTCTAATTCGGCCTCTTGACTCTTCCTAATTTTAATTGCTCCACCGCTGATGGCTGTGCCTTCTACTGTCTAAACCCTGAGCTCTGGAATTTCCTCTGTAATCCTGTCTGCCTCATTAACATACTCCTTTTAAGACCACCTTTGATCATTTTTTAACCAAACTTCTTGTTGAGCTTGGGTGTCAATTTTCCTTTCAAACATTGCTGTAAAGCATTCCAAGCCATTGCATTACATTAAGGATGCAGTACAAATACACACTTCTTCTAATTCTTTTCCCCTTCATGATGTGTCTGCTCCATCGTTGTCGTAAGCTAATAAGTAAATAAGCTCAGGGTGGGGAGATCAAGCACCATCATTGACATGCATTCTCTACCAGATGTAAAGATATCTCTACAGTGTTATTTTTAACAGGAGTTATCATTTGTCACAGTTTTTAAATGCAATGTAACCCAAAGTTTTTAATATGGTCCTGGACTGTTATGTACATTTGCCAAGCTTAATTCTTTGCACCTTTTTCCTTTAAAGGAGTGAACAGAAATGCCACCACCTCAAGTCAAAACATTCCAGGTTCAACTGCAAGGCCTGCAAGACAACTGAGCATTTCACATTTAAAAGGTAAATTACATTTTCTAATGTTTCTTTCATTGGCTAGACCTTTTGATCTTGGTGATAGCTGCCAAATTAATTGTGCTCATCCCATAACTGAAGAACTTTTGTTTTAGGGGGATGAACTGTGAACATGAAGATGTCATACCAGTGTATGAACAAGATTGGGATTGAATATTTCCTGTTTGATTTTGTTGACTTTCTCATTGGTGTTTTTGACAACTTGCAGAAATAAAGCACAGTTGCTGTCAGAAAAATGAAGTGTGATGAGCTACGTTACAAAGTATTTGATTCGGGGTTGGCACAGTGGTTCGCACTGCTGCTTCATGACCGAGGACCCGGGTTTGATCCTGGATCCAGGTCACTGTCCATGTGGAGTTTGCACATTCTCCCCGTGTCTGCGTGCATCTCACCCCCACAACCCAAAGATGTGAAGGGTAGGTGGATTGGCCATGGTAAATTGTCCAATAATTGGGAGAAAAAAAAATTGGGCACATTAAATTTATAAAATGTATACAAATTATTTGATTTGCATGATATGAGAATTGCAAAATAGGTTAATAATTAGTAATTCAGCCAATTGCCAATTTAATACTTGTTATGCCTTCAAAATGTTTGCCACATGTGGAAAGAATTGCTGACACTAAATTGAACTTTTGGCTCGCAATTGTTCCAAATCTATCGTGCACATGTTTGGCAAATGGAAAAATTTAGAATGCTTTGCTTTTCAGAATAATCAAACCAACGCTAGCTGTTACATAACCTCCTTGCTCCAATGCAAGTGTTTAGCTTTTTCCAACTGCATAGTTTACCTGCACAAAAGGAAGGATGGAAAGTTTCTGTTCAGTTACTTTCTATTTTCTACTTAGTCCCTTCAGTATTTAGTGTACACAAATCTTGGCCAAAAATGACGGACTGCTTGATTCGTAGCAAATGTTAATATTGTAGCGTGCAAAATCTGTCTACATAAAGCAAGCCGTAGAGATTTCAACAACCAACTTGTGAAATGATCACTGTTCTGAATGAGATAAGGATTTGGTAGAATAGGAGGCTCACCTGTTTGCCCTAGATTGCCTCAGCAGCAGCTTCTGATGCAACATGGGACAGAAGTCCTTGTTGCAGGGCATCTGCTATTTGATAGAATTCCTCCTGCACACTTTAGCTTATACATTTAGCAACATCTGGTATAGTTGCAAGAGGTGGAACCGGTTGGATTGAGAGACAAGACCGTAGAAGTAAGAAAAAGATTTGGAAGTTTTTAATATCACAACAAAAACCTGAAGGAATGAGTTACGGCACTTGTAACAGCTAATCTTGGGGGCCAAAGAGGTTGATTTTGACAATTATTCGCATTTTGTTGTTGTGTGGTTGAGGCATTAAACTAATTACAGGTGGAAGATCTCATGGCACTACTTGGCAAAGCATTGGAAGGTTTCCAGATGACATGGCTGGTTTTTAACCATGGCTCATTAAAACAGCTGATCTGTTTATGTATGTTTTTATGCTGTTGCTGGACTTGCTCTTCATAAATTGCCTGTCACATTGGCCTTCGTCACAAGTGAAGATACTTCTGGAGTACTTAATAGGCTGTAGCTCTGCAAGATTTTCCAGTTGTGAAAGGTGAGACAAATGCAAATCCATTTGCTTTTTTTAAAAAAAAAAAGAAAGTTTTTATTGAAGTTTTTCATTTATGACGAACAGAGCTGGTAAATATATAATTCAACTACACAATTGTGTCAATCATAACAGAATTTATAAATAAATTACACGGTTGTACTAGACTTATTTGAAATGCTAAGTTTACATTTGTGCTAAGTCATACTTCAAGAAAAGACCAGGCAAATGTGGTCTATTTACATCATTGTAACCCGCGTGGTAAAAATAAATCGCCCTGTTGATATTCAGAGTGCCGCGCCACAGGGCGAGACAAAAAGGGATGAGGTCTAGCATGGCGATTTCGCCTTTTGTCGGGCAGTTTCTGGTGTTTGTGGGCATCCAAGCCCCTGGTATATTGTAAACATTTTATCTCTCTATGATGTGGGTGTTGTCCCCCCACCACCCCCGCTGCTGGTCACAAACCGGTCTTCAAAGAGGCTGGTGAATTGTTTCCACGTGTAATGGAACCCTTCCTCCGACCCCCTTATGGCAAATATTATATTTTCCAGTTTTAGGAACTCCGCTAAGTCGGATAGCCAGTCTGAGGTCTTGGGTGGTGCTGCCGACCGCCATCCTAGCACGAATCTCCACTGGGCAATCAGGCAGGCAAAGGTCAGGGCGTCGGCCCCCTCCCCGTCAAGACCGCCAAAGACAGACGAAAGGGCATGGCTGCCCCCTAACCTCCACAGCCTTGGTCATGGCCTCAAAAAGGTGGCCCAGAACTTGATCAGCTTGGGGCAGGACGGGAGCATGTGGGAATGGCCTGGTCATGTGCACCCTGTACACTATTGTAAGTTGCTTTAGGCTAAATCCTGCGCATGAGGGGGTGGAGTTCACCCCATGCAGTGCTTCGATCCCTCCCCCTATCTCTGTACCCAGTTCTTCCTCCCAGTTTTCTCATGTTTTGTCCAGTGGAATCCTTGCCTCTTCTCGCAGTCACCCATATACTTGAGCACATCATCTGTCCCCTAGTTAGTCCTGCACTTATAGTCTGTCCAGTAGGGTTTGTCTGGGTATCTGTGGGAATGTTGTGGTTTCTTTGCGTAGGAACTCCTGTAGCTGCAGGTACCGGAGCTCATTCCCTTTTGGGAGCTGAATTTCCTCCGTTGTTTCCCCATGATTGCTATTTTACCGTCCATGTTCAAGTCCCTTACTGTCAGCTCCCTTTCATCTTTTCTCCATGCTTCGGAGGTAGTGCCTAATTTCGCCAGGACAAATCTATGGTTTCTATAGCTAGGAGCTACAGCAGACATGTCCGAGTTTGAAGTGGTATCTGAACTGGTTCTAGGTCCTTCGTGTGGCTACTGCCACCGGGCTCCTTGAGTACTTGGCTGAAGAAATGTAAGTGAGGTGGTGGCCAGTGCCCGAGCGCGTATCCCAATATAGGGGGTCTCCTCCATCTGCACCCATTCCACCTCGGGTTCTCCCAACCACCCCTGAACCCTCTCTGTTTTTGCTGCCCAGCGGTAGAGTAGGAGATGCTTCTCCACCCCTTTGCTGATCTGGGAGCGATGGCCAGTGGGGGACAACTGGAATCCCTTCTTCGTGCCACTGCAGCCGGAAATATTCAGAGCTGATGGTGTTCTTCCGTACACTCACCATGGGAGTGCAGTTCAGCAACTTAACTCATGAGGTGAACGCTGGCCCAAACCGTTCAGTCTCCTTCATGAGATACCTCCATTCTACTCGATCAAAGGCCTTCTCTATGTCCAGGGAGATGATCATTTCTGATATCACCTCTCCAGGTGGGGTCATAATCACGTTCAGCAGGAGTCTGATTGTCACCCAATCTGATCCCTTTGCATTCTCTCACCCCCTCCTAGGAGTTTGGGTGATGGAAGGAGTACTATGAGGTGATATGAATTTCTGTTTAGTCTGAAAAATGAAGATGTCCGTGTTCTCCATCTGGGGTGTTCAGGTTCCACTGGCTAAATAGGTGACTGAAGCTGATGTACGACCGGAAGGTTGTACTGCAAAATGTCAGGATACTGCAGATGTTTGAACTTTGGGCAACGTGCTGCCTTGGGATTTCCTCACCTTGTGCTTTCCCTCTGTATCTAATAGGTGCTTGCTTTCAAAGGAGGTCACATCAATTTTTTAATTTGCTTGTGCCAGATGGTGATCCTGGGCTAGCTTCTCCCAGGACTCTGGGTTCAGACTCCTAAGTGAAGCCTTCAGTGTGTCTTTGAAGTACTTAACACCGAGAGAGCACGCCCCTACCAGAGTTCTCCATAGCAGATTCACTTCAGTACATGTTATTCTGGCCACATGACCAGCCCAACTCAGTTGTGACTGCCTCAGCCTGGGGTGGATGTTTGGCAGGCCAGCTTGGTGAGTTAGCCTGAATCTGGTTCTGTCCTGGCATTTCCATCAGAAGCTTTCAAAGACCGTTTAAGTGCACATGGCCGAGCAGATGATGGTACACAGTCCAAGTCTCTGAGGAGAGTGAGCAGGACTATTTTATAGTTTGTTACTCGAAAGGCTGGTGGAAATATTTGATTTTTCAATAATCAGTTGGATAAATATTTGAAGGAAAGCATTGAAGGCTGAACGCAATTATTATTGACTGCATTGCCTAAAGGTATAGTGCAGTAGTATTATGGGAAAAGATTAGGTGAGTGGAGAGTTCAAGCTGACGGATATACAATTAGTTAAATAGTATCCAGTGTTTGTGGTTCTATGATCTTTTCCATTCTAGAAGTTCTTGTGGTTATGCTGTTGTAGTCGATTAGTCATTTTCTGAAGTGTTTACCAAAGTGGGGACTTGCTCGTAAGAAATTTCTGCTGATTCTTTGATCAACCCAGGTGTACAATGACACTTTCCCTGATGGAGTAAATTAACAGGGTTGTTGAGTTAACGTTCCTAACTGGTTGACTGTAGAAACTCACAAGTCACTTTGAAATCTGTGCAGCATGTGGTAACTATATTGCACTGATGTCAAGTATGATAAATAGTGTGGACCCAAATTGTAATCATCCAATTGCCTAAACTTGATAGCCAATGAGTTGAAGTTATCTGAACTGTGGTCTTGGATTTTGGATAAGTAGGTTCCAGTTATTACAAGAAAAGTGGTTATAATGCATGGATTTTTGCCAGCGTAAGGTGGATAACTTTGAACTTGCAGTCGTCATCTAAAATTGAAAGGTTGAGTTCCATGCAGCATTTATCCTCCTAAAAGTCTAATTTGAGATTTAATAGGGTGAGGTTGGACTCGGTTGTCAGGTGTGTCCACATTTAATTTTGAGAGGCAGTGTCACAGGGTTGCGACATAATTCATTTGGACTTGCTGTTTAGAGGTCTTGAATTTTGAATGCGTGCAGAATTAGTTAAAATTCTCTTTGCTTTGGATCCAAAGCAGATTTAAAGAATAGTGTTGAATTTCTAGAGTTTGTAATTTTGCCGAGATCCTTGGGCCAGGATGTCACTTTCCCCTCATTTTTAAACAGGAAAGAAAGAACCGGAAGTTTTCTGAGGAATCGTTCAAATGATTCCTTCTCAGAAATTCCAGGCAAATGCCAGCTAATTTCTTTTTTGTCTGCAAACATATGGTTTAGTTATGGATAATATATGGTTACTAATTTAACTTGAAGATCACTGTGACATTTGGTGTACTTTTGGCTTGGTCGTGTTTCTGTCATGACTTCCTGCAAAGATCATATGAAAGTGTATAATACAACTAATTTTCGGCATAACAGATGGAGATTTTACTGAATTGCAGAAAATGTATTTGTTTATGGCCTTGCCCTTGTGAATTTGTCCAGTTTCTTCCTGATGTTTAAGCTTCATCTTGTTTTGCATAGTTTTCCAATTGCTAAATCTAAAGTTTGTGATTACATATTTGCAACATTTTATCCTGTGTAGGGCACAGACCTAACAAGTTGCATTGCTGAAGTATGTTTTTTTTTAAAAAATTCATTCACGGGATGTGGCCGTTCCTGGTTAGGCTGCATTTATTGCCCCATGGCTAATTGCCCTTCAGAAGATAGTGGTGAGTTGCAGTCCTGGAGGTGGAGGGGCATTCCAAGATGTTGCACCAGCGACAATGAAGGAGTGGTGATATATTTCCAAGTCAGGATAGTAAGTGGGGAGGGGAACCTCCAGGTGGTGGGGTTTCCCAGGTATCTGCTGCTTTTGTCCTTCTCGATGTTGGTAGTAGTCGTGGGTTTGATAGGTGCTGCCCAAGATACCTTTGTGAGTTACTGCAGTGCATCTTGTTGATGGTACACACAGCTGCCACTGCTCGTTGGTGGAGGGTTTGCATGTTTGTGGAAGGCACAGTAATGAAACGGACTGCTTTGTCCTGGATGGTGTCGAGCGACTTGTGTTATTGGAGCTTCACTCATCCAGGCAAGTAGAGAGTATTCCATTACACTCCTGACTTGTCCCTTGCAGATGATCGGACAGGCTTTCGGTGGTCAGGAGGTGAGTAACTCGCTGGCGGATTCCTAGCCTTTGACCTGCCCTGGTAGGCACAGTATTTATATGGCTAGTTGGTAACCCCCAGGATGTTGCATGTGGGGGATTTAGCGATGTTAATGCCATTGAATGTCTAGAGGCGATGGTTAGATCCTCTCTTGTAGGAGATAGTCATTGCCTGGCACTTGCATGGTGTGAATGGAACTGTCACTTGTCAGCCCAAGCCTGGATATTGTCCATGTCTTGTTGCATTTGGACATAGACGTCTTCATTATCTGAGCAGTTGCGAATGGTGCTGAACATTGTGTTGTCATCTGCAAACATCCCCACTTCTGCCCTTATGATGGAAGGGAGGTCATTGATGAAGCAGCTGAAGATGGTTGGTTCTAGGACACTACCCTGAGGAACTCGTGCAATGATGTCCTGGACCTGAGATGTGTGACCTCCAGCTACCACAATCATCTTCCTTGATGCCAGGTATGAATCCAACCAGCGGAGAGTTTCCCCCCTGATTCCGATTGACTCCAGTTCAGTATTGCTCTTTGATGCCATACTCTGAAATGCTGCCTTGATGTCAAGGGCAGCCACTCTCTCCTCCTCTCTGGCATTCATGTTTGAGCCAAGGCTGCAATAAGGTCAGGAGCTGAGTGACCCTGGCGGAAGCCAAACCCAAACTGAGAGTCCATGAGCAGGTTATTGCTGAGTTAGTGCGCTTGATTACTCCTTTCATCACTTTGCTGATGATGGAAAGTAGACTGATAGGGCAGTAATTGACTGGTTGCGTTTGTCCTGTTTCTTTGTACTGGACACACCTGGGCAATTTTCCACATTGCTGGGTAGATACCAATGTTGTAGCTGTAATGGAACAGCTTGGCTAGGGCTGTGGCATGTTCTGGAGCACATGTCTTCAGTTCTGTTGTTGGAATCTCGTCGGAGCCCATAGCCTTAATAGCATCCGGTGCCTTCAGCCATTTCTTGATCGTGGAGTAAATCGTATTGGCTGAAGACTGACATCTGTGATGCTGGGGACCTCTGGAGGAGACTAAGATGGATCATTCACTCGGCACTTCTAGCTAATAGATTGTTGCGAATGCCTCAGCCTTGTCTTTTGAACATATGTACTGGGCTGCTTCATTTGAGGATAGGGATATTTGTGGAGCCTCCTCCTCCAGTGAGTTGTTTAATTGTCCACCACCATTAACCGCTGAATGTGGCTGGACTGCAGAGCTTCGATCTGATGCATTTGTTGTGGAAAGGAGTGGTAATCGAGCAGGTTGCTTTGGCTTGTATGGTGTCGAGCTTCGTGTTCTTGGGGCTGCACTCATCCAGTGAAGTTGAAAATATTCCTCCATCCTGACTGTAGTGATATCATGGTTTGTGTTGTAATTCGCCGACTGACCACTTGGGAGTTCCATTAGCATATAAGTGAATATTAGAGTCAGGTGACCTCCGATGACTAGGGAGCTGGAAGAGAGGTTGCTTGTGCATGGTCAGACTATTATTCATCAGTTTGTATATATTTGACCCACATTTCATGATATTAAACCATTTATAGCTTTAGCTACAAGTGTTTTGTAATAAACATCAGGCCATCCGGAAAGAACCTTACATGGTGAGAAAAAACTATCACATCATCGAGAGACATCAAAAAAATTCTCCAGCACTTTTTAAAAAGAAAAATGCAAACTGATGTTCCATTTAAAATAAATGTGGTTCATGAGGACAAATGGCTGCTATCACTTGAAATGAACAGTACAGTGGTCCAATTAAAGTTAGACACTGGTGCCAAAGCCAATTTAACCAGCATGGCTGATTTTTTTAAAAATCTGAAAATTCAGCTGATCAGAAGAAATCAAAAAAATCTCGGAAATATTATAATGGTTCAAATATTAAATGTTATGGTGCTTGTAACCCAAGTGTGGTGGTGAAGAACACAGTTTATTCTGTACCATTCTGTATTGTTTCCGAGTGCTTGGATTCATTATTAGATGATCAGTCTCCAGTGATGAAACATCGTTGTTGAAGTAATAACCGAGCAGAATAATTTTTTGGAAACATCAAAAAATTCCACAGCACTTTTATCAAAAAAAAAATTGCGAACTGATGCTCCATTTAAAATAAATGCGATTGATGAGGACAAATGAAGTGAACGGTTCAGTGGTCTAATTGAAGTTCGACACTGGTGCCAAAGCCAATTTAACCAGCATGATTGATTCAAAAAATCTAAAAATTCAGCCAATTTATAAGAAATCACAAAATATCTGAGATTATAATGGTTCAAACATTAAAGGTTCTTGTGTTTGTGACCCGAGTTTGGTGGTGGTGAACACAATTTATTCTGTCCCATTCTGCATCATTTCCGAGGGCTTGGATTCATTATTAGGTGATCAGTCCTGTTAAGAATTGGGTCCAGGGGACTTCCGGTGACGGCAGGCAGGAGGCAGCTGCGCGTTGGAGGACTCCCGTTCGGGAACGGCATTGTCGGGGATTAACACCTGGTACTAGGGCCAGCGAAGGCAGTAAAGGTCGGGAGACAGCACAGAGAAGGGAAATGTCTAATAGTATAGTAGTGAAATTGAAGATATAGATCTGCATGTCAAGCTTATTTTCACGCTACTAACAGTATCAGATATGAAGCTGTGAGATCCAAGAAGAGACCAGGAAGGATCAAACTCTTCAAGAGGTGATGAGGAACATCAATTCACATTGGCCCGGAGATCAATGTGTGGAGTTCTACAATATAAGGTCTGAACTCCAGTGTCATTCATGGAGTGGTACTTCATTTGAATACTATAGTTGTACCTCAATCACTTACAAAGATGTACTTAAGAAGATACATGAAGGACATAAACTGAGAGCTCGTGACTCTGTTTACTGGCCAGGTATAAACCACGATATTGACAGGATGGTCAGTTGATGTGACAGATGCCAGATGCAGTGTTGCAAGAAAATGAGAACCTGTACAAATATCATGGGTACCATGGCAGAAAGTAGCTATTGATCTCTTTCCCCATGAGGGAAAGATTATTTAAATTATCATAGACTTTTTCAAACTAGCCGGAAATGCCTCTACTGTCGAGCATAACGGCAAGCAGTGTAACACTGCATACCAAGTCAATTTTTGCTAGACACTGAATTCCTCAAGTCATCCTGAGTGACCACAGTCCTCGTTTTAGTTGCAAAGTGTCTGTCATGTATGATCACATTAAGTCCGTTGTACTCACAAGCTAGTGGCAAAGCCTAAAAAGGTGTACATATCGTCATGCAATTGTTGAAGAAGGCAATGGACAGCCAAACTGACCCATATCTCGCACTATTGAGTTACAGCTTCACCATTGTCACATCGTAGATCGCCAGCGGAGTTACTCATGAATAGAAGGTTGTGTACCACACTTCCATACTTGGAAAAGGAGGAGAATGCTTTGGTACTGCAGGAAATGCAAAGCTTTAAAGCAAAACAAAAGCAGTTCTAGGACAGTGTTTAGAACTTTACCACCTCTGAGTAGTGATAACATTGTGAGAATAGAAGATTCAGACAATTGGTTGAGAAAAGCCATTGTCCTTGAAGAAGTAGCACATTGTTCCTACAATGTACAGACAAAGGAAGGGTTGGTTTGAAGAATAAAATTGTTGTGGCCTCGTGAAAACCAGAGAAGACTTTCACAACCACGTCATGGTGTCAAAATCAACGTCTGCTGCAGTGTCAGATAGTTCAGCAATTCCTGAACATGAGAAGGTCATGGAGAAGATTGAATCTACTGGTTCTGAGGAGCAAGGGTGTGTGTGTATATTTGGTAAAGAAGTTTGAAGAAAAACATCTATACTGTTAGACTCGCAGCCTAATGTAAATATATGAATGATGTCATAGAGTCATGAATGTTTACAGCATGAAAACGGGCCCATCGGCTCAGCTGGTCCACGCCGCCGAGTTTCTATCACTGAGCTCGTCCCACTTGGCTGCATTTGGCCCAGTATTAATTTCTTCCTTCAAAGGAAAGGGGATGTTGTGATATCATGGTTGTGTTGTAATTCACCAACTGACCAATAGGAGTCTCATTAGTATATGTGAATGTTTGAGTCGGGTGACCCCTCAGACCGGCTGGAGGGACCTGGAGAGGGAGAGAGAGAGATTGCTTGTGCATGGTCATACTATTATTCATCTGTTGTTTGTATATATTTGACCCACGGTTAATGTTAATAAATTCATTTATAGCTTTAGCTACAAGTGTTCTTGTAATATAAATCGGGCCATCCGACAAGAACATTACACTGACTTCTCAGAATTATTTCAATTCAGGAGGCCAGTTGGCTCCATATCATCTTTAACCAACAATGCAACTCCACCACCTTGCCCTTTTTCTATCTGTCCTTCCTAAAAACTGAGTAGTCATCAGTGTTATTTCCCATCCTTGGTCACCCTGGAGCCATGTCTTGGTAATCCCAACTGCATCATAAACCTTTACATCTATCTGCGCGACTAATTCATCCATTTTATTTTGAATGCCACACGCGTTCAGGTAAATCTCAAGTCCTTTTCACGTCACTTGTCCCGTCCCTACAATATTTGCAGTATCATTATCTGATACAGGCCTTTGATTTCCCTGATAATCACTTTTCATATTCTCCTTTGTCTTTTTTTCTCGTTCTTAATTCCCCTGCTCTAAATCCTTACATAGGTTTCCATCCCTCTGCCATGTTACTTTAAACCCTCCTCAACCGCTCTAGCAAGTACCCTCCCCCAAAGACATCAGTCCCAGCTCTGCCAGGTGCAATCCGTCCACTTTTTACAGTTCCCACCTCTCCCAGAACCAGCCCCAATGCCCGAGCAACCTGAAACCCTCCCCTAACATCTCTTAAGCCACATATACATCCTACTGTTTCTATTCTGACCAACCAGTGGCACTGGTTGTAATCCGGAGATCACTACCTTTTTGAGGTCCGACTTCTCAACTTTCTTCCCAACTCCCTATATTCTGCTTTCAGGACCTCATCCTTTACTTATGTCTTTGGTACCACTGTACACCACGACCACTGGCTGTTCAACCTCCTCCTCCATAATGTTCTGGAACCACTGAATGACATCCTTGACTCTAGCATCTGGGAGGGAATATACCATCCTGGAATCTCATTTGTGGCCACAGAAACGCCTATCTATTCCCCTTACAATCTAATCTCCTATAACAATTGTATTCCCACACTTTTTACTTCTCCCCTCTGGAGCAGAACCAACCATGATGCAACAAATTTGGCTTTTGCTGCTTTCCCTTGAGGAGTCATTCCCCTCAACAGTATCCAAAACGCTGTATCAGTTTTGCAGGGGAATGGCCACAGGAGATTCCTGCACTGCGTGCCTAGCTCTCTTCTTCTGCATGGTGGTCACCCATTCCATTCCGGCCTGTGGAGTCTGAGCCTGTGGTGTGACCACCTCTCTAGCCGTGCTATCCATGATATTCCCTGCCTCGCGGATGCTCTGCAGTGTCGCCAGACGCCGCTCTAGCTCTGAAACGTGGGCTTCCAGGAGCTGTTGCTGGAGCCTGCACACATGCAGGACCAGGGCACTGGAAATGTTCCCGGCCTCCCACATGCAGCAAGAGGAACAAACCAAGACTTTGAGTTATCCTGCCATGACTTACCCTTTTAAATTAAAGTTTTCGAAGATGCTAGATTTAACGTTAAATCCAATTCGCTCTAACCCTTCGATCCTTGTCCTCATTACTACCAATTACAGACCTTGCAGATTATAAACCAGAAAACTTATTTTCAAACGATAATTAATGAAAGTTGAAATGACTTGCCAACCTTGCCCACTACTTGCCAATTGGCGCGCTCCCTTGTAGCCTTTGCTGCAGTAGGGCAAGATTCCCCTCTGAAGATTTAAAAGTTGCAAAGAGCACCTCTTCCCAGCAGCGAATTCACCACTCTGCTTCAAATTTCCAAGTTTAAAGCTCACTTTGCCTGTGGCCTCACTCCGGATGTGGCCTCTCATGTGCAAAGCTTGGATTCATTACTCACTCAATTAAAGTTGTCAATATAGAATGAAAATGGGTCACAGCACTGAGCCTTGTGACACTCCAGTAATTGCATCGTCCTAACTTGAAAATGCCCTATTGATCCCTATTCTCTGCTTCCTACCCATTGACCAATCCTCTGGCTGTGCTACTACTACCACATCTCCATTGGCCCTTATGCCACACATTAATATGCCTTAGTGAATGAATAAGCCCTATTGAATGGGAAATCCAAGGATACTGCATCTGGTTCCTCTATCTACTGGCTTCATCCTCAAATTGCAGATGACATAAAGCTTGGAAGTGTGGTGTGGAGGATCGTGATTGACTTCAAAGGGGAATGGGGTGGATGGCAAAACTGAAATGATTTGTTTTGGTTTGTTCAGAGCCACAGCTGAGGCTGCTAATAGTGCAATTTGTGCCCAAACACAGCAGCTGAAAGGATGCAGGTTTTAATTTTGGAGTTGTCCTACACGAGCTACTGAACAAGCTGGGGAGCTTCGCTCCCAATTGGAGATTGGCTGACAGTGTAGAAGATGAAGGATTTACTATTTGACACATAGCTGGGCATTAAAATCCGAGCTTTCCTTCTAAGTAGGCTAACGAGTCCCATGTGCCTGGTTCTATCAGGCTTTGAGGAGCCAGGCATTTGCCTTCACACTCTCCAGAGTTCTAAACGGGGATTCATACGTGAAGCAGAATTGTAGGAGTTTGATTAGGAGAAGCTATTTGAAACATTGACCATATGGGTATCTCTATTCTTCACCAGTTCAGTCCTGAACCCTCTGATTTCTGGTTTGCAAATGCTTCTTCGATATATTCCAGCAATTAATGTCAGACCAAGTGCTCAATAGTTTGCTGTTTGTGCATTCTCCCTGCTTTCTTGAATGTGGTGTTGCTCCATTCCACTGGGACCATTCTGGAATCTGAATTTATTTTTTGAAAAATCATAACCAATCATCCGTCATCTTTGTAGATACCCTGAGATCTAGGATGTCAGATCCTGAGAATTTCAGCTTTTAGTCCCTGATATTTCTGCAATACATATCTCTGCTGATATCTACCTCGAGTGCTCTTGCTCAACTTCTTGATTTGCCTCCTTGATTTCCAGTGTGTAATTTGTGATACTTAGTGTCCTTGTGCCCTTGGTGTCCGAATATGCCCATAAGTGTTGGGTGGGGTTACTGGGTTATGGGGATAGGGTGGAGGGGTTGACTTTGGGTAGGGCGCTCTTTCCAAGAGCCGATGGGCCGAATGGCCTCCTTCTGCACTGTAAATTCTATGATAACATTCAATGATCTATGAAAATGTTTTCACAGTATTTGTTCCAGTCTGGCATTTCCTTAATTTCTCCCTCTGATGAAGGTTACTTGTGCTGCTCCCCTGACATAACAGCAAAAGGTCCCATGATATGCTTTATATTCCTTTCATCAATCTGCAAACAAAACTAAATCACAAGTAGATCTGTGAAACTCATTTTCATAATTTCTGATAATCAATGATTCTGTTTTAAAGGCACAATCCCATTTTAAACATTAAACGTTTTGGCACTTTGTCAGACGTGTATGGGCTTGTTACTTTGATAGTAAAATGAGAAAGCAAATTCAGTATTTAACTTGAGGTTTTGAGTCCCAATTGTTAATCCAAAAAGTTTTGATATAGTTGCTTGTGTTTATTTTGTTAATGCCGTGTCAATTTGTGTTGCTCTACTGTTAACACCCATTCAATATTTTGATGGTGATCTTAGCAACCGCAATGTAGTTTTTGTGTTGCGCCCAGCCTTAATCCTTCATGAAACCTAAAATGTGTTCACAGCAGTTTTATTTATGCTCTATTTCATACTTGTCTATCGATTCTGTTGCATAGCAGTGCAGAAGGATTATTAAATAAAATTTCAGATGTTTTCACACATTGAACAATTTCTCCTTGAACTCCACTCACTACCTCCAATTAAAAGGTCTTGCTGAGGGTACCTGTGAGAGTCTTGGCTATTCTTGCCCTTCGACTGGCCTTTTTAGTCCTATTCTGACCCCCTCCCTCACAATCTCTTCCGGTACATTAACTGTAATAATCTTTATTGTCAAAAGTAGGCTTACATTAGCACTGCAATGAAGTTCCTGTGAAAATCCCCTAATTGCCACATTCCGGCGCCTGTTCGAGTACACAGGGAGAATTCAGAATGTCCAAGTCACCTAGTCTTTTGTGACTTGTGGGCGGCACCTGGAGGAAACCCACACAGACACCCAGGAAGAACATGCAGACTCCGCACAGATAGTGACCCAAGCTGGGAATTGAACCTGGGACCCTGGCGCTGTGAAGCAACAGTATCGTGCCATTTCCTGTTCACTTTCTGAAGTGGAAAATTTCATCAACTTTTTGAATGCTGTTTCCACTTTGCTTCCCCTTTTTCTTTCATGTGATCCATCCTACTCTTGCCTGCCTTTCCTTGTCTCCATTTCAGAGAGGCTGAGAAAGCATTTAACTAATTTTCATAAGCACGATGACTCAAACCCACAGTTATCTTGGCCAAAGGTCCTCCCCCACCCCTTCTTGAAGCACTGTATTCCATTTTCTATTTCTCCACTGCCTTTGCATCTATTCTGGTGAAAGATGATGCCACCTTTCACATTAATGCTTCCAACAAAACCACATTTTCTTCAATTGAGGAATAGGCTGCCATATTGTTCACCAAAACTTTGATAATTTCTGTTCTATTTCTGTCATTTTTGTTTTTGTCCTGTCCATTCTCTTGAGGCCTACGATGTGGTTTCACCTTCCATATTCAAGAGATCATTCTCTGCCATTTCCACTACCTCCAGTGTGATGCCGCCAAACAAATCTACTTGCACCCTCCCACCTCCCCTTTCAGCACGCAAGACTGTTCACTCTACGACATAGTGGTCAGTTGTTTTATGCATTTCTTGCGATTGTGGGTGTGCTGGCAATGTGCCTTTGGTATTGATGAGCTGCCGCCTTCAATCATTGCAGTCCATAGTGCTACTGGGGAGTGACTTGAAGGATTTTTACCCAGTGACTGTGAAGTAAAGACTATAAATTTCCATGTCAGGATAGTGAATGGCTGGAAGAAGAACTTTAGGTGCTGGTCTTCGCACATGTCTACTGTGCCATAGAAGGTAGTGGTCGTGGGTTTGGAAGCTGTTATCTAAGGAACCTGGGTTGCAGTGCATCTTGTAGCTTGCACAATGTGTCAGTGGTGGAAGGAATGAATGTTTGTGGATGGTGTGCAAAACAAAGGGGCTGCTTTGTCCTGGATGGATTCGAACCTCTTGTGTTGTTGGAGCTGCACGCATCAAGGCAAGGGGAGAGTGTTCCATTACGCTCCAGACTTTTGTCTTGTAGATGGTGGACAGGCTTTGGGGAGTCTGGAGGTGTGACTCGCTGAAGGATTTTCCTATTCTGGGACCTGCTCTTGTCGCCACGGTATTTGTATTCCTAATCCAGTTACTGGTCAATGGTAACTCTCTCCCCAGGATGTTGATGGCAAGGCATTTAACTTTGGTAATGGGATTGAATGTCAAAGGGGGATGATTAGTTTCTCTTGCTGGAAATGCTCATTGCCTGCTTTAAGCTCAAGTTTTAATATTGTCTGCCTTTAGTACATCTGATGACTTGAAAATAAAAATAAAATGTATTCTGTTAATTGATCCCACTGCTTTGGACAAGAATTGATCCCAGTGCTTTGGACAAGAACTACTGCTTTTATTGGCTGCAACCTTCCTTCCACTGGAACTTTTGTTGTATAAAGTACAAAGAAAGGTTCAGCACAGGAACAGGCCCTTCGGCCCTCCAAGCCCGTGCCGACCATGCTGACTGACTAAACTAAACTCTTCTACACGTCCTGGATCCGTATCCCTCTATTCCCATCCTATTCATGTATTTGTCAAGATGCCCCTTAAATGTCACTATCGTCCCTGCTTCCACCACCCCCTCCGGTAGCGAGTTCCAGGCACCCACTACCCTCTGTGTATATATATATATTTTTTTTTAATTGCCTCGTACATCTACTCTAAACCTTGCCCCTCTCACCTTAAACCTATGCCCCCTAGTAATTGACCCCTCTACCCTGGGGAAAAGCCTCTGACTATCCACTCTGTCTATGCCCCTCATAATTTTGTAGACCTCTATCAGGTCGCCCCTCAACCTCCGTCGTTCCAGTGAGAACAAACCGAGTTTATTCAACCGCTCCTCATAGCTAATGCCCTCCATACCAGGCAACATTCTGGTAAATCTCTTCTGCACCCTCTAAAGCCTCCACATCCTTCTGGTAGTGTGGCGACCAGAATTGAACACTATACTCCCAAGTGTGGCCTAACTAAGGTTCTATACAGCTGCAACATGACTTGCCAATTCTTATACTCAATGCCCCGGCCAATGAAGGCAAGCATGCCGTATGCCTTCTTGACTACCTTCTCCACCTGTGTTGCCCCTTTCAGTGACCTGTGGACTTGTACTCCTAGATCTCTCTGACTTTCAATACTCTTGAGGGTTCTACCATTCACTGTATATTCCCTACCTGCATTAGACCTTCCAAAATGCATGACCTCACATTTGTCCGGATTAAACTCCATCTCTCCGCCCAAGTTTCCAAACAATCTAAATCCTGCTGTATCCTCTGACAGTCCTCATTGCAATCCGCAATTCCACCAACCTTTGTGTCGTCTGCAAACCTACTAATCAGACCAGTTACATTTTCCTCCAAATCATTTATATATACTACAAACAGCCAAGGTCCCAGCACTGGTCCCTGCGGAACACTACTAGTCACAGCCCTCCAATTAGAAAAGCATCCTTCCATTGCTACTCTCTGCCTTCTATGACCTAGCCAGTTCTGTATCCACCTTGCCAGCTCACCCCTGATCTCGTGCGACTTCACCTTTTGTACTAGTTTACCATGAGGGACCTTGTGAAAGGCCTGACTGAAGTCCACATAGACGACGTCCACTGCTCTACCTGCATCAATGATCTTTGTGACCTCTTCGAAAAACTCTATCAAGTTAGTGAGACACGACCTCCCCTTCACAAAACCATGCTGCCTCTCACTAATCCGTCCATTTGCTTCCAAATGGGAGTATATCCTGTCTCGAAGAATTCTCTGCAGTAATTTCCCTACCACTGCCGTAAGGCTCACCGGCCTGTAGTTCCCTGGATTATCCTTGCTACTCTTCTTAAACAGAGGAACAACATTGGCTATTTTCCAGTCCTCCGGGACATCACCTGAAGACAGTGAGGATCCAAAGATTTTTGTCAAGGCCTCAGCAATTTCCTCTCTCGCCTCCTTCAATATTCTGGGGTAGATCCCATCGGGCCCTGGGAACTGATCTCCCTTAATATTTTTCAAGACGCACAACACCTCGTCTTTTTGGATCTCAATGTGACCCAGGCTATCTACACACCCTTCTCCAGACTCCACATCCACCAATTCCTTCTCTTTGGTGAATACTGATGCAAAGTATTCATTTAGTACCTCGCCCATTTCCTCTGGCTCCACACATAGATTCCCTTGTCTATCCTTCAGTGGGCCAACTCTTTCCCTGGTTCCCCTTTTGCTTTTTATGTACGTGTAAAAAGCCTTGGGATTTTCCTTAATCCTATTTGCCAATGACTTTTCGTGACCCCTTCTAGCCCTCCTGACTCCTTGCTTAAGTTCCTTCCTACTTTCCTTCTATTCCACGCAGGCTTCGTCTGTTCCCAGCCTTTTAGCCCTGACAAATGCCTCCTCTTTCTTTTTGACGAGGCCTACAATATCTCTCGTTATCCATGGTTCCGGAAAATTGCCGTATTTATCCTTCTTCCTCACAGGAACATGCCGGTCCTGAATTCCTTTCAAGTGACACTTGAAAGCCTCCCACATGTCAGATGTTGATTTGCCCTCAAACATCCGCCCCCAATCTATGTTCTTCAGTTGCCACCTAATATTGTTATAATTAGCCTTCCCCCAATTTAGCACATTCACCCTAGGACCACACTTATCCTTGTCCACCAGCACTTTAAAACTTACTGAATTGTGGGCACTGTTCCCGAAATGCTCCCCTACTGAAACTTCTACCACCTGGCCGGGCTCATATTAGCACTGGTCATTTCTGTTGACGAGCATCTCTACTGATAATTTAGAATTGTTGCTTTGGCATCATGGTCTGCTGGGCACTGCCTTCAGAGATCATTGTGGAATTTACCAGAATATATTTCTCAAATTGGTCCAACGGAATTTCTTTTTCCCCCGATGCAGCATGGTGGCACAGTGGTTAGCAGTGCTGTCTCATGGCACTGAAGACCCGGCCCCAGGTCACTGTCCATGTGGAGTTTGCACACTCTCCCCGTGTGCGCGAAGGGATTTTTTTTTGCCTTTCTTGGGAGATTTTATAATTTGTACAGATTGTTATGGAGGAATATTAGAATCATGTTTGAGTGCATGTTGCATCATACTGGGTTGCAACTGTTCTTTTCCATGCCATTCGTGCTTATTCATCAGGTACCAGCATGAATGACCTTTTTCTGAGTCAGGCAGCAAGGTTGCTGCTTATTTGTACTTGTAAATTGGACTTGTTACGAAATTGAAGAATAATGCTGGATTTGTTGAGAGGTAAAAAGACCAGTTCAAAGATTGCCACATTGCAGCAAATTGTTGCTCCTTCTGATTT
The DNA here is from genome assembly GCF_047496885.1 of Scyliorhinus torazame. Taxonomy (NCBI): domain Eukaryota; kingdom Metazoa; phylum Chordata; class Chondrichthyes; order Carcharhiniformes; family Scyliorhinidae; genus Scyliorhinus; species Scyliorhinus torazame. Next base: position 217,302,752 of record NC_092709.1, on the reverse strand, counting down.
GGGGGTAAGAATCAGGAAGCTGGGTTCCTCTGGTGACTCTGGTGAAAACCACGTGGAACCATTTAAACCATGTCTCATTCCTTGGTGTATGAGAAATGAAATTTCTGGTTGAAAAAAGGAATTCAATGCTTTACAAATTATTCCTGCATCTGTTGGAACAGCTTGCAAAGATAATGTAGGTGGTTCAAACCTTTCCAATAAAAGAAGGGCGAAAAAGACCAAAAGAATAGATGTTATTGTGTGCTGTACCATTCTCTTTCTCCCCCTCCCCTCCTTAGAACTGTTTGTGCAGTTCACAGAGCGATGTATTGGGCCAATTTTTTTTTTTTTTTTTTTTTTTTTGTTGTTGAACATTTGTTGTGGCTTCTAACCTATTCTCCATCCTTTTTGACATCTCAGATCAGAATATCTACAAAGAATCTTATTGCTTTCATATTAAAATGTTCACGTAAGAGGATAATAATGCAGACTGGTTTTCCCTATGGTATCAAAGGTCAGGTATTTGGTAATTTTTACAGTCAAGCTTTTGTACAGCAATTGGAAGGATTGCAAGAAATTCATTACAATTATTTCAAAAGACTGCATTGTATTACATATCCGTCTGTAGGAGCTATTGCGTTCATAATGAACCATTTAAGGATTTCAGTTTCTTGATGTAACAGTGGAAGAAAATCAGCCCATACAAATATTCCGAATTTCGGTTATTCGAACAGTGACCTTTAAAATTGCTGAAAAGAGACTTTAAGCAGGCTTTTTGTCTTGCACTTGGGACAAATGCAAGAATGCCAAATTTCGAAGATCACAATTTATACTTCAGGAGTAAAGGTGCTGATGCTCAACAAGTCCACTTGCTGAGGTGTGCCATGGAAAAGCAACAGGGAACTGTTCCCCAAGCCCCTGGGAAGACTTGATCAGATTCCTTTTGTTTGCAGAGAATAGGTCCTTGAACCCAAATATTATGAACTGAAACTATATGGATTGTTAGTGTAACTATTGGTGCCCTCATGCTGCCCAATCGTGTAATCCTATGGGGGACATTTTTGTTTCGATTTTTAAAATTTGAGTACAGACTAAAAGAGAGAATGCTGGAAAACCTCAGCAGGTCTGGCAGCATCAAAGGGTCATCTGCTCTAATTAATAGATCAATGGTGACCAAGGCAATGATCCAACATCAAAAATGGCGTCAAGACCCAAGGGCAGCACGGTAGCACAGTGGTTTCACAGCACCAGGGTCTCAGGTTCGAGTTAGCTCTTTTTTTTTCTCCTTATAGATACTGCCAGATCTGAGATTTTCCAGCATTTTCTCTTTTGGTTTCAGATTCCAACATCTGAGGGGCAGCACGATGGCGCAGTGGTTAGCATTGCTGCCTCACAGCGCTGAAGTCCCAGGTTCGATCCCAGCTCTCGGTCAATGTCCGTGTGGAGTTTGCACATGCTCCCTGTGTTTGCGTGGGTTTCACCCCCACAACCCAGAGATATGCAGGGCAGGTGGATTGGACATGTTAAATTGCCCCTTAATTGGAAAAAAAGTTAATTGGGTACTCTAAATTTATATATATATTTTTTTAATTCCAGCATCCGCAGTAATACGCTTTTATTTGCAGACTATATCTCTGCTGATTATGAACATGTTGATGGATTTAGCCAATTGTTGGGACATGGGGCTTGCATATCTGGTAATTTACTGGCACTGAAAATTCCTGTGGAAGGCGAAGTGAATTTCTCAACTAGCACGTTAAGGCAAAAAAGCACATTAGGCTGCTATATTTCAAAAGTGAGTTTAATGGGAATGGGTGTGTCAGCAAATCTTTGCATGCAGCTGCAGATTCAAAAATTCATTAGAACATAGTGCAGGAGGAGGCAATACGGCCCATCGATTCTGCACCGACCCACTTCAGCTGTCACTTCCACCCTATCCCGGTAACCCAACAACCCCTCCTAACCTTTTTGGACACTAAGGACAATTTATCATGTCCAATCCACCTAACCTGCACGTCTTTAGACTGTGGGAGGATACCGGAGCGCCAAGAGGAAACCCACACAGACATGGTGAGCATGTGCACACTCTGCACAGACAGTGACTCAGCGGGGAATCGGACCTGGGACCCTGGTGCTGTGAAACTACTGTGCTGCCCTTGGGTCTTGATACCATTTTTGATGTTGGATCATTGCTTTGGTCACCTTTGATCTATTGATTAGAGCAGATGTTCATGGAGACTTTGAGAGACCATTTCCTTTTGCCTTCATGTGAATGGGATTCCTGGTTTAACTGAGTGGAGCATCTGTTTGGGCAGTTTTGTCTGTATTCTGACATGCCTGGTCTACCTCAGCTGATGGGCGAGTATCATGGCCTGTATTTGGCATATCGAACTTGAAAGCTCATGTTTGTACTACTTCCCTTCCAGGGGAGGTGATGGTGCAGTGGTTGTCACTGGACTAGTAATCTAGAGACCCAGGGTAATACTTGGGGACCCAGTTAAAATCCCACCCCAGCAGATGGTGGAATTTGAATTAAATGAAAATCTGTAATTAAAGACTTGTTGATTTTTTTTAAAAAAAGAAACATCTGCTTTTAATGTCCTTTACGAAGGAAGTCTGTCGTTCTCACCTCGGCCAATCGAATGGTAATTGACTCTTTAAATGCCCTCTGAAATGACCTAACAAGCCACTCAGTTGTCTCAAACTGCTACAAAGTTAGTGAAAAGGAATGAAACCGGATAGACCACCAGCCAGGCACTGGCAACAGCATACACATGGAATCATACCTTATCACCATCAATATGTTCTACACCACCAGCTGGATTGACGGTGATGTACAGTTGGACCAGAGTTGTCCTGGGAGTCCTCACCATAGACTCTGGACCCCATGAACTTTCATGGCATCAGGTCAAATATCAGCAAGGAAATATCCTGCTGATTACCACATACTGTGCCATGAACACAACTTGGAGGAAAAACTGTGGCAAGGACACACTGTACTCTGGGTGGGGCTTGGTAGCGCCACCACAGACTGAGCTGGCCTTATCCAAATGGGTATAGCTGCTTGACGAGGTCTGTGGCAGGTGGTGAGGGAATCAACTTTCATCCTCCCCAGCCTGCTTGTCTGCCGCAGATGCATCTTTCCATGACTATATCGCTGGGAATAATGGTGGCTTTTTTGTTCACCAGTTTACTCAAGGGAGTTATACCCACACAATGTGGTGTACAATCTCTCTTATCAATGACAATACACCATTCTTAAACTGTTAGACAGATAATAGTCATTTGCATTTATCAATCACTAAGTTGCACATTCTTCTATCCGATTGTCTTGTTTGCATATGCCATTACTTCATTACATTCTACACATGCACATGTGAATATAATATCCAATCACTACCAGGCTGCACATGCATGATACTTTGACCCTTTTCTATTTTAGTCACTGGTGACTACTTATGGTTTGTCCAGCGCCCCCCTCTGTCCATTGTTTTGCCTCCTTTTTAGCACCGTTAATGACTGAAGGGGTTATCAAGTGGCACTTGCTGAGCAATAACCTGCTCACTGCTGTGGTCTTTGGTTGAAATCCCTATAGTGCATAAGGAGGCCTTTTGGCCCAACGCGTCTGCACCAATCCTTCGAAAGAGCTCCCTACTTGGGTTCACTCCCCTGCCCTATCCCTGTACCCCATCTAACCTTTAGACACCAAGAGGCTCTTTAGTATGGTTCTTTTATTTTTATGCCTCCGTACATAGTTCAGGCAGTGCCCTATTGGTCCCCCCCCCTCCACCAACACCCCGATTCTTCTCTCCCCCCCCCCCCCCCCCCATCACCCTCCTTTCCCCACTCTCCCCACCACCCCCTTCCTTTCTTCCACCAACACCCCGACTCCCTCCCTCCCATCACCCTCCTTTCCCCACTCTCCCCACCACCCCCTTCCTTTCCCTTCTGTTGGTACAGAGGCGAGGGTATCTAATCTCTCCAGCGCAAAGTTTAGTGCTTGTACAATTTGTTTCTTGTAGAAATGTGTTGTGAACTGTTTTTTATCCACCCCCCCCCCCTTCCTGTACATTGGTACTGAGGGGAGGGTACCCTGTTTCTCCAACACAAAATTAGTGTTTGTACCGTTTGGCCTTGTGTATATTGTTTACTGTTTTAATAAAAAGATATGGCCAATCCACCTAACCAGCACATCTTTGAACTGTGGGAGGAAACCCACGCAGACGCAGGGAGAACGTGCAAATTCCACACTGAAGGATTCTCCTGTTAATCCCTGTTCCTTGTTTTTTCCTTTTAATTTGTCATTTTGCTATTTCAATTCTTGTACGTGGACAGTTATGTCTTTAAGATAGACTTCGCCTTTAATTGAAGTGGTTGGTAAACTGAGCGCCAACCTATAACCCTAATGGAAGGCAGGATGCAAGAAGCTGTTTACATGTGAGCTGAGAAGATTGCAGAAAGATCAGTGCTGACACACCTTGATGGACTTTGCTGTCGGCCAATGGACCGTGCTGATCAGTCGGGTTTCCCCCTGGAATGTTCCTTTCTCCGTGAGCCTGTTTCTCTTTCTCATTCATTTCTGGGAGCAGCTATTCTGATTTTCTGACTTGTTTAAACCTGTCTGAAAATCTCATGGGAAATTCTGCAGTCTGGCTGGAGGACATTCTGGTGACCCTGGGAACCAGTTGAGGTTAAAACTCAAACACTGGCTGGAGCTAGGCTGAAGTGGGACAAAGAATCAACTTGAGGCTGGTCCTTTTGAGTGCGGGCCCAGGTTAATAAAACTTAGTGACTCTCCAGAAAAAATCCTACTATCTGCGAGTACTGACTGAATGCTGCTTCCAGAGGATCTCTCTAGCATTACACCAGTGCTTTGATCACATCCTGGGAGGTCAGCCTGCTGCAAAGACTTAAACATCGGAAGCAAGGACATTTGTTTTTGTTTTCAAACCTTTTAATTTTTACACCTTGCCACCCCCTCTCTGTCTGTCTTGTGTTTGGGTGGACGGTGGGACTGCAAAAGGGAGTAAGTAGTAGGTTAGCTGATGTTATTGTTATAATTGCTGCATATTTTAACTTTGCTTCTGTTATAAATAAGCAGTTATTGTATTCAACATACAAACCTGGTGGCTCTAACTTATTGAGCAGTCAAAGAGCTGAAGAGTCTGAATTTTATACTAATTATTGTTTAATTCACTTGTGTTGGGATTCTGTGGTCTGCGGGATTGGAGTCAACCGTACACTAGCCCAGGGTGTCAGAACAACACAGTCACCCAAGGTTGGAATTGAACCCGGGTTCCTGGCGCTGTGAGGCAACAGTGCTAACCCTATGTGCCACCGTTCCACCAGGGTCATTCAGCTCTTGACCACCTTACAGCCTTGGTTCAAACAGAAGAGCCGAATTCCAGAGGTGTGGTGAGAGTGACTGCCCTTGATATTTGACTGTGTGGCATCAAAGAACCTTAACATAACTGGAGGCAATAGGAATCAGAAGGAGAATGTGCCAAATATTTGGAGTCACACCTGGCAATGGGATTTGGATATGCCAGTTGGAGGTCAATCATCTCGGTCCTGGCATTGAAGCAGTCCTTGTCCAAGTGCTGGAAAATATCTAACCATTGTCCCTTGACATTCAATGGCATTACCCCATTATTAGCATCCTGGGGGTTACCGTTGATCAGAATTGTAACTGCACTAGTCCTAAATTCTGTGGCCAAAGATCCGGTTAGAGGCGAGGAATCTTGCTACCGCCTTGAACTGTTTCATTATTGGGTAACTAGCCTCCTGACTCCCCAGAGCCTATCCACCATCGACAAGGCACAAGTGAAGAATGTGATGAGTGCCTGGATGAGTGCAGCTCCAACAACATTGGAGAAGCTCAACTCCATCCAGGACACAGCCTGCTTGATTGGCACCCCTTGCGCAACCCACTTTGCCACCACCGCAGTTCCAGCAGCGTGTGCCATCTACAAGATGCGCCACAGAAACTCGCTCATGCTCCTTAGAAAACACCTTCCAAACCTAACTCCTGTCTTGAAGGACGAATGCAACAGATGCATGGGAACACCATTACCTTGGTCCTTTCCAAGCCATCCCCATCCGAATAAAAGCAAGGTAGTGCAGATGCTGGTGTCTGAAACAAAGATCTCAGCAGGTCTGACATCATCTGTGGAGATAGAAGGGAGCTAACATTTCGAGTCTGGATGACACTTTGTGAAAGCTGGAGAGAACTGGAAATGGTGTCAGATTATTACTGTTGTGGGGGGCGGGGGGCATGGAGCAGTTGGGTTGGACAGGTGGCCAGTGATAGGTGGAGATTTACAAAGACATCATGGACAGAAAGACAAAGTGAATGTAAATGGGGGTGATTAAGGCTAAGAAGGGAGATTCGGATGTGGGAATGGTAAATAAAGGTAAGCTGTGTGTCAAAGGGCAGCTAGAAACAGAACAGACGGCTCAGGTTGGGTGGGGAGGGGCGGCAATGGTGAGGGTAAAAAAGATCAATGGAAGAACTTTAATCTTGATTTGTAATATATTGCCGTTTCTTCACTGTATCTGGATCAAATCCTGGAACCCCCTCTCTAAGGGCACTGTGGGTGTACCTACACAACATGAAGGTAGCTTGCCACCACCTTTGGGGAAATTAGAGATGGGCAATAAATATTGGCCTAGCCAGCATCACCCACATCCCGTAAATGAAATGAACAACTGGTTTCTCATGATCGTTCAAAGACTGTTCTGGCATCTGATGTGATGTCTCTAACATGTCCATGCTTCAGCAGCTGATAAGTATGTGGAGAACCACATCCAGGTGCAGTTTAGTTTATGATCTGAATGCTGATTCTCCAAAGCAGTGTATAATTTATCATCTGGTGAGGTAGCACATTGGATTTGACGTACTTACTCATCGGTGTTAGCTTTTTGAGATAGTTGGCTTTGAAGACCCGTGGGATATTTTCCAAAGGTTTCATGACTCTCAGTTTGAAGGTGTTGGGTTTGACATATATGGCATAGGTTGGTGCAAGATTTCACATTTCCTGATGTTTGGGGCAAGTTCTCTTGGGCTTTCAGTCTGTCCAAAGATGTACCGTTGGGTGGATTGACCATGCTAAAATTGACCCTTCATATCCAGTGGGTTGTGGGGATAATGTGGGTGTGTGGGCTTGGGTAGGATGTTCTTTCAGGTGAGCGGCGCAAGTTAGATGGGCCAAATGACCGCCTCCACTGTTGTGATTTTATGGTTCCAGTTCTTCAAGGTGGTGAGCACTGAACTGTATCATCAGAGTAGTGCAGAGCGGAGTTCGAGGCGGGTCTGTGGGAGGATGCTCTGAGCAGAGTCGACGTAACTTCATGTGCCAGGCTCAGCCTGATACAATGCAGGTGGTTTACCGGGCACATATGACGGTGGCCCGGATGAGCAGGTTTTTTGGGGTGGAGCACATGTGTGTGAACTGTGCGGGAGGGCCTGCAAACCATGGCCACATGTTTTGGGCATGCCGGATGCTTGGGGGGTTCTGGCAGGGATTTGCAGATGTCATGTCCACAGTATTAAAAACGAGGGTGGCGCTGAGTCCAGGGGTGGCGATTTTTTGAGTTGTCGGAAGACCCGGGGGTCCAGGGAGCGAGAGAGTCTTGACGTTTTGGCCTTTGCCTCCATGGTTGCCCGGAGGCGAAAATTACTAGGGTGGAGGGACCCGAAGCCCCCGAAATCGGGTTGGGTTTCGCATGGTTGGGTTTCGCAGATTTGAGAAAATTTAAGTTCACCCTGAGAGCATCAACGTTAGGGTTCGTTCGGAGGTGGCAGCCATTTATTGACTTTTTCGGAGAAGAATAAACGGTCAGCAGGTTCAATAAGGTGGTGTTGGGGAGGGGTGGTTTAGGAGGTCGGGGGGGGGGGGGGGGGCGGGGGTAGTTAGGCTACTTTTTGTCTAGATTAGGCAGGTACAGTGGTGGATGGAGGGATGTGTTATGCACTGAACTATGTTTACATTTGTATTTGTATCTTTTATTGTTATAAAACCATAAATGCCTTAAAATGTTTTTAAAATAAAAAAGAATAAGTGCAGAGCGGCATCAGATTCTGGTCAGGTCCCCTTAGAGCGGGAAAGCAGATTGATCTGAACGTTGACGTGCATGCGCACGAGGAACGAGGGTAGCAAGTGGTAAGGGTCTGTTCAAAGGTAGCAAGTATCCTTTACAACATTCAGTGTCCACTAATAATATAGCTTTGATTTTTCTGCAGCTGTTTGGTAGATCTTGCTAGGCCAAAGCAAACTTGATCAAAGGAATAAAACTGGCCCGACCACCTGACATTGAAATAGAGCTTACTAACATCTATCGGCTTGTACCAGAATTGGGAGAACTGAGCCACAGACTAATCAACTTGTCAAAAAAACAGCCTGACATAGTCATCACTATCTGTCCCAAGCTGTCAAAGCTGGTAAACAGTGGTATACAGTCAGGAGTGAGTTCCCTGGGTGTCTTTAACTTTGACTCTGGGGACCCATAAAGTCTTGTGGCATTAGAAAAACATGGAAAAATCCCCCTGCTGGTTGTCACACCACCCTCTCTCAGCTCGTGAATCAGCACTCCGTATTGAGCACCACTTGCAAGAAACCACGAGAGTGACAAGGATGCAAGAATATATTCTGAGTGGGAGACTTCAATGTCCATTACCAAGAAGTCTTCATTAGCACCACTACTGACTTGATCTCGCCAAGTCCTAAATCTGCCATGCTGGATCTACAGCAGGTGATGAGGACACCAACATGAGAGAATCTACTAGAGCATGGTCCTGCCCATCTACCAGTAGCAGATGCATCTGTCCAAAGCCGTACTGGCAGTCGTGACCACTGCATAGCTCTTTGTGGAGATAAGTGGCTGGATTCTCTATTTTGGAGACTAAGCCCCCACGCTGGCGTGAAAACGGTGGTGTTTTATGCCAGGAAAACTGGCATAAAATGGCCACCGATTTCCCCGTTTTGCTGCGGGTAGCAGGGAGGCAGCGTAGAGCTTGCAGCTTTAGCTGCCGATATAGCCCCCATCACTTACGGCTCAGACGCCGTGCATGTCCATGGTGGTGGCCTGCAGCGGTCATGCCGTGCTCCATGGCAGACTCAGCCTGAGGACCTGGACTGCCAAAGTAGTCATGCAATGAAATCAAGAATCTTATTTTTGTTCAGTCCAATGCAGCATTATTCCAGAATACAAACTTTAATTTTGTCTGCAATTATTGCAAGTTGTCTTTCTATTGATTGTGTGCAATTCTGGCTGCCACACGATTGGAAGGATGTGAATGCGTTGGAGAAAGTGCAGAAGAGGTTTACAAGAACGGTTCCAGGGATGATTTGAGGACAGATTTGGAGAGGTTGAGACTCCCTCTCCTTGGAGAGAAGGCTAAGATTTCATCGAGATTCTCGAGGGGGTCAGACAGAGTAGACGGGGAGAAACTGTTCTTGTAAAAAAGGATCATGAATAAACGGTACAGATTTGAAGTGATTTGCAAAAGAAGCAAATGTGTGGTTTGGATCTGGGATGTACTAACTAGAATTGTGGTAGAGGGAGGTTTAATTGAGCCAATCAAGAGGGTATTCGATGTTTCTATTCTAATATGCAGGATTACAAGGAAAAGGACAGGGGAAAGGCCAAGTCATGATGCTTGTTTGGAGAGCCAGTGTGCAGATAATGGGCCAAATGGCATATGCACCCTAACAATTTTGAGTTTGTGTAATTTTAGAGGAAATAATACTCTCATTTCATAGTACTCTGAAATGTGGAAATTGAATTTCACTGGTATCAGGGCTACAACCCCATGGATTTATAATGTTAGAATTTCTATTATATGCAAATTTTGCCTACAGTCTGTTTCCACACAATCTGAGATTTTGCTTCACTCTGGTGATGGGGTGGTGGTAATGTTTCTTTTGTTTTTCTCGTAACTGCTACATACTAAACACAAGTGCCTACTGACCAAATCCGTTAATACGTCTGTCATCCCGCAACGTATCCCTGACAACTTGCCGTGGTCCTACTATTATCAGCATTTTGCACCTTCATTCTCTCATCTTGCCAATTTTGTAGCTAACATTAATTATGACTATAACTATTGAGCTGATTTTTAAATGATTCGTCTGCAGCAGAAACGACATTTGGTTCAATTGGCCTTTACCTGTTCTAAGTTCTGTATTATTTCTCTTTGCATCTTTACTTTTAACATTATTAACTTCGATTTGTATTTAAAGAGAAGCTTGATAATAAAGTTTAACAGCTTTGAGTACTCCTGTAGGAAGTCCACATTTCTAACCACTGGGTAAGGAACTTTGCTTCTGAATTTCTGAATTGATTTGCAACTGGCTGTGGCCCCAGTTCTGGTGTCTTGTGGAGGTACAATTATTTTTTCCCTGTTCCCTTTTCAATGTTTTGATAATCCTAAAGACTTCTATTAGGTTACCTTTCCCATTGCTTAGCTTAGCTTTTCTGTTGCTTGGGAAAAGAGCCACAGCCTGCAGCAGACGTAAATAATTCCCAGAATTGATGAGATATGCTTACCAACCGAGGTTTTGTTTGCGCATACATCACCTTCATAAGAATCTCCAACGAGTTATTTAATGTATATAATACGAAAATGCTCAACATGGGAATTCCACAGGTTAGTTGAAATGAATTCCTGGCTCGAATTGCTATCCTTGTCTTTTCCATTGAACCACTCCCCAGACATGAGACAAATTAATGGATCTTTTTTACATTTTGAAGATCGAGGTCACTTGAGCTTTTAACTGTTTCTTCTCTTGGTTTCCCCCAAATTCTTGCCCTAATTCCATCACTTAGTGAATTATTTCTTGTGTCCTCTTCCCCCATCTCTTTATCACTTACATTCCTTATTTCTCCAACAGTAGCCCTCAGTTTCCAAACTTATTGCTACATCCTTCCTGTATATTGAGCCCTGACCCAACTAGTCCCTATCATATACCTACTTCTGTTTGATTTGGAATTGCCTATAGCTGTCTCCTTTCTCAGTTTTGAAAAACCTTGTGTCCTTCTCCAAATCTCATCCCTCTGTTCCATCCAACCTTGGCTTGTTTGAACATGTCTTTGCTAACTCTAAACAAGCACATCTAGTCTCCACAAAAGCCACTCACCAATGGTGTTCTGCACTGTTTTCTAGTCTTCTATTATTTGTCATTCGTATGTGAAATAATTGATTCCTTAAACAATTCTCCTCTGGCCTGCTTTGAGCTTCTTGTTTCCACTGTGTCCCAGCCATCAAATCTTCTCCAGTGGTTTCCATTTGCAACCCTGTGCTGATCACAGATCACAGAATAAGACAGTGTAGAAGTGGCCCATTGAGTCTGCACCAATGCATGGCAAACACCTGACCTGTCTATCTAAGCCCATTTGCCAGCACTTCGGCCCATAACCTTGAATGTTATGCTGGGATCACTCCAATACAAGTCTTCCAAGGGCGGCATATTGGTGCAATGGTTAGCACTGCTGCATCACAGCGCCAGGGACATGGGTACGATTCTGACATTTGTCGACTGTCTATGTGGAGTTTGCACATTCTTATGTCTGGGTGGGTTTCCCCTGGGTGATCTGGTTTCCTACGACAGGAATATGCGAATGACTAGGGAAAGAGTAGGACCAGTCAAGGACAGGGATGGGAAATTGTGTGTGGAGTCTGAAGAGATAGGCGAGATACTAAATGAATATTTTTCGTCAGTATTCACTCAGGAAAAAGATAATGTTGTGGAGGAGAATGCTGAGCCCCAGGCTAATAGAATAGATGGCATTGAGGTACGTAGGGAAGAGGTGTTGGCAATTCTGGACAGGCTGAAAATAGATAAGTCCCCGGGACCTGATGGGATTTATCCTAGGATTCTATGGGAGGCCAGGGAAGAGATTGCTGGACCTTTGGCTTTGATTTTTATGTCATCATTGGCTACAGGAATAGTGCCAGAGGACTGGAGGACAGCAAATGTGGTCCCTTTGTTCAAAAAGGGGAGCAGAGACAACCCCGGCAACTATAGACCGGTGAGCCTCACGTCTGTAGTGGGTAAAGTCTTGGAGGGGATTATAAGAGACAAGATTTATAATCATCTAGATAGGAATAATATGATCAGGGATAGTCAGCATGGCTTTGTGAAGGGTAGGTCATGCCTCACAAACCTTATTGAGTTCTTTGAGAAGGTGACTGAACAGGTAGATGAGGGTAGAGCAGTTGATGTGGTGTATATGGATTTCAGCAAAGCGTTTGATAAGGTTCCCCACGGTAGGCTATTGCAAAAAATACGGAGGCTGGGGATTGAGGGTGATTTAGAGATGTGGATCAGAAATTGGCTAGCTGAAAGAAGACAGAGGGTGGTGGTTGATGGGAAATGTTCAGAATGGAGTACAGTCACAAGTGGAGTACCACAAGGATCTGTTCTGGGGCCGTTGCTGTTTGTCATTTTTATCAATGACCTAGAGGAAGGCGCAGAAGGGTGGGTGAGTAAATTTGCAGACGATACTAAAGTCGGTGGTGTTGTCGATAGTGTGGAAGGATGTAGCAGGTTACAGAGGGATATAGATAAGCTGCAGAGCTGGGCTGAGAGGTGGCAAATGGAGTTTAATGTAGAGAAGTGTGAGGTGATTCACTTTGGAAGGAATAACAGGAATGCGGAATATTTGGCTAATGGTAAAGTTCTTGAAAGTGTGGCTGAGCAGAGGGATCTAGGTGTCCATGTACATAGATCCCTGAAAGTTGCCACCCAGGTTGATAGGGTTGTGAAGAAGGCCTATGGAGTGTTGGCCTTTATTGGTAGAGGGATTGAGTTCCGGAGTCGGGAGGTCATGTTGCAGCTGTACAGAACTCTGGTCCGGCCGCATTTGGAGTATTGCGTACAGTTCTGGTCACCGCATTATAGGAAGGACGTGGAGGCTTTGGAGCGGGTGCAGAGGAGATTTACCAGGATGTTGCCTGGTATGGAGGGAAAATCTTATGAGGAAAGGCTGACGGACTTGAGGTTGTTTTCGTTGGAGAGAAGAAGGTTAAGAGGAGACTTAATAGAGGCATACAAAATGATCAGGGGGTTGGATAGGGTGGACAGTGAGAGCCTTCTCCCGCGGATGATAATGGCTGGCACGAGGGGACATAACTTTAAACTGAGGGGTAATAGATATAGGTCAGAGGTAGGTTCTTTACGCAAAGAGTAGTGAGGCCGTGGAATGCCCTACCTGCTACAGTAGTGAACTCGCCAACATTGAGGGCATTTAAAAGTTTATTGGATAAACATATGGATGATAATGGCATAGTGTAGGTTAGATGGCTTTTGTTTCGGTGCAACATCGTGGGCCGAAGGGCCTGTACTGCGCTGTATTGTTCTATGTTCTATGACAGTCCAAAGATGTGTAGGTAGGGTGCATTGGCCATGCTAAATTGCCCCTTTTGTGTTCAAAGATGTGCAGTTTAGGTGGGGTTACAAGGATAGGACAAGGGAGTGACCTTTGGGGGGGGGGGAAAGAGGGGAGGAGAGGCTCTTTCAGCGGGTCAGTGCAGACTTGCTGGGCCAAATGGCCTCCTACACAGTCTGGATTCTATGATTCTTGTTTGTTGACTTGTTTTTCTTATCAACGCTTTGCCTCTTGTTAACATTACTTGGCATGGGTTTAGTGGGGTTAGCATTTATATCTATGCTGACGACCCATAGTCGTACCTCTCTCCCACCTACTGACTAATTAATCAGTTGCGCTGTTGATTTGTTGAATCAGTATAAAGCGCATATAAATGCAATACTCCACTCCTGACTGTTGCCCCTTCTCCTTGAGGGTTCAAAACTGACGCTCACACAAACTGCGCAATACTGATAGTAATCAATTAAAGACTCTTTATTTGTACTTGTATGTCATACAGACTTTAGACTTGCTGAATGATACACAGACTCTTTATGAATGTCACAGACTCAGCTCAGTATATTAATTAATGTCACTCAACTCGTGAATTGAACTCTCGTATCACCGTAGCAGGCTCTTCTCCAGGGGTACTTCACTGGTCTCCGAGTACTTGACTCTGGGTCGTCTTCTGCGATGGTTGTTCCCAGGGATGGCGTGTCCAAGGCTTTGATCTTGCGTACCTTTTATACCATTTCTTTCCCTTGAATATTCAATGATGTCTGTGTAAGACTCTCGTGTGGGTGAGGTCATTTTCCCCCAGAGTTTGGTAGATACGACACATCTGTTTCATGTTCTGTATGCAGTTTCCCACCTTAATAGCCGAGACCAAGGTCCGATGACACTCTTGCTCAGGGTCTGCAAATGTTGTCTGGTTTCAACATCCCTTTTACCTTTTTGCTACGCGGTTGCTATCTTTTGTTTGTGACCTTGCTTATGGTTCACCATTATGGGCCTCGTGTATGGACACCTGTGGTTTCCATCATGGGTGTGTTTTTTGTGCCTTTTTGGATTGTTTAACTATTTCTTTTGCTTGACTTTTGACCCGATCCAGGTCACTGCCCGTGTAGAGTTGTCACGTTCTCCCCGTGTCTGCATGGGTCTCACCCGCACAACCCAAAAATGTGAAGGATCGGTGAATTGGCCACGGTAAATTGCCCCTTAATTGGAAAAAAATAATTGGGTCCTCTTTTGAAATTAAATAAATAAATAAACAAACAAAACCATACAAACCAATTAACCAAAGTTGCACAATAGAAAAAGAGACTAACGAGCAAAAGCACATTAACTCTAACACAAAAACTTAAACTTAAAACCCCTGAAGCTGACGGTGACTAGCTCCTTCAAAAAGGAAATGAATGGCTTATACCAACCCTCTAATGGTGTACTTAACCTTCCAAATGTGTGAAATTTGTCTTCACCCCCGACTGCAGCACCGGCACGTCTGATACCCAAATATGGCCATCAGCAAACAGTGATCCAAATCTTCATCGAGTACCTCTGACATCGTGTTGATGGGCCGCACGATAGCGCAGTGGTTAGCATTGTTGCTTCACAGCACCAGGGTCCAAGGTTCGATTCCAGACTTGGATCCCTGTCTGTGCGGAATCTGCATGTTCTCCCTGTGGCTGCGTGGGTTTCCTCCGGGTGCTCCGGTTTCCTCCCACAAGTCCAGAAAGACGTGCTGTTGGGTAATTTGGACATTCTGAATTCTCCTTCGTGTACCTGAACAGGCGCCGGAATGTGGTGACTAGGTGCTTTTCACAGTAACTTCATTGCAGTGTTAATGTAAGCCTACTTGTGACAATAAACATTACTCTGAAAAAGGTCCAGAAGCTTCCCAAATTGGAACAACACCAGAACAAAGAGCTGGCCCACAAGAGAAATGCTCACACTTGTCCTCTGCCTCAGAGAAGAATCTGCTCATCCTCATTTTAGTCAGATGTGCCCTTGAACCACCTTGAATTGAATCAAACTTAGCCGAGCCCATGAAGATGTGGAGTTGTCCGTGTGAAGGGTTACTCCATACCTCCATCTGGAATGGAACCTAATTCACCCTCCCGTTTTATCCTCGCTTCACTCAACAGAACTGACTCTGTTGAGGGGATATGGCCATCTATGCCTGAAATTGTCCCCCCCCATCAGACCAAAAATCTTCAAGAGGGAAGAGGGTGGTGCCAAGGGAAAGTCGAGAAGAGCATTGCATGAAAAATCATGAATCTGAAGGTACCTGAAAGGTATGGATCTTCATGTCGAGTCCAAAACTGCTGGCAGAGAAAGGTGGTTGATGCAGACTGGGTGAGTGCAGACAGGAAACCGAGCTTAAAATGCTGTCTGAATTGATTCCAAATTCCTGAAGTGAACACCACTACTGGATTCGGAGAAAACTTTACTCGAGAGTAAGGCAACAGTGCAGTAACTATTGCACCAAGGCTAAAGGCAGTACAGGATCTCATTTCTATTTGTTACCATATGGAATCAGGCACGCTGAACCACAACAATACCTTCTGAATATTGGCTGTCCAATATTAATGCAATAAGTTGGGTAAAGCCAAGCCCCTGACTGTCTATCTCTTTAGAGGAAAGCTCCACAGATCCTTGGCGTTTTAGCAGCCCAAATAAAGGAGGGCATTAATTTGCTGACTTTGACAAAAAAGGACTTGGGTAGAAAAATGGAGATATTGAAAAAGAAATAGAAATTGAGTGTACGTTCATTTTAACCCTGCCCGCCAAGGATGGGTAGGTGATCCCACCTGGAAGTCTGACTTGACACTGTCAACCAGATTAGTGTAATTTAATTTATGAAGCAAGGCCCAATTGTGGGCCACCCAGATGTCTAGATAACAAAAGCTTGATTTGGCGAGCCGAAGGGTTAACATCCCCAGTTGGACTTTCCTTCCCGGGGAATTGACCAGGAAACATTGACTCATATCCAAGTTCAACTTGTACCCAGAGAAGGAGCTAAAACTCCGAAGCAGCTTCATTATCCCATCCATAGAGGGCACTGCGTCCGTAATATAACGAAGTAGATCATCTGGGTAAAGGGCCACCCGATATTGCGCCCCTCCCCGATTTATCCCACCTCATCGAGGATCTCAGCGCTATAGTGAGTAGATTTTTTTTGCCAAAGCAGACTGGAGCGGAGACGGGAGACAACCTTGTCTCTTGCCCCTACTCAACGGGAAGTAACCAGAAATTAACAAGTCTTGCAACACCAGGTTAAAGTCCAACAGGTTTGTTTCGATCTCACTAGCTTTCGGAGTGCTGCTCCTTCCTCAGGTGAATGAAGAGGTCTGTTCCAGAAACACCTATATAGACAAGTTCAAAGATGCCAGACAATGCTTGGAATGCGAGCATTTGCAGGTGATTAAATCTTTACAGATCCAGAGATAGGGCGACCCCAGGTTAAAGAGGTGTGAATTGCATCAAGCCAGGACAGTTGGTAGGATTTCGCAGGCCAGATGGTGGGGTATGAATGTCATGCGACATGAATCCCAGGTCCCGGTTGAGGCCGCACTCGTGTGTGGAACCTGGCTATAAGTTTCTGCTCGGCGATTCTGCGTTGTCGCGCGTCCTGAAGGCCGCCTTGGAGAACGCTTACCCGGAGATCAGAGGCTGAATGCCCTTGATTGCTGAAGTGTTCCCCGACTGGAAGGGAACATTCCTGCCTGGTGATTGTCGCGCGATGCCCGTTCATTCGTTGTCGCAGCGTCTGCATGGTCTCGCCAATGTACCACGCTTCGGGACATCCTTTCCTGCAGCATATGAGGTAGACAACGTTGGCCGAGTCGCACGAGTATGTACCGCGTACCTGGTGGGTGGTGTTCTCACGTGTAATGGTGGTATCCATGTCGATGATCTGGCACGTCTTGCAGAGATTGCCATGGCAGGGTTGTGTGGTGTCGTGGTCACAGTTCTGAAGGCTGGGTAGTTTGCTGCAAACAATGGTTTGTTTGAGGTTGCGCGGTTGTTTGAAGGCAAGTTTGAAGGAACGGACATCGCGCGACAATCACCAGGCAGGAATGTTCCCTTCCAGTCGGGGAACACTTCAGCCTCTGATCTCCGGGTAAGCGTTCTGCAAGGCGGCCTTCAGGACGCGCGACAACGCAGAATCGCCGAGCAGAAACTTATAGCCAAGTTCCGCACACATGAGTGCGGTCTCAACCGGGACCTGGGATTCATGTCGCATTACATTCATCCCCCACCATCTGGCCTGTGAAATCCTACCAACTGTCCTGGCTTGACACAATTCACACCCCTTTTTTTTTTTAATTTTAAAAATATTTTATTGAAAATTTTTGGTCAACCATCACAGTGCATTGTGTATCCTTTACACAATAATATAACAGTATAGATAACAATGACCTGTTTTATAAACAAAGAATAAATAATATATAACAATAACGAAAACTAAAACTAAATGGCAACTGCCTTGTCTCAGATAAACACTCTCCAAAAATATGATTTAACAGTCCAATATACAATTATTTATAGCAACGACCTATACATATTATACATATATATTAATAACCCTGAGACTCCTTCTGGTTCCTCACCCCCGGGCTGCTGCTGCTGCCGCCGCCTGTTCCATTCCCTCTATCTTTCTGTGAGGTATTCGGCGAACGGTTGCCACTGCCTGGTGAACCCTTGAGCCGATCCCCTTCGGACAAACTTAATCCGTTCCAGCTTTATAAACCCTGCCATGTCATTTATCCAGGTCTCCACCCCCGGGGGCTTGGCTTCCTTCCACATCAACAGTATCCTGCGCCGGGCTACTAGGGACGCAAAGGCCAAAACATCGGCCTCTCTCGCCTCCTGCACTCCCGGCTCTTGTGCAACCCCAAATATAGCCAACCCCCAGCTTGGTTTGACCTGGACCCCCACTACCTTCGAAAGCACCTTTGTCACCCCCACCCAGAACCCCTGTAGTGCCGGACATGACCAGAACATGTGGGTGTAATTCGCTGGGCTTCTCGAGCATCTCGCACACCTATCCTCTACTCCAAAAAATTTACTGAGCCGTGCTCCAGTCATATGCGCCCTGTGTAACACCTTAAATTGAATCAGGCTTAGCCTGGCACACGAGGACGATGAGTTTACCACACTTAGGGCATCCGCCCACAGCCCCTCCTCAATCTCCTCCCCCAGCTCTTCTTCCCATTTCCCTTTCAGCTCATCTGCCATAATCTCCCCCTCGTCCCTCATTTCCCTATATATATCTGACACCTTACCGTCCCCCACCCATGTCTTTGAGATTACTCTGTCCTGCACCTCATGCGTTGGGAGCTGTGGGAATTCCCTCACCTGCTGCCTCGCAAAAGCCCTCAGTTGCATATACCGGAATGCATTCCCTTGGGGCAACCCATATTTCTCGGTCAGCGCTCCCAGACTTGCGAACTTCCCATCCACAAACAGATCTTTCAGTTGCGTTACTCCTGCTCTTTGCCATATTCCAAATCCCCCATCCATTCTCCCCGGGGCAAACCTATGGTTATTTCTTATCGGGGACCCCACCAAGGCTCCCGTCTTTCCCCTATGCCGTCTCCACTGTCCCCAAATTTTCAAAGTCGCCACCACCACCGGGCTTGTGGTGTATTTCTTCAGTGAGAACGGCAGTGGGGCCGTCACCATAGCTTGTAGGCTAGTCCCCCTACAGGACGCCCTCTCCAATCTCTTCCACGCCGCTCCCTCCTCTTCTCCCATCCACTTACTCACCATTGAGATATTGGCGGCCCAGTAGTACTCACTTAGGCTCGGTAGTGCCAGCCCCCCCCCCTATCCCTACTACGCTGTAAGAATCGCTTCCTCACTCTCGGGGTCTTCCCGGCCCACACACAACTCATGATACTCTTTTCGATCCTTTTGAAAAAAGCCTTTGTGATCACCACCGGGAGGCACTGAAACACAGAGGAATCTCGGGAGGACTACCATTTTAACCGCCTGCACCCTCCCTGCCAGTGACAGGGATACCATGTCCCATCTCTTGAAGTCCTCCTCCATTTGTTCCACCAATCGCGTTAAATTTAACCATGTACCCCAATTCTTGGCTATCTGGATCCCCAAGTAACGAAAGTCCCTTGTTACCTTCCTCAGCGGAAAGCCCTCTATTTCTCTGCTCTGCTCCCCTGGATGCACCACAAACAACTCACTTTTCCCCATGTTCAGTTTATATCCTGAGAATTCTCCAAACTCCCGAAGTGTCCGCATTATCTCTGGCATCCCCTCCGCCGGGTCCGCTACATATAACAACAAATCATTCTCATACAGAGATACCCGGTGTTCTTCTCCTCCTCTAAGTACTCCCCTCCACTTCTTGGAACCCCTCAATGCTATTGCCAGGGGCTCAATCGCCAGTGCAAACAGTAACGGGGACAGAGGGCATCCCTGCCTTGTCCCTCTACGGAGCCGAAAGTCTGCAGATCCCCGTCCATTCGTGACCACACTCGCCACTGGGGCCCTAGACAACAGCTGCACCCATCCAACATACTCATCTCCAAAACCAAATCTCCTCAGCACCTCCCACTCCACTCTATCAAATGCTTTCTCGGCATCCGTCGCCACCACTATCTCCGCTTCCCCCTCTGGTGGGGGCATCATCATTACCCCTAGCAGCCTCCGTATATTCGTATTCAGCTGTCTCCCCTTCACAAACCCAGTTTGGTCCTCATGGACCACCCTCTGGACACAATCCTCTATCCTCATTGCCATTACCTTGGCCAGAATCTTAGCGTCTACATTTAGGAGGGAAATAGGTCTATAGGACCCGCATTGCAGCGGGTCCTTTTCCTTCTTTAGGAGAAGCGATATCGTTGCCTCAGACATAGTCGGGGGCAGCTGTCCCCTTTCCTTTGCCTCATTAAAGGTCCTCATCAGTAGCGGGGTGAGCAAGTCCACATATTTCCTGTAAAATTCAACTGGGAATCCATCCGGTCCCGGAGCCTTCCCCGCCTGCATGCTCCTAATTCCTTTCACTACTTCCTCTATTTCAATCTGTGCTCCCAGTCCCACCCTTTCCTGCTCCTCCACCTTGGGAAATTCCAGCCGGTCCAGAAAGCCCATCATTCTCTCCCTCCCATCCGGGGGTTGAGCTTCGTATAATTTTTTGTAAAATGTCTTGAACACTCCATTCACTCTCTCCGCTCCCCGCTCCATCTCTCCTTCCTCATCCCTCACTCCCCCTATTTCCCTCGCTGCTCCCCTTTTCCTCAATTGGTGGGCCAGCAACCTGCTCACCTTCTCCCCATATTCGTACTGTACACCCTGTGCCTTCCTCCACTGTGCCTCTGCAGTACCCGTTGTCAGCAAGTCAAATTCTACGTGTAGCCTTTGCCTGTCCCTGTACAGTCCCTCCTCCGGTGCCTCCGCATATTGCCTGTCCACCCTCAGAAGTTCTTGCAGCAACCGCTCCCGTTCCCTACTCTCCTGCTTTCCTTTATTTACCCTTATTGATATCAGCTCCCCTCTAACCACTGCCTTCAGCGCCTCCCAGACCACTCCCACCTGGACCTCCCCATTATCATTGAGTTCCAAGTACTTTTCAATGCACCCCCTCACCCTTAGACACACCCCCTCATCTGCCATTAGTCCCATGTCCGTTCTCCAGGGTGGGCGCCCTTCTGTTTCCTCCCCTATCTCCAAGTCCACCCAATGTGGAGCGTGATCCAAAATGGCTATAGCCGTATACTCCGTTCCCCTCCCCTTTGGGATCAACGCCCTTCCCAAAACAAAAACGTCTATTCGCGAATAGACTTTGTGGACATAGGAGAAAAACGAAAACTCCTTACTCCTAGGTCTACTAAATCTCCACGGGTCTACTCCTCCCATCTGCTCCATAAAATCTTTAAGCACCTTGGCTGCTGCCGGCCTCCTTCCAGCCCTGGACCTCGACCTGTCCAGCCCTGGTTCCAACACCGTATTGAAATCTCCCCACATTACCAACTTTCCCACCTCTAGGTCCGGGATGTGTCCTAGCATACGCCTCATAAAATTGGCATCATCCCAGTTCGGGGCATATACGTTTACCAAAACCACCGTCTCCCCCTGTAGTTTGCCACTCACCATCACTTATCTGCCCCCGCTATCCGCCACTATAGTCTTTGCCTCAAACATTACCGGCTTCCCCACTAATATAGCCACCCCCCTGTTTTTCGCATCTAGCCCCGAATGGAACACCTGCCCCACCCAACCTTTGCGTCGTCTCACCTGGTCTATCAGTTTCAAGTGCGTTTCCTGTAACATAACCACGTCTGCCTTAAGTTTCTTAAGGTGTGCGAGTACCCGTGCCCTCTTTATCGGCCCGTTCAGCCCTCTCACGTTCCACGTGATCAGCCTGGTTGGGGGGCTTTTTACCCCCCCCCCCCCCCCTTGTCGATTAGCCATCCCCTTTTTCCAGCTCCTCACCCGGTTCCCACGCAGCTGTGTCCCCCCCAGGCGGTGCCCCCCCGCCCATCCCACCCCATGCCAGCTCCCCCCTCTCCCCAGCAGCAGCAGCCCAATAATTCCCCCCTCCCACCCCCCCCCCCCCGCTAGATCCCCCACTAGCGTAGTTACACCCCCCATGTTGCTCCCAGAAGTCAGCAAACTCTGGCCGACCTCGGCTTCCCCCCCGTGACCTCGGCTCGCACCGTGCGACGCTCCCTTCTTCCTGCTTCCCTGTTCCCGCCATGATTATCATAGCGCGGGAACTGAGCCCACGCTTCCCCCTTGGCCCCGCCCCCAATGGCCAACGCCCCATCTCTTCCACCTCCTTTCCTCCCCCCACCACCACCTGTGGAAGAGAGAAGTTACCACATCGCAGGATTAATAACATAAAACTCCTCTTTCCCCCCTTTTTACCCCCCTCTTCGCCCCCCCATACTCGCCCCACCACTTTGTTTCAAACGTTCTTTTTTTTTTTTAATAACCCGCTCATTCCAATTTTTCTTCCACGATAAAAGTCCACGCCTCATCTGCCGTCTCAAAGTAGTGGTGCCTCCCTTGATATGTGACCCACAGTCTTGCCGGTTGCAGCATTCCGAATTTTATCTTCTTTTTGTGAAGCACCGCCTTGGCCCGATTAAAGCTCGCCCTCCTTCTCGCCACCTCCGCACTCCAGTCTTGGTATACGCGGATCACCGCGTTCTCCCACTCACTGCTCCGAGTTTTCTTTGCCCATCTAAGGACCATCTCTCTGTCCTTAAAACGGAGGAATCTCACCACTATGGCTCTCGGAGTTTCTCCTGCTCTCGGTCCTCGCGCCATCACTCGGTATGCTCCCTCCACCTCCAGCGGACCCGCCGGGGCCTCCGCTCCCATTAACGAGTGCAGCATCGTGCTCACATATGCCCCGACGTCCGCTCCCTCCGCACCTTCAGGAAGACCAAGAATCCTTAGGTTGTTCCTCCTCGCGTTGTTCTCCCGCGCCTCCAGCCTTTCCACACATCGTTTATGGTGTGCCTCGTGCATCTCCGTCTTCACCACCAGGCTCTGTATGTCGTCCTCATTCTCGGCAGCCTTTGCCTTCACGACCCGAAGCTCCCGCTCCTGGGTCTTTTGTTCCTCCTTTAGCCCTTCGATCGCCTGTAATATCGGGGCCAACAGCTCCTCCTTCTTTTCCTTTTTTAGTTCTTCCATGCAGCGTTTCAAGAACTCTTGTTGTTCAGGGCCCCATATTAAACTGCCACCTTCCAACGCCATCTTGGTTTTTGCTTGCCTTCCTTGCCGCTGCTCTAAAGGATCCACCGCAATCCGGCCACCTTCCTCTCCTTTTTTCATCCGTATCCAGGGGGGATTCCCTTCTGGTTCACCGCACAGTACTTTTAGCCGTTAAAATTGCCGTTGGGGCTCTTATTAAGAGCCCAAAACTCCGTTCCACCGGGAGCTGCCGAAACGTGCGACTCAGCTGGTCATCGCCGCACCCAGAAGTCAATTCACACCTCTTTAACCTGAGGTTACCCCATCTCTTGATCTGTAAAGATTTAATCACCTGCTAATGCTCACATTCCAAGCATTGTTTGGCATCTTTGAATTTGTCTATATATGTGTTTCTGGAACAGACCTCTTCATTCACCTGAGGAAGGAGCAGTGCTCCGAAAGCTAGTGACATCGAAACAAACCTGTTGGACTTTAACCTGGTGTTGTAAGACTTCGTACTGTGCTCACCCCAGTCCAACACCGGCATCTCCATGTCAGAAATTAAGAGCATTTGTACAAACACGAGCATGTGGGTGCCCGATACACTAGTCGAACCAGGAGATGAACTTCTGTCCAAATCCAAACCTCCCACGAATCTCAATCAGACATTCCCTCTCCACTCGTTCAAATGCTTTTTTGGCATCTACGGAAACTGTTGCTCTATTAATAATGTTGGTGAACCACAAGCCTCCCCTTATATCGATCAAATGACCAAACAACCAATTAGTTCAAAGGATGGTTTATTTACATACACAAGGGTTATGTCGACATGCGCAAAAAGTATCTAATAAGAGTTAATCTATACTTATCAGCTACAATAACCTATACTTAACTTCAGGGCGACCAGCACTGTGCAAATGGATAAAGGCCTTTATCTGGATTTCACTTGGCTGGTTCGAAGAAAGTGGCTCTGTCTCTGCTGGGCTCATCCGTCAGGTAGCGATCGTTGGTCTTGAACTTAGCTGGCTGTTCCTGCTGCAATTGGGTTGCTGCACAGGCCGGATCCAAAAGAGACAGAACACATGGCTGTGCCCTCTTTTATCCCTCTGGGGTCTCGCGGTCCTTAACCTTGGACCCAATAGTTCGACAGGACTCTGATCACTGTCTTTGATTTCTGCCAATAAAGGGGCGGGTGCCTTGGTGGCTGGGCGGTCCTTAGCGATCATTGACCTCGGCAGTTGGGCTTTCTGAGTAAAGGGAGTGGCGCCGATCAGTCTGTGGCTGTACAGGTTTCTTGATTGGAGTTCTGTTGTCCTGGGAAAATGGGCCATTAAAATGCAAACGAGCAGGGGTTTCGAGGCCTGGTTACCTGTGTTTCAGACACACACAGGCACTGTATCTGTCGGAGTCCTGGGTTGGCCATAATTCCCATGGTCCTTTGCAGGTGGCCATCTTGGATGGCTACAAAGCAATCTCCTCTGTTTCGGGCACCAAGGAGGGAAAAAGGGACCACGTTTGACAGGTGACTTGTATTGGCCCACAATTCCCGACCCTGAACGAAGCCTGTCTGATCCTCCAAGATTACCTCTGGGAGGCAGGACTCAGGCTGCAGCACCTGCAATTTAGCAACATTCACACTTCAGAGTGAGATAGGTCGATACAACCCACACTCTGGGACTTTGACCTTTCTGAGAATCTGGAAGATAGCCAGTGTGAGGATGGAGGGCAACAAACCCCAGATAAGGAATCATTAAACATGTCTAGAATTGAAGGTGCCAGCTGCCCCGCAAACTCCACCAGCCTGCATCAATGCAATGCATTTTGTAATTTCCTCTGGGACCAAAGGGGATTCCACCTCGTCATTCCTCTCCCCATCCACAATAATGGATAAGCTGTCCAAAAGTGCAGTCATGACCGGACCCCTCAGCTGGAGGCTCAAATCTAAAGAAACCACGATAGAACGATTCATAAGCCGCATTAACATGAGGAGGGGTGGAAACCAGGCTGAAGTTCCAGTTAGTATCTGTACGATCTCCCAGGAAGCTGCCTTCTGCTTCAGCTGGTGAGCGACTGGCCTTCTCCCCATATTCATAAAACATGTCCACCGACCATTGCAGCTGGCCCACTGCTCTCTGTTGACAATTGCTCAAATTATGCCTGCAGCTTTTTCCTACTTGCCAACCACTCTGGGTAGGGACAATAAGTACTGGTGGTCCAGCTAAAGAATCAAGTCCCCAGCCTCTGCTGCACTGCCCTCGCTGTCTTCACCATGTGCACTTTATAGATGTTCTCCCCCCTGAGGACTACCTTACTGTGAGATTGACTCACTTATATTAAATTTTATGCAGCCCCCAAACAGCTCCAAGAAAAACAACTCGGCTCTGACCAACCCAGACGGAGTCACTGATCCGGACTAGGGTTCAGGACACCATTTATTTCCCCACCCAAAATAAGCTGATGTGAATCCAAATCTGGGAGGGAGGCCAGGAGATTATTGATAAAATTAATTCTAAGTTTGGGGCATAGGTATTAACTGGAACCACCTGGGTGCCCACCAAAGAGCCACAGACAATAGCATGTCGGCCATTAGGTTCAGCCTAGATCTTACAGGCGGAAAAACTGAATCCTTTTATTGATTAATATTGCCACACTCCTGGCCCTACCATTGAAACCCAAATAAAAGACTTTACATCCTCGCCCCTTCCGCACCCTTGTCTGGTCCCTGACCCCGGGAATGAGTCTCTTGATAAAACACCACATTGGAATTAAACTCTTAAGGTGAGAAAATACTCTCAATTTTTCCATAGGGCCTTTCAACCCCCTGACGTCGCGAGTGACCAAATTAATTGGGGCCCTCCCACACCCATCAATCCAGAGTCAGCCATTTCCTTCAAGAGAGATTAACCAAAGGATACATTAAAGAAAAAAGGTACAGCAACCAGGCCCATCCAAGATGGCTGTCAAACAGAATCAAAAGATTAAACAAAGAAAAATATGCAGGCACCGTCAGCAAACTATCACCCCCCCGCCCTCGCTCTTGAATACTTCTGCATTCAAATTGAAGCAAGGCGAACACAAACACTAAAATCTACTTCTGACAAACCTAAACAAACAAGACTACTGAGCTAATTATCTTTTTTTAAAAAGCTGCTATAATGAGCTGCAGCCATTCCTTCAACACCACACCCGTCAGCTAACTCTTTGGTTAGCAGGGAGGCTCCCAAACGGTTGCAAACTCCCGTAAACCATTGCACTCCGACAGGGAGCTACATGTTTTCAAGCAATCAGAACAGAACCCCACTATCTTACGGAACATCGCTGCAAAGTACTCCATGGGTGTTGGCCATTCTGTCCCTTCTGACAGCCCTTTAATTAAACTTTTTGCCTCCCCGACCAATTCTCTAAATCATTTATCTTCAAAGATTTATTCGCTTCAGCTTCCTGAAGACATTTCCACTTCCAGTGAGGTAATCTGGTCACTGTCTAGAAAGGACCACTTCGGACTGTTGGCGGATGAGGGTGTGTGGGCGGGTGCGGGGGTGCATTGAAAGATATTTGGAGGCCAACAAGAACAGGTGGGGGTAGTCTGGGAGGTGCTGAAGGCGGCGGTTAGGGGAGAGCTAATCTCCATTAGGGCCCATAGGGAGAAGAGAGAGGGGAGGGAGAGGGAGAGGTTGGTGGGGGAGATTATAAGGGTGGATAGGAGTTATGCAGAGGCCCCGAGGAGGGGCGACTCGGGGAGTGACGGAATCTCCAGACGGAGTTTGACCTGTTGACCGCAGGGAAAGCAGAGGCACATTGGAGGAAAGCTCAGCGGGCGATGTATGAGTATGGGGAGAAGGCGAGTCGGATGCTGGCACACCAGCTTCGTAAGAGGGAGGCAGTGAGGGAGATAGGTGGAATTAAGGATAGAGGGGGGAATACGGTGCGGAGTGCGGTGAGAATAAATGAGGTACTTAGGCACTTTTATGGGGATTTGTACAGATCTCAGCCCCCAGCGGGGGAGGAGGGGATGCGACGATTCTTGGATCAGCTGAGGTTCCCGAGGGTGGAGGAGCAGGAGGTGGCTGGTTTGGGGCGCCAATTGGGCTGGAGGAGCTGGTAAAAGGATTGGGGAGCATGCAGGCGGGGAAGGCCCCGGGGCCGGATGGGTTCCCGGTCGAGTTTTATAGGAAGTATGTGGATCTGCTAGGCCCGTTGCTAGTGAGGACTTTTAATAAGGCTAGGGAGGCGCTAGTTTGGGATCCAGCAGGGGGGGGGGGGGGGGTGTAACTGGGTTGCTGCTGCTGGGGAGAAGGTGGAGCTGGTATGGGGGGGGGTGGTCGGGGCGGGGGGGCGCCGCTTGGGGGAGATACGGCTACGTGGGAACCGGGTGAGGAGCTGTATTGAAAAAGGAGATGGCTAGTCGTCAAGGGGGGGGGGGGGGGGGGGGGTAAAAGGGCCCCCCAACCTGGTTGATCACGTGGAATGTGAGAGGTCTGAACGGGCCGATTTAAGAGGGCACGGGTACTCGCACACCTAAAGAAACTTAAGGCAGATGTGATTATGCTTCAGGAGACGCATCTGAAGCTGATAGACCAGGTCAGACTACGCAAAGGATGGGTGGGGCAGGTGTTTCATTCGGGGCGAGATGCAAAAAACAGGGGGGTGGCCATACTAGTGGGAAAGCGGGTAATGTTTGAGGCAAAGACTATAGTGGCGGATAGTGGGGGCAGATACGTGATGGTGAGTGGCAAATTGCAAGGGGAGGCGGTGGTATTAGTGAACGTGTATGCCCCGAACTGGGATGATGCCAACTTTATGAGGCGTATGCTAGGACGAATCCCGGACCTAGAAGTGGGGAAGTTGGTAATGGGTGGAGATTTTAATACGGTGCTGGACCCAGGGCTGGACAGATCGAGGTCCAGGACCGGAAGGAGGCCGGCTGCAGCTCGGGTGCTTAAGGACTTTATGGAGCAGATGGGAGGAGTAGACCCCTGGAGATTTAGTAGACCTAGGAGTAAGGAGTTTTCGTTTTTCTCCTATGTCCACAAAGTTTATTCACGAATAGATTTTTTTGTTTTGGCAAGGGCACTGATCCCAAAGGTAACGGGGATGGAGTACACGGCTATAGCCATTTCGGATCATGCTCCACATTGGGTGGACTTGGAGACAGGGGAGGAAACAGAAGGGCGCCCACCCTGGAGAATGGACATGGGACTAATGGCAGATGAGGGGGTGTGTCTAAGGGTGAGGGGGTGCATTGAAAAGTACTTGGAACTCAATGATAATGGGGAGGTACAGGTGGGAGTGGTCTGGGAGGCGCTGAAGGCAGTGGTTAGAGGGGAGCTGATATCTATTAGGGCACATAAAGGAAAGCAGGAGGGTAGGGAAAGGGAGCGGTTGTTGAAAGAACTTCTGAGGGTGGACAGACAATATGCGGAGGCACCGGAGGAGGGACTGTACAGGGAAAGGCAAAGGCTACATGTAGAATTTGACTTGTTGACTACGGGTAATGCAGAGGCACAATGGAGGAAGGCACAGGGTGTACAGTACGAATACGGGGAGTGATGCGCTAAGCGTCAAGAACCACAAAGACATGTGAGACTTTAACTCAGGCTTTAATATACTCCATGGGAGGCTTACCCGACACAGACGACCCCAGACAGAATGGGGCCTGTCCCAGAAGAGGGTTCTTCTACAAACTCCCGGGGGAGTGGCTAAGGCGGAGCTCTCCGTGGCCAGGTCGGGTTACCTACCAGTGACCGAACCTCTGCAGAGTTACAGTACAATACACCGTATTACAGGGCCACGTTACGCACAACTGTTATATACTATGTACAGTGGTAGGGAAGTACAGTGGTCTATCACCACAGGGAGAAGGCGAGCAGGTTGCTGGCCCACCAATTGAGGAAAAGGGGAGCAGCAAGGGAGATGGGTGGTGTGAGAGATGAGGGAGAGATGGAGCGGGGAGCGGAGAGAGTGAATGGAGTGTTCAAGGCATTTTACGAAAGATTATATGAAGCGCAGCCCCCGGATGGGAAGGAGAGAATGATGTGCTTTCTGGATCAGCTGGAATTTCCTAAGGTGGAGGAGCAGGAGAGAGTGGGGCTAGGAGCACAGATTGAGACGGAGGAAGTAGTGAAAGGGATTGGGAGCATGCAGGCGGGGAAGGCCCCGGGACCAGACGGATTCCCAGTTGAATTCTGTAAGAAATATTTGGACTTGCTGGCCCTGCTACTGATGAGAACCTTTAATGAGGCGAGGGAAAGGGGGCAGCTGCCCCCGACTATGTCAGAGGCAACGATATCGCTCCTCCTAAAGAAGGAAAAAGACCCGCTGCAATGCGGGTCATACAGGCCCATTTCCCTCCTGAATGTGGATGCTAAGATTCTGGCCAAGGTAATGGCAATGAGGATAGAGGATTGTGTCCCGGGGGTGGTCCATGAGGACCAAACTGGGTTTGTGAAGGGGAGACCGCTAAATACAAATATACGGAGGCTGCTAGGGGTAATGATGATGCCCCCACCAGAGGGGGAAGCGGAGATAGTGGTGGTGATGGATGCCGAGAAAGCATTTGATAGAGTGGAGTGGGATTATTTGTGGGAGGTGTTGAGGAGATTTGGCTTTCGGGACGGGTATATCAGGTGGGTACAGTTGCTGTATAGGGCCCCGATGGCGAGCGTGGTCACAAATGGACGGGGATCTGCGTATTTTCGGCTCCATAGAGGGACAAGGCAGGGATGCCCTCTGTCCCCATTATTGTTTGCACTGGCGATTGAGCCCCTGGCGATAGCGTTGAGGGGTCCCAAGAAGTGGAGGGGAGTACTTCGAGGAGGAGAAGAACACCGGGTATCTTTGTATGCGGACGATTTGCTACTATACGTGGCAGACCCGGCGGAGGGGATGCCAGAAATAATGCGGATACTTGGGGAGTTTGGGGATTTTTCAGGGTATAAACTGAACATGGGGGAAAGTGAGTTGTTTGTGGTGCATCCAGGGGAGCAGAGCAGAGAGATAGAGGATTTACCGTTGAGGAAGGTAACAAGGGACCTGGGGATCCAGATAGCCAAGAATTGGGGTACATTACATAGGCTCAATTTAACACGGTTGGTGGAACAGATGGAGGAGGATTTCAAGAGATGGGACATGGTGTCCCTGTCATTGGCAGGTAGGGTGCAGGCGGTTAAAATGGTGGTCCTCCCGAGATTCCTTTTTGTGTTCCAGTGCCTCCCGGTGGTGATCACCAAAGCTTTTTTCAAAAGAATTGAGAAGAGCATTGAGTTTTGTGTGCGCTGGGAAGACCCCGAGAGTGAGGCGGGGATTCTTGCAGCGTAGTAGGGACAGTGGGGGGCTGGCACTACCGAGCCGAAGTGAGTACTACTGGGCCACCAATGTTTCAATGGTGTGTAAGTGGATGGGAGAAGGGGAGGGAGCGGCGTGGAAGAGATTGGAGAGGGCGTCCTGCAGGGGGACTAGCCTGCAAGCAATGGTGACGGCGCCGTTGCCGTTCTCACCAAAGGAATACACCACAAGCCCGGTGGTGGTGGCTACCTTGAAAATTTGGGGGCAGTGGAGACGGCATAGGGGAGGGACGGGAGCTTCGGTGCGGTCCCTGATAAGAAACAATCATAGGTTCGTTCCGGGGAGAATGGATGGGGGATTTGGAGCATGGCAAAGAGCTGGGGTAGTACAACTAAGAGATCTATTTGTAGATGGGACGTTTGCGAGTCTGGGAGCGCTGACGGAGAAATATGGGTTGCCCCAAGGGAATGCATTTCGGTATATGCAATTGAGGGCTTTTGCGAGGCAACAGGTGAGGGAATTCCCGCAGCTCCCGACGCAGGAAGTGCAGGATAGAGTGATCTCAGAGACATGGGTGGGGGACGGTAAGGTGGCGGACATATACAGGGAGATGAGGGACGAGGGGGAGATCATGATAGATGAGCTGAAAGGGAAATGGAAAGAAGAACTGGGGGGGAGGAGATTGAGGAGGGGCTGTGGGCTGATGCCCTATGTAGGGTAAACTCATCGTCCTCGTGTGCCAGGCTAAGCCTGATACAATTTGAGGTGCTACACAGGGCGCATATGACTGGAGCACGGCTTAGTAAATTTTTTGGGGTAGAGGATAGGTGTGCGAGATGCTCGAGAGGCCCAGCGAATCACACCCACATGTTTCGGTCATGCCCGGCACTACAGGGGTTCTGGGTGGGGGTGGCAAGGGTGCTTTCGAAGGTGGTGGGGGTCCAGGTCGAACCAAGCTGGGGGTTGGCTATATTTGGGGTTGCAGAAAAGCCGGGAGTGCAGGAGGCGAGAGAGGCTGACGTGTTGGCCTTTGCGTCCCTTGTAGCCCGGCGCAGGATATTGTTAATGTGGAAGGAAGCCAAACCCCCGGGTGTGGAGACCTGGATAAACGATATGGCAGGGTTTATAAAGTTAGAACGGATTAAGTTCGTGTTAAGGGGTTCGGCTCAGGCGTTCACCAGGCGGTGGCAACCGTTCGTCGACTACCTCACAGAAAGATAGAGGGAATGGAAAAGAAGTAGACAACAGCAGCAACCCAGGGGGGAGGGCGGGGGGGGGAGGAATCGGACGGACTCTCAGGGATGTTATTGTATATGTATAGGTATTTGGTATATGTAATTGTATATTGGATTGTTGGATTGTATTTTTGGAGAGTATTTATTTTGGACAAGGCAGTTGCCATTTAGTTTTTTTTTTTTTGTTTATACGTTACTTATTTATTTGTTTAAAACTGGCCACGGTTATTTATATTGCTTCATTGTTGTGTAAAAGAAACACTACGTATTGTTATGTTTGGCCAAAAAACTTGAATAAAATATATTTTTTTTAAAAAAGAAAAGGAGATGAATGCAGGCAGGACATGAATGCAGGCAGAAAATGAAGAATTTATAATTGTGGAATAAGGAATGGCAGAGAAGCTGAATAATTAGTTTGTCTGTCATTGTGGGGGAAGATGCAAGAAAGGGAGGTTGAGGGATCCTGTGGATGTGGTGTATTTGGATTTTCAGAATGCTTTTGATGAGACCTATCATGGTCCAGATGATAGCGGATGTTTCTTGGCATATGGTCAAATCTGCAGACCATCTCCTTATTCCTTAAACTTCGTAATATTCTGTCCACAGAATATTGATGCTTTTTATACAGTGAAAACCTTATCCAGCTATTCGTACCAGTTTGACTCGATGCAGTAACAATCCAAAATTAACCTTTGCATCATGTCATTCAGCATAAATCAGATGGGAATATTTATTTAATTTTAAAATGCAAGATACCATGAATGATACACCACTGAAATAAGTGTACAAATTTCAGTACTTAACAAAAGACTGAAAATGTAACTGCTGTGGTAATACCAGGTATTGCGGTACCAGAGAGAGGAGTAACCATTGGCTCGACCGCGGGGTCTACCATTGGGCAATGTACATAGCCCCGCCCTGAGAGGCGGGGTATAAGAACCTGTGCCGACCCCAGCAGCCTTCACTTCTGTAACTTCGCTGCTGGGTACAGTTCTATCTGATGAAAGCTGAATCGATATGACTCCATGTGGACTCAAGCGTATTGGTTGTGAATCAACTGCTTAATCTGAAAAGGTGTTTTTTTTTTTAAGAATTTTCCAGCAGTGCATAGCAGATAGTGAGTGAAATGTCTTCTGTATAATTTACAAAGGCGGTGTAAACGTACCAAACAGACCTCAAAAGCGCACAAATAAAAATGTGAATAATCTCTCAGAACCCTTTTAGAAGTATAATGAAGTGGATTGGGAAATAAATCCACCTTGGTATTATTAAACATTTATTTTTAGAGAAATTAATGTTGGTTTATTGGGAGTTCAAATCAGGTTAGTTCGGTTCAGGCAAGACTAGCTGATTTGGCCGTCTACAGATTTCCTGCTGATGCTTTGTATGGACGATGCTTTTGCCTTTCCTAAATGCACCATATCTAGGCTAATGTTTTAGTGCAATATGGAGAGAATACTGCCATGTTGCCACTGTTAGATGCAACCATTATAAGAGCACAAACTTCCTATTTTCCTTGTTTATCGGGAGAGTGGCAGGTAATTACCCATCTGAATTGTTCTTGCTGGTAGTGAGTTGGCATCTTGAGTCACTAATAGTCCATTTGGTGAAGACATTCCTGTTAGGGAGGGAGTTCCAGAATTCTGACTCTGAGCTATTATGGAATAGCAATTTATTTCCAAGTCAACAATGGCTTGTGACGAGGGGAACATTATGTGCACCTCATGCCCTTGTCCTCCTGTGCAGTAGTAATCACAGATTTGGGAGATGGTTTCAAAGAAATTTTAATGAGTCGTTTCTTGCATATGGTGTAGACTGCAATCACTTTTTATGTTGGTATTGGAGGGTGTGCATGTTTAAAGGTGGAAGGCTGCCAATTAAGTGGTCTGGTTTGTCCTGGACAATGTGGAGCTTGTAGTGTTGGAGCGGCACTCATCCAGGGAAATGGAAAATATTCTTTTACATGCCTTAACTTATACTTTGTAGATGGACAGGCTCTGGGGGGGGGGGGGGGGGGCGAGAGGCTGAGGAGAGTTACTTGCTGCATAATTCCTAGCCTTTATTGTGGCTACAAGAGCAGTTCATTTATTAGGCCTATTCAGTTGGGTTTCTGACCTGGACTAATCGTGACCCCCCCCAGGATGATGTTGGTGGGGGAATCTGTGATGGTAGAATGCCAAAGAATGCATTTTCTTACTGGAATGGTCGTTGCATGGCACTTGTGTGGCATGCCGGTAACGTGCCATTTTACCTGAATGTTGTCCAGTTCTTGCTCCATGTAGGCACAGATTGCTTCAGTGTCTGAGAAGTCACAAATAGTACCAAGCACTCGCAGTCATAACTGTTTATGACATTGAGGGAAAGGAGGTCATAGAAGCTGAAGATGGTTGACCTGAGGAGTGCCAGCAAAGCCCCCCTCCCCCCAAGTTCCCATTGACCTGTTTCATGTAGGCTACTTGGATTCACCACCTTCTGTCAAATGCTGCCTTGATGTCAATCTCCAAAGATTCTGCGATTCTATGGGAGCATGCTCTCCTTACCCCTGATGTTGCAAATTCAGCTGACCTTCTGAACTCTCCCATCACTTAAAGATGGGGATGTTTGTGATGTGATCTTCTCTGGTTAGTTTTTTTAAATACACAAGGACAGGAAAACTTGGAACAGATCTAATGTTTTTGGATTAATTTACCTCTGTTGGTAGCAGGCATGTGAGCTTCACCAGGTTGGCACCTTGGATCTGCTACAGCTACCCCTGATAATAAGTAGGGCTGATCCCTGGCTTTATAGTAATTGTGGTATTCTGGATGTGCAAGGCCATAAGGTTACAGATCATGGTCAATAGATACTGGTGGCCCATGTTGCCTCAGTTCTGTTTAGCATGGCAGTGGCATGAGAATGCATGGTGTCTTTTGCTGCATCCAATACATCCAAATGTCTTCAAGCTGTAATGATCCTACAATTGAGAGAGGGAACTTAGTAGGTGGTTTCCTTGTCCATGATTGACCTATTGTGAGACTTAGATACTGTCCTTAATCAATGTTGAGGAATCACTTGATCATTCTCCTGCCTGTATGCCCGCCACTGTGGCACCATCTCTGGTATATCTCTCCAACTGGTAGTAGAGGACATAACCAGGTGTGATGGAGGATTCCAGGATCTAGATGAAAAGGCAAGTTCTTGGATGGTTCTTGAGGAGAATTTTGCTGAGTGTGCTTGTCATGTCTAAATTCTGGGCATTTTATTTTATTATGCTTTTGTGTCAATTTTTATAACTGGTCTACTTGGCCGTTAAGGGTCAATCAACCACATGGACTGTCTGGAGTTGCATATACACAGATCAGACATCTAGAGTTGCTTATGGATCAGATGACATGACTACGAGATAGGTTTTTAACAACTATGTGGCCATTTCATGGTCATAACTGGGAAAAGGACTAACTCTTTTGTGCATTTATATAGTATCTTTCAGTGCTATAGGTAGCCACTTATAATGTAATGTAGGAAAAACGGCAGCCAATTTGCCAAAAAATAAGGACCATGATGCCAGCTTTTAATTTCAGATATAATTGAAGTTCAATTCCCCACCTGATTTGAGATTGGAATGCTTGTCTCCAGATTCTTCGTCCATGCCTCTTGCTAGTACAATAATAAACTACTCTGCTTCATACCAGCACTGTACCAGTTACATATCCTGTCACTTGACTAAAAACCTTGTTCAGTCAGGATTGTTAGAGGGACCTTTGTTCTCCACAAATTGGCTGACTTGTTTGCCAGCATAATCCACATGAGAGCTCTTCTGGACATCTTCCCCCGACCCTCCAAAAGGGAATGAAACTGAATTGCAGTGCAGGATGGTAATTTGCAAAGTTGAAGAGAAATAACATGACACTTTTGTGTGGCCATGGGTGAAATTTGAATGCCATCCTGTTTTTAACACTGCTGTCCAAACAGCTTAATGTTATTGACCTTTGGCAGCACAAGAAGCTTCAAAAGAGATCATTGTGCAATGGGAATAAATGACTTTAAATTTGCCTTGTTGATTAATTTCAGGTTGTATGACTAATACAGAGGGTCAGTGAGCCCCTTTGATCCTTTGATCTCTTCAAATAGAAAAATGAAAATAGGCCACTAGCCACATAGTGGCATTCAAAATATTCAGAAGTGTTCAAGTCCAGGGCAGCACGGTGGCACAGTGGTTAGCATTGCTGCCTCACGGCGCCGAGGTCCCAGGTTCGATCCCGGCTCCGAGTCACTGTCTGTGTGAAGTTTGCACATTCTCCCCGTGTTTGCGTGGGTTTCGCCCCCACAACCCAAAGATGTGCAGGGTAGGTGGATTGGCCACGCTAAATTGTCCCTTAATTGGAAAAAATTAATTGGGCACTCTAAATTTCTGCAAGTTTTAAAGTCCAATACCATGTATGAATTTTCCTTCCTGCAGGAAGATAGTTTAAAAATATAAATTAGCTGGAGTGGAAGACTTAACAACAAACTAGGAGATTGGAATCTGCAACCTCGAATTTGCTCGCGTTCGTCAAGTGCTAAATCCATAGTTACCCAGTGATTGTAGCAGAAATGAACTCCTTTCAGTTGTTTCAACATGTAATTTTCAACTTTGGAATTGCACATAGCTATTTTGGCTGCAAGAATTCTATTCATGTCTGAAGAAGCTACTTTTTAGTTGTTTTAAATCCTTGAGCAATTGGAGCAACATGAGTCATGTTCTGTAGCATATTTCAAATAATTGTTGAAAGAGTTACTTACAACTGGTCATTAGCTATTGAAATTATGGAGCACACTAAACAATATAAAATGTGCATAAGAATAGACACTTTCAATATTTTGGAATATTTCCCATGACTTCCAAAGCTCAGAAATTGAGACTGGGCGTGGGACTGAACTTCAGATTCCCAGCAGGAAACCTGTTTATAGAACAATAAGCTCACTAAAGAGCTACAATTCCTTGGGGAATGCAAGTAAATTTCTGTTCTTCCAAAAAAGAAAAAACATTGCTCCCAACCTAGAAAGTACTAACTTAATGAAGTATTTTTAAAAAAATTAATAACTAATTTTACGTACAACATTTGCATGCCAAGTTGAACATGAAACTTTTTTTTAAAAAAAACATGAACTGAGTTTGCTTTCCTATTTCAGTTCCCCCACCCCCACCATGTTTGTTGTAGCAGATTAAGCATGAAACATCAGTGGAATTTGGGGGCTGGCTTGTTGCTTTATGAACCAGCAGGAAGTAGGTAGCTGTTTGCTCTGTCTTTGACTGTCACAATTGTAAAGGAAAGCTCTATCAAATGAATGTATCCTCCTCTGCTCAAACTTTTCAGATTTGAAGCATTTTTCTTTGGACAGTTGTAATTGCTTTGACTCCTGTGGAATAACGTTTTGCCTGGTTTGACTATGCTATTGGCAACTGTGTTGTACAGTTCATGATTGTGGAGGAGCATGATTTATTCCATCAGTCTGCTGTTATTACCTTGAAGAAAATGTTATGGGGTCGGAGATTGTCACTAACCAGAATCCATGTGCAACTGTCTACGAAAGGTTTGCTCCAAAATCTTCAATTTCGATCGGTGTATGGCAAGAATGCAGTTGTTTTTCAAACAGGTTTGTGTCACAAAGCTGAAACGGGGAGGATAATGCCTTAACTGCAGCCTGTGTATGTATGAATATACTGTACATGCACAAATATTTACATCGGAGCAAACAAATGATGGATCATAGCTGACAATTTTTGACTATTGTGTTTCATAAACACTGGTTGCATCCTCGACTTAAGCATTTTTTGGTTGGAAAACTGACTTCGATTTAAGCAACCCATAGTCCTAAACTGGGAAGTATTTTATACTTTGTCAACTTAGAAAGGTGATCATTATATTTGAAACTGCTTAGTGAGTGGAATAACAATGTTATGCTTTATTAATCATATTCTACAGTAGCTAGTAGCATCCTAAGGGATATATCTTTATTCTGTTAGAAACACAATTTATCTATGTATGTGGAAGCTATACCCTTGTCATCCATTTTATAACCCAAGCATCTAAATATTGCTTGAAAAATACTAATGTGTATAAATAGCTGGAATGAGAATGCAGCCGGTTATATCTTCCCTTTCAAGCTAAATTCAGGTTTTTTTTTCTGATTCAGGAAGTGTTCTTTTTACATTTGGTGCAAATACAATTTACAGTTGTGGTCACTCCAGTGAACAGTGCACTTAGGCTTGTTGAATCACCTTTTTATTTTTTGAATTGTTTAATGAAGTACGGCAAGCATCCATCCTTTTTTTTTTTTACAGAAGGGCTCAGTAGCATTTGTAATTACTCAGTGTAGCAACCATTGACCCATTTCTTCAGCTTCAGCAAAGTAGGTAATTGAGTGAACAGATGTTTTCATCTTGGACACCAGGTGCCAAGTGATGCTGTTTGTACTCCATAACTGCATCAAATTCATAGGTCTCCAAATGAAACAGCTCAGGATATTTATTGTCATGTGTAAATGAGATAGTGAAAAGTATTTTTCTCCGTACATTCCGTACAGATCATTCCATACATGAAAAAAAAATGGGGATTGGGTGAAGCATACAGAAGTGTAATACTAAGGTGTGAAGAGATCAGTTCAGTCCATAAGTGTCATTCAGGAGTCTGTTAACAGCTGGGAAGAAGTAGTTTTTGAAACTGTTCGTGGGTGTTCTCAGACTTTTGTATCTCCTGCACAATGGAAGAAATTGGAAGAGTGAATAACCTGGGTGGGAAGGGTCTTTGATTATGCTGCCTGCTTTCCCAAGACAGCAGGAGGTGTAGACAGTCAGTGGATGGGAGGCAGGTTCACGTGATGGACTGGGCTGCATTCGTGACTCTCTGTAATGAAGCATGTTGAAAGTTTGGTGTGCTGGAATGTAGCGTTCTTTTTTTTAGTGACTCTTTTTATGTTTCCATCTTAAATTCATTGGCGAAATGGTTACAATTGTGAGCAATCAAACTCTGTACTCCATGCATGGAGTCAGGCATCAGCAGTGAATTCACACACTGCTCTGGCAGTGGTGTTACTCAAAATACACTTTTTATATTGATTATAGATGACATCAATTAGTGGTCACTGCATTATTAGTCATACCACAAATTCAATTTCAGGCATGTTGCTTTCAAAATGGGTATGGTGCACCTGGCTGGAGGACAAGGATTGATATCAATCCAAATTGACAGGTCAAGGGCTGCGTGACATGCATGTTGCTTGTATGCTAACTTCCCCTCCTTTTTGACTTTTTGGTTTTGGAGGATGTCATCAGAAAGTCACCCTGCTGCACTTGTGCATTTTTTCTGAGCAGAGCAACACCATAGTTTTGAGAGCAGTTTACTTCCTGCATCAGCTATTTTCCACTTTCTTGTCATTTCATAGCTAACGATGGATATGATGTTACCTGCAACAGGTTCTGTTTAGGATTAGATTGGATTGGTTTATCGTCATGTGTACCGAGGTATGGGCAGCACGTTGGTGCAGTGGTTAGTGCTGCTGCCTCACGGCGCCGAGGTCCCAGGTTCAATCCTGGTTCTGGGTCACTGCCCGTGTTGAGTTTGCACATTCTCCCTGTGTTTGCGTGGGTTTGGCTCCCACAACCCAAACAGGTGCAGGGTAGGTGGATTGGCAACGCTAAATTGCCCCTTGATTGGAAAAATAAATTGGGTACTCTTAAATTTATATATAATTTAATAAGTGTGCCGAGGTACAGTGAAAAGTATTGTTCTGCATGCAGATCAAACAGATCATTCGTACACAAAAAGTAAATACATAGACTCGGGTATCGAGTGAAGATGTGTGAAGTGATCAGATCAGTCCATAAGTGGGTCCTTTAGGAGTCTGCTAACAGCGGGGAAGAAGCTGTTTTTGAATCTGTTAGTGCTTGTTCTCAGACTCCTGCAGCTCCTGCCCGACCGGGTCAATCTGACTTGCCTCTGGGCTGTATTAACAAAATTTATTTTGATTGTTTTCAGCTGATTTGTAAGTACATTGCCCATGAAATGTCTGTTAACTGTGGTAGCCTTTGTCGAAAGGTAGTGAGTTCAAGCTTCATCTAGTCTGAATATTCACTGTGTACTGAAGGGGTGCAAGAACATTGTTTGAAATAAAGCTGAAGGTGGGTCGTGTGATAGCCCCTGAAATATGTCCAGCCAGAGTCCATATTAAGATACTTAATTATTAGTGAAAAGGGCAAGATTTTTGTCAAAGCTTTTTGAATTTTACTCATCAGGGCACTTGACAAGAAATGGTGGCATGCCTAGGTTGCCATGATTTAGTGCTGCAGTGCAAATATTTATAATTTCCTTATGGGAACATTGGCAGATGGGCTAGCAATGCAAAATGAGCCTATGTACACAGCATTGCTAATAATCCTGGGTGTGCTACGAATGACACTGACAACCAATTAAGATTGTCAATTGGGCTTGCAATGTAATACATTTGTGTGTACTGGAAGCTACATGTAATACAGAGAGCCCTGTTTGTTGCAGACAAAGGACTCTCGCGCAGCGCCTGCTTCAGCTAAACAATACAAGTGACAGCCCTTTGCTCGTTCATTCCTCAGGGCAATCTGTCAAACTGCCTGCTTTAAATTTATACCCATGCTTGGCAGTTAACTGAAATAAAGCAAATTGCTGGGAAAGCCCAAGACTGGCAATATTTCTGGAGGGTGAAATAGTCCAAGTTGAATGTTCAACATTGCAAGGAACAATGAGAGCAGTCTCCATTTGGAAAGGCTGGTATGTTTTCAGTTGCGCAGGTAGAAGTTGGATTTTAAACTAGGAAATGTACCTCAATTTTGTTTTGAGCTCACAGCTGCAAGCAGGAAAGTACATTATCAATGTGAATTTTGGTTGAATGTACTTTTTGTTTGCTTCCTCTGTGCTGATTGGTGGTTTATCAATGTGTACCATCTGACAGCGTGGTTGGTGGACAACCCGGTCAATCTTCCATCATCATCTGGAGGCTGATTCTTTCCTTGCTCCCAGGTGGTTATGGGGTTAATTATAGAAGATGATGTGAGTAAATGACCCCATGACTTACTATAAATGATCCCCGGCAACTCTAACACCACCACCTCAATCCATTCTCGTGCTGGCTTCCTGCTCTCTCCCACTCTTCTCCTGCTGACCTTTGGTTCTCCCCCTGTTGGACTCCTTCATGGAATCTCTGATTGGCCAATTAGTGTTCTGCCAGAACAGCTGATTAGTACAGTGCAAATCTGTCTTTTGTGAGGGCCACGAATAATCCTGCACGAGTTGAAGGATAGAAAGAAATAACATTTATTTACAATAACATATATATAATATATATATATATATATATATATATATAGCAGCAACTTCCCTTGCTGCTCACTCTCCTCTAGCCAGTTCCAAACTGGCCAGCTTTATTAATGCAGGGAATCTGCTAATGATTTCTCGCACCCCCCCCCCCTCAATGGGGAAGCTCAGACTCCCAAAGGATTGTGTGATTGCTATTAGTCCCCAGCCAGTGGTAAGCAGTCAGGATATAACATTCATATCCCCCCCCCCCCTGCAAAAAGTCCAAGGAATCCACCGAAGACACTGGCGAAGGAGGGCGTCGGACTCGTTTTGCTGCAGGCCGGACACCATTTGCACGAGGCGCTGGGTAGGGCAGCATGTAACGAGACGGAGAATGGCGCTTCCGTGATGAATGGCGTAAAGGTTGTACATCCACGGCCCGTAGGCCCGAGGATTCCCTCTCCTGAGGCGTCCTGTCTTTCCATCTCGGAGTCGGAGTCTGCTGCCTCCGTCATCTCGGCGTCTCTATCTCCACGCGGTTCTGCAACGACCTGCGCAGGCTTTGAGTGCGGCACCAGAGGAAGATTGTGTGGAATATTTTCCACTGTGTCTGGTCTCTTGTGGCTGTGGAAATGAGCTCCGGGGGTGGGGAATCTTTGGAAGGGATGGTCTTCTGGACCGAACGTGGTCTACATGCTTGTGCTGGAGATGACCCTGGGCTTGCACCTGGTAAGAGATAGGGCCCGTTCGGAGAAAGATTACACCAGGAACCCACTGGGCACCACCAGCAAAATTCCGAACGAACTGTAATCAAAACGTCATCCACGTAGACAGCGATACATGGTAAACCCCTCAAAATGCCCTCCATGAAGCGTTGAAAAATAGCGCAGGCAGAGGATACCCCAAAGGGCAGCCATGTATATTCATACAGGCCCCGGTGTGTATTAATCGTTGCATATGGCCGGGAGGCAGGGTCCAGCTCCAACTGTAGGTAGGCGTGACTCATATCTAATTTCCTGAACGAGAGTCCGCCTACAAACTTCCCGTAGAGCTCCTCTATGCGTGGCATTGGATATCGGTCGAGTCCCGAAGCCGTATTCTCTAAGTTTATAGTCGCCACACATGCGCACTGTGGCATCTGGCTTCATTACAGGTACAATTGGTGCCACCCAGTAAGCGAAACGGATGGGCCTGATAATACCCAAAGTCTCCAAACGAGTGAGCTCTCCTTCTACCTTCTCGAGCAAGGCGTAAGGCACTGGGCGCGCCCAGAAATAGCGCGGCGTGGCTCCTGGTTCAACTTGGATACGGGCTACGGCCCCTTTTATTTTCCCCAAACTGGGCTGGAATACATCTGGGTATCGTCCCAGCACTTCAGTCAACTGTCCAGAACCTGTTTGGAGGATGTGCTGCCAATGCTGCCGCAAATGGCGCAACCAGTCCCGACCCAATAGGCTGGGCCCGTGGCTGCGCACCACGATAAGTGGGAAACGTCCCTCCTGGCGTCCATAAACAACACGGTCATCATTGTTCCTGCAATGTCCAATGGTTCCCCTGTGCAGGTGACCAAACTTCCCTGTGTGTCGGTTAATGCAAGGGTCTGTATACCTTGCTCGATGTGGTTGAATGTCCTCTGGACGATCACTGAGACCACTGCGCCAACTCCATCTGAAGCGGGTGACCATTGACCTGTACTGTCACCTTAATGGGGGCCACACGAAGCTGCCACACCATGCAGCTGCTGGCAGTCGTCCGCTGTCTCCACATCCTCGGGACTCGGAGCCGCAGGTTCATCCAAATGGTAGGTACGGCCCCTGGGCTGGCCCCAGTTTCTGTCGGAACGACGGCGCCCCCACGACCGGCGTCCGTGACTGCGTCGGCGCCCACAAGTCTGACACGGACATGGCTCCTCATCCATTGGTTCTGGAGAAGGTTCATTTCGGGGAGGACTGTCCGACGGCCACTGGCATTGATCTGGACGTCACCTCGTCTAAGGTACCTCAGGGGTGCGGGGGGACGCTTTTGGACGGAAGGGGTTACGCCCCAAGGCATGCACCTCCATTCCCTTTAGCTGCTGCACTCCCCGTTCTGCGCTCTCTCTGGACAATACTATTTGAATGGCCTGTTGAAAAGTCAGTTGGCTCAGCTAACAACTTTCTCTGGGTGGCCGCATTGTTAATACCGCAAACCAAATGGCCGCGTAACATTTCTGACCAGATCTTACCATAGTCACAGTACTCCGCAATCCTGTGTGGTCTGGATAGAAACTCGGCAAGGGATAGCAGGTAACGTTGGACTATTGTGGATGGGGTTAGGTTAAAATGTTGCCCCACTAAGTTCACAAGTTCATCAAATGTTTTGGTGTCCGGTGCAGCTGGGTACGTAAGGCTCCTAATCACCCCAAACTTATGCGGGCCTCAGGCGGTGAGCAATATGACCACCTGGCACTCGTTTTCGGTCATGTTCTTTGCCCGGAAATAGTAACTCATCCGTTGTGCGTACTGGTTCCAGCTTCCCAGCGCAGCGTCAAAAACATCCAACGTCCATACAGAAGCATGGTGTAATAGAGAACAACTTTCAACCTGTATCCAACAAAAATCCAGGGAGGTGGCTTCAGTGTAGACAGCTATTCACCCTCACCCTTGTCGCCAGTTTTGTTTCGGCTGTAGCCACCTAAGTTGGCCAACTCCCGATTTAAAATGGAGAACAGCAAAGGCTGAAGGGAAATTCAGCCAACACAGGCAGAAACCAGCAGGTGCAGGTTTACTGTGTATTTAACTCTGCAAAAGCCCAGACCGCATCGATACCAGCGACCATCAGCATAATGTAGCAGCCATCTACATACTAATGAGCAATCCCCGGAAACAATAGCAACATTTGGGGGACACAAAACTAAGCCAGACTCCCCGGCGCTAGCAGGAGCCAACACAAAAGAGGTTAACTAACACCTCAAGACCGCCCATCGATCAGGGAACCGCTCCAGTATTGGAGAAATCGAACTAAGTGATTGGAACAAAGTCCAATCACCTAGAACCAGGTACAGGGTCCCCCCCAAAAGGCGGGAAGCCCCTGAGGACTATAAAAGTTAAGCCCCAAGTTCAAATCGTCCTCCTTGACCGGGTCACTCAGCAACGCGAAGCAACCCCTGAGAGTGAACGGTCCAAGCTGCTGCATCTCTGAAGTAAGTCTCAAGTCGACGCTCGCTACGAGAGAGGCGCTCCTAGCTACCAGCCCATACCGGCTTTGAATCCCGCAGTTGCAGATTCCGAACAAAAGGCCATTTGTTCCCCATACCTGGTGGGCCAGTCCGAAGTTGAGTATAGGCCTGTTAGTTATAGAAGTAGCTTAGAAGTAGAATTTGTGCATGAGTAGCGATTACTGTGTATAATAAATGTGCTTTGATTTGAATCTTATTAATTGGTGTGTTGAGTTATTGATCGTTACTTGAACTTGAACCTCGTGGCGGTATAAAGATACCTGGCAACTCGAGAGCAAAGGTTATAAAACAGAGTCAATTGAACCAACCAAAAGTTAGCAACAGGGCCACGAAGAATCCAGCACGAGGTGAAGGATAGAAAGAAATAACATTTATTTACAATAACATGCATATACAGCAGCAACTTCCCTTGCTGCTCACTCTCCTCTAGCCGGTTCCAAACTGGCCAGCTTTATTAATGCAGGGAATCTGCGAATGATTTCTCCGCCTCCTCATTGGGGAAGCTCATACTCCCAAAGGATTGTGGGATTGCCATTAGTCCCCAGCCAGTGGTGAGCAGGCAGGTTATAACACCGTCCCATTGAGAGCCAGACCATTTGTGGGGGGGGGGGGATAAATAACTTTGCTCCAGTGCCTGCTCTGGATGCTAGTGGGGAGAATTTCTGTGTATACG
The DNA here is from genome assembly GCF_047496885.1 of Scyliorhinus torazame. Taxonomy (NCBI): domain Eukaryota; kingdom Metazoa; phylum Chordata; class Chondrichthyes; order Carcharhiniformes; family Scyliorhinidae; genus Scyliorhinus; species Scyliorhinus torazame. The sequence continues at coordinate 217,258,040 of NC_092709.1, read as the reverse complement.
GGAGTGTCCTGGCACAGCTGCATAATGGTTGGGTGAAGAGTGGGTGGCATTCTGATTTGTCTTGTACAGTGGATGTTTTTTTGGGTACAATTTGCCTATTGTGAACATTACATGGTACATAAAGTGGAGGCACTCTCGAGCATTCCTCCCCCAGGATATTTTTTAAGAAGCCATCCCTTTCGTCATGCCATCATTATATAGCACAAGCCATTCGGCCATCAAACCTCTGCCAGCTCTTCCTTTTGTATGCCTGGGTGGGTCTAGAGCAGCAACCATAATTTTACCTGAAGGTGCTCAAGCCAGGACATTGTATCAGGAGTGATGGCATGTATTATTCTGATGCATTCATATTTGTGAGTTGAGCATTGAGTCAGTGGTCTATTTGCAAGTGACTACAGTCACCAATAGTTTTTAGTTTTCCATTTATGTCAGGTAGCCAGATGAGCCATTGTTTGAACAGAGGGTGGTTTGGGATGTCCATGGGCTTCGTGGCAGGTTGAAACCAGGAACCGTGTTTGGGTTTCTGGGGTGTGCATTGAGAGCTGTTCATTTTTCCAAGCTTCTCCAGGATTTAAATAATTGAGGTTATGTGCATGGGTGAAAGGAGTTATGTGACTGAAGCAGAGGTAAAGGATGTTGATGAAATCCTGATGGATGGGGAGGAGTTTGTTTACCCCAATTCGCTGAGCTTCCAGCTTCTTGAAAACAATGCAGCCTTATTCCCCAAGAGTGATGCACTTTTTTCCATGTAAACTATTTTCCCTTTTCAACAATGCTTTCTGGATCGCTATCATGAATCCTCAGCTTCCCTCGATTCTTTTACCAATTATTTTGTCTTCCTAGCTTCAGGTTACTCTTCCTCCTGTCAGTGGAAGTAGTTCACTCTAAAACCTCTCCACAATTTTGAACACCTGTTAAATCCCTTAACCTTCTCCATTCTAAGACCAGTTCCAGCTTCTCTTTCGCCACACAACTGAAGTCCCTCATCTCTTTGGTTGCTTATGCTAAAAGGCTACGAAATTCAAAAGCAATTTATGGTACATACTGGAGTACCTGATCATAACCTTAACAGTAGCACTTGTGTAACTTTGCATTGGTGCTATAATGTGGTTTGCCCATGATACATGTTGGAAGTGCCAAAAGGTTCTGACACAACCTTAAAATGAAAGTAAAATGCTTTAAGAGCCTTGTTCCATGGTACTTGGATAGAAAAGGAATACCCTGATCTTTTCCATCTTAATGATTACAGAAGTTTGGTTAGGGTACGAGGTGAAAAACTGAAAAACATTGAGAAAAGATGGTTGGATTATCTGTAGTTGTATTCTGTTTTGGATTATTGGCATATAACTTGGTATTCTATGCAAGATGAGGAACTTTAGTTACTCAAGTTGGGAGTGTTCTCCTTGTAGATGAGAAGATTGAGAGGAAACTTGATAGAGGTGTCAAATCATAAGAGGTCTGGACAGAGAAGATAGAGAAGCTGTTCCCATTGGTGGAAGGATTGAGAAACTGAGAGCACAGATTTGAGGCAAAAGAAGCAATGGGAAAACCCATTTAGCACAGTGCGTGGTTAGGATTTGGAATGCGCTGCCTAAGACTGGTAGGATCAATTGAGGCTTTTGAGAATTGAATTGTTTTCCGAAATAAAATTGAAGGACAATGGGAGGTGGAGTGGTGAAGCAGGCACTCATCCATCACAGGCACAATGGGTTGAATGACTAACCTGTGCTGCAACCATATTTGATTCTTGGTGTGAATTACTCTGGTAATTCTGCCCTGCAATAGCTCGTATACCTTAACATTCTTTGAGCAGTGACCTAATTAAATATAATGGTCATGGAATTGGGTGACACTATTTCAAGAATGATCTCATTTTAAGTGGTGGGGTCTTGATGCATTCGGAGAGTGATCCGTATAATTCCCATTTGGTACCTTATCTGCATCATATATTTTGTCTGTCTCCTTCGTCCTCAGAGGTTCAGGTATGCAAGGTATTTAACTACTTGGTAAATTATTCCAAGTCCGATTGTAGCAGAGAAAGTTGTCCAGATGTCTGTCAAGAGGCTTAAGTTGAACAAATAACTTTATTTGCAAGGTTACTTCAGGATCTGTATGCTTCCAGCTAGTCTATTGTACACTTTCTAACTAAGAAAAACTCCTTCCCTTAGCGATTACCCATGCGAGGTGGTGCTTGGTTGTTCTGACCACGTGTCCCTTGCTCAGGAAAGTTGATCTGAAAGTGACGGCCATTGCATTCCTCCCCTTTTTTGCAATCCTTAAGTTACCAAATTACTTTATTCGGGCAAATAGAAACCATTACTAAAATCTGAAATGGTGCGTAGTATGTAATTAGAATTCAAGATTAGCCTTTGAAGAGTTTTTCTGCTGATGACAGGGTGGTGTAATTATATAGTTTTGAGACGCTACAGGAACGACATTAACAGGAACTGTAGTAACAGGTACCTCTTTGACACAGACAGTTCATTATTTGTTTCAACAGAGTCATCAGTTATGTCTATAACAGGTCAATCAGTACTTAGGTGCTTACGGGTATGAAAACATTTTCTGATGTCAACACTGACTGCTGGAACTTCTCTCTACTAAAGTGTTTACGAAAAATCCCTCCTTCCAAATCTGCATGGTATGAAAGGGGTCTGTTCTCAATCCAAGTTGGTCCACAACCAATGTTTTTCCACATGTATGTTTTCATCTACCATAAATTTCCATGCTCTGCTTTGTGAATCATGGCTTGCTTTCTGATGACCTTGGCTGGTCTCAACCCTCACTGTCAAATTTGGGAATAAGACTCCGTCTCGTTCTGAGACTAGGTTTCATTAGCAATTATGCTGGAGGAACGCCTGTTGTGTATATGGGGTGGTACAGGAGCTAAGAAGGAAACATGAGACATTGGTTTCCATCTGACAGTTTCTTTCGGCCAGACTCATTGGATGGCACTCTTGGCCTGTCTGCTATGCTGGCTGTTGAGGCGCAGTTCTGATGTCTTTATTACCTTTGAGACTGGTGAAGTTTTTAAATTCAGCAGTTGTATACTGTTCTGTGGTCTGATACAATGACTTTGGATCTTCTTTCAATGATAACATGTAATGTAGGTGACGTCGCCAAAACTATCCATCCATTTAGAGTGTGTCGATCATGACCAAAAATATTGTCCCAGTAATGGACCAACATAGTCAATAGTATCCATGGCCAGGCAGGCCACTCGCAAGGGTGTGGTGGGGCTGGAGTTGGCGCTGTTGATGGTGCTTTTTTGACATCTCCTCCAATGGCAGGGGCAAGCATCTTCATCTTGGAGATGCCAGGATGAATGCTTTGTAATTCGATTAGGAGGTGCCTTAATAATAATAATAATAATAATAATATTTATGGTCACAAGTCGGCTTACATTAACACTGCAATGAAGTTCCTGTGAAAAGCTCGGAGTTGCCACATTCTGGTGCCTGTTCGGGTACATAGGTGAATTGGACATTCTGAATTCTCCCTCTAACAGCATGACTTGTGGGAGAAAACCAGAGCACCCAGAGGGAACCCACGCAGAGATGGGCGGGGGGGGGGGGGGGGGGGGGCATGCAGACTCCACACAGATAGTGACCCAAGCCGGGAATCTAACCTGGGACCTTTGCGCTGTGAAGCCATAGTGCTAACCACTGTGCTACCGTGCTGCCTGTCTGCCTGGTAGTAATAGCTATTCTTGCTCCCAGAGTATGATGCTCTCCTGACAACTTAACTGGTTAATTGTTAAATTTCCTTGTAAAGTGACTCATTTACCCACCCTGTCAGTATCTTGTGTCTCATTTTGCACTGATTTTGTTTGGTCCAGTTCCTGATGTGTCCAAAAAGAAATTTAATGCTGGAACAATTTCTTCACAGATAGGTGGCTAAGGGTGTCCACATACACTATGAATCCCAGGTCAGTGTTTGAAAGTATATTCATAGGTGGGGCAGAATTAATGCTGATGCACTCTGTGGGATAGCCATGTCCTCTTTGAACAGGTCCAGAGTGGTTTGTGGTCAGAAACGACAGGAAAGTGTCTGCATGTAATTTCTGGCAGAGTTGCTTGAGCTGAAGGCGATTGATGGTCCTTACTCCTCTACTTATGAATACCATTTGGTCACAGAGGATTCTTAATGATGTACCCTCAGCCTTTCAGAGCCATGATCTATCTCTTTGAGCCATCATTAATCTCATGGAACCCTAAATACTGGTGCAATATGGAGAAGTGCTACAAGTCAATATCCGTTCCTTAGATGGGTTGAAGTGCACCCTTGAGGGATGCAGGAATTACACTATAAAAATCTCCTGGGAAGCTTTCCAAGACCAAGGATGCGTTTTCTTTCACAGAACATGGAAGGGGGGGCCAGTACAGTCAATAAGTTGGAACCATCCATGATAGTTTACCATCCCCAAAACAATTTGAGTTGAGTTTTTTATTTCCTTGACTTTCTCTTCCACGGGTTGAGCATCTACCCAGTGCCCCAGGTAGGTCGCCTCAGTGGCTTGAAAGGTGCATTTCTCTGTCTCGGGACTTATTTCAGCCTCATGAAACCTCTTCACAGCAAGTTTGCTGGAAACTTGGCCTTTGCTGTTCCAGTTATAAGGGCCTCTGTAGAAGACTCCATCTTTTGAAACGTTGCACATGCCAGAATGCAAGCATTCCTCCTGGAATATGCTATTGTGTTTGTGACCGATTCCCAGGAAGTGTCACCTAATTTAAGAGTTTTTTTTTAAATTAAGGGGCAGTTTAGCATGGCCAATCCACCTAGCCTGCACATCTTTGGGTTATGGGGGTGAAATCCACACAAACTCGCGGAGAATGTGCAAACTCCACACGGACAGTGCTCAGAGCCGGGATCGAACCTGGGACCTCGGCTCCGTGAGGTAACAGGGCTAACCCACTGCGCCACTGTGCTGCCCCCTGTAATTTAAGAGTTGCTGGTACCTGTAACTCCTAGCCAGATTTGAATAAGATTGACTTCTTCAATTCTTGGAATTTGTATATTTATCAAGTTTGCTGGCCTGTTATCATAAATGCTGATGATCTGATCTGGTTTTAATACATTTTGCTACCTATTCTGCAAACTGGTCAGCTGGGTGATACCTGCTTCTTCCAATCTGTTTACCTTCACACTCACTTTGTTTCTCCAAAGCCATATAGTACTGGTCTTGCTCTAAAGAATTGAGGAGTTACCTCTGGAACAATGCAAATCTTGGACAAATTCATCATGGAACATGGTGTTCTCTTGATTCTTGTATTCTCTTGATTCTGGCCGTTACCCGGTCTGCACTTGAAAGATTTTGGACTAGTTGAACTTTATTTCTTCAAGCCAATCGTGGACCTGAAGGCTTGGTCCTTCACCCATCACTATTACCAAGAGCTGTGCAGACTGCTGCCCATAACTCTCAGGTGCTGTTGTAATGCCTTTTACTTTTATTGTTTCTCCCGTGTATGTCTGCAACTTGGCAGAGGTCCTCAAGTTTAAGGATTGGGCACACCCTCTTTTGGGTATTGAAACATGTTCTGTATTGTGAATCAATGTGCCTGTGAAGTGCTGCATGATTACAGGGTGACATCAGCAGAGGCATTTGGGAAATTTCCTTCCCACCTATGACTGTGAGCAAGCGACACCTCTCTGATGAAATCTGGCGATTTGGTTAATAACCTATGGTGTGGCAACCGTTCCATCATTTAAAAAAAATTTAATTTACAGGATGTGGGCATCGTTGGTTAGGCCAGCATTTATTACCCATCCCGAGTTGCCCTTCAGAAGGTGGTAGTGAGAAATGTATGTCATTGACTTCCAGCAATTGGCACTGCATGACATGTTGCTCATTCCACAAACTAACCAATCTTGCAGCATGTTGTTCAGGGTAGCTCCAAAATCACAATGCTCTGATAATTGCTTTAGTTCAGCAATGTAAGTTATGACCAATTTGCTTGGGGCTCTCGCCCCAAATTCAATTGGAATTTCTGAAGTATGACTGATGGTTTGGGCTCATTTGGAGTCTGGTGGGCTTCGAGCTGAGACTGCAAATAAGGTTGTCGGTACTCGGGGGAATTACTTTGTGCTTTGCCTCCTCTGCTATTTCACTTGCCTGGATATAAAACCCGAGGCGCTCTTTATGTATTGACTCCATCTCTCCAGGAGGAGTCGAATGGGTCTGTTCGTCTGCGTGGGACATTCTAGTGAGTATATATATTTTTTCTTCAGTATCCGTCACAACGAAACACAGATGTAGGGCTAGAGGCAGTGTCAGATCATTTATCCTCACCGCCAGAAACCTGATGTTCATATACTCCCAGAGGCTTATTAAGTTGAGCAAACAACTTTATTTCCAAGATTGCTTCCTTAGCTGCATACTTAAAGGTACACTGTCTAACATGGAAAACACCTTCCTTTATATTTTCTGCATTGAGTAATGTTTGGTTGTGACCTTTACTCAGTAAGGCTGGTCATAAAGTGACAATTGCCACAAAGGTTTTACTGATCATCTAGCCCGAGTGAAACGAGATCAACAATACAAGTATATCTTTAGTTACTTACTGCCACTGGATGCTGAAATAGGAATCTATTATCCATCCCCAGGTGCTGTTTAAGCTGATAGTGGGCCACCTTAAACCACTGCAGTGCTATCACAATGTTATTGCAGGTACTAATGTGATGGTACAATGTGCGAAGACGGGCTAGTTTGTGACTTGGAAGGGAATTTAAAAGTTAATGATTGTCCCCATACATTTGCCACCCATTTCTTAATAAATGGAAACCATGATGTGGAGATGCCGGCGTTGGACTGGGGTGAGCACAGTAAGAAGTTTTACAACACCAGGTTAAAGTCCAACAGGTTTGTTTCGATGTCACTAGCTTTCGGAGCGCTGCTCCTTCCTCAGGTGAAATGAGGAAGGAGCAGCGCTCCTTCACCTGAGGAAGGAGCAGCGCTCCGAAAGCTAGTGACATCGAAACAAACCTGTTGGACTTTAACCTGGTGTTGTAAGACTTCTTAATAAATGGTGATGGTAACGGGGGTAAATGGGGTGATGTTGAAAAATGACTTGCTGTATTGCATCCTAGAGATGGTATACGCTACAGCCCTGTAGCTAACGGGTGGTATTCTAATCAAGTGAACTGCTTAGCCTGGAAAGGATTGAAGCATTATGGATTGGATTGGATTTGTTTATTGTCACGTGTAGTGAGGTACAGTGAAAAGTATTTTTCTGCGAGCAGCTCAACAGATCATTCAGTACATGAGAAGAAAAGGGAATAAAAGGACAACACAAGGTATACAATGTAACTACATAAGCACCGGCACGGATGAAGCATACAGGGGTGAAGTGTTAATGAGGTCAGTCCATAAGAGGATCGTTCAGGAATCTGGTAACAGCAGGGAAGAA